>NC_090272.1:164637358-164954025 GCF_040414725.1 Anabrus simplex
CTTCCTTTTTCTACCTTTACGCAATGCACAACGGGGATCGTACCGCATTTCACGTCCCGGCGTGCGTATCCCAACCAATAATTATATCACACGCTCGTACAGGTCGCGCACCGACACAGGTTTTCAGGTCATTTCCATACTCACTAGACCACAGGGCTGACGACCACAGATATCCCTATCCCCTAAAGGACGTAACAGCAAATGAACCAGTATTAACGCTGAGAATTCAATACATCTCCAGGGTCCGAAACCGATAACTAGTGTTGTCTGAAACCCCTATGACGGAAACTAAATACTAACAACAACAAACCAGTCTGGCGATAATGTAACGTAACATGTTGTAGACTGGTAGCCTTCAGCTGTTACCGTAGGTCAGTTGCTCGTAAACATAAAACCAGTTTGGCAAGTATATTACGTAACATCTCGTGGCATTGAATAGGGAGTGCTCAGCTGTCACAGTAGTACATTTGCTCTTAAACATAAACAGAACAGAAACCAGTTTGGCAGGGATGGCGCGTGACTTACCCGTTATCAAAGGAAAGCTATTCATTCAAAGAACAAGGCATACTACCTATTCTAAAAACATCGTACCCCTTTGCTCTCGAAAATAACTTCCGAGGATTACTAAAAGTTTGGTATATAGTGGTTCGTCACATCGTTCTCTATTGCTACAATAAATATCTGCACGTATAAACCTAACACCCTGTATATATAAATGATATGAGTAAAGGAGTGGAATCGGAGGTAAGGCTTTTTGCGGATGATGTTATTCTCTATAGAGTGATAAATAAGTTACAAGATTGTGAGCAACTGCAACGTGACCTCGAAAATGTTGTGAGATGGACAGCAGGCAATGGTATGTTGATAAACGGGGTTAAAAGTCAGGTTGTGAGTTTTACAAGTAGGAAAAGTCCTCTCAGTTTTAATTACTGCATTGATGGGGTGAAAGTTCCTTTTGGGGATCATTGTAAGTATCTAGGTGTTAATATAAGGAAAGATCTTCATTGGGGTAATCACATAAATGGGATTGTAAATAAAGGGTACAGATCTCTGCACATGGTTATGAGCAGTGTTTAGGGGTTGTAGTAAGGATGTAAAGGAGAGGGCATATAAGTCTCTGGTTATTTATTTATTCGTATCAGAAGCATACATTTTACATTGCATAATGGTACTTAATGACATACATATCAAATAGTGTCTGCCCAAAATTTTGCCAAATCACGGGCATTAGGTGTTGCAGCCATCAAGTCCTCTATTGTGCATCTTAAAGGACACTTACTACAGTTCATGAAATGGGCTGTGGTTTGGTCTTCACCACATTCGCATTGCCTGGATGTGCCAGGAAAGCCCCACTTTACCATATTGGTTCTTGATCTACCAACCCCAGTGCGAAGCCTGTTCAGCGATTTCCACGTAGACCAATGTTCCTCGTGTCCTGGGGGGAGATGTTCAATTGGTAGCATCCAATCAGCAAGTTGAGGATTTCTAGTTCTCCATAATCTCAACCGTGTGGATTGGGCAGATTCGTTTAAATCTTCGGTTGTATTCAGGAAACTCCTCCTAGACCTCAATCTTCGGTGGGCAGGTTCATATCCATTTAATGGGTGTGCACATGAGGCAAGTGCTTTAGTTCTCTCATTCATGGATGCAACTTCTCTTCTTATATCTGGTGGGGCGATTCCAGCCAAACAGTAGATTCTATCTCGTGGAGTTGGTCTCAAGCAGCCAGTAATGAGTCGACATGTTTCATTTAGAGAAATGTCAACTTGTTTAGCATGACTTGATCTGTACCAAACAGGGCAAGCGTACTCTGCAGCGGAGTAACACAGAGCCAGGGCTGTAGTTCTCAACGTCTTTGGATGTGTACCCCAATTGGTTCCAGACAACTTGCGAAGGATGTTGTTTCTAGCCGACACTTTCTGCTTGATGTTCATGCAGTGTTGTTTGTAGGTGAGAGCACGATCCAATGTTACACCTAGATATTTAGGTGTTGGGCAGTGATCTAGTTGAGTATCTTCCCATACTACCTGCAATTTCCTTGACGCCTGTCTGTTCTTTAAATGGAAGGCACATACCTGAGTTTTAGATGGGTTAGGCTTCAATTGATTTCCTCTGTAGTAGTAGGATAGTTCAGAAAGAGCCTCTGATAACTTTTCTTCTACAACCTCAAAGCAGTTTGCTTGAGTAGCAATAGCTCGATCATCCGCATATATGAAACTTCTGGTGCCAACTGGAAGAGGTTGGTCATTCGTATAGATATTAAAGAGCATAGGGGCGAGAACACTGCCTTGTGGCAGACCATTCTTTTGTTTCCTCCATCGACTTTTCTGATCCTGAAATTCAACGAAGAACCTACGATTTTGGAGAAGATTGCAAATTACTTGAGTCATCTTGTAATCTTTTGTCATGTTGTATAATTTGCGCAACAGTATACGATGATTAACTGTATCATATGCAACAGATAAGTCGATAAAAGCCACCCCTGTGATTTTATGATTTTCATATCCATCTTCGATATACTGTGTCAGATGGAGGACCTGTGAAGTACAACTTTTTCCTTTACGGAATCCTGCTTGCTCTGGAATAAGAAGTGGTTCAATGATTACAGTAAGTCTTTCCAGGATCATCCGTTCTAAGATCTTGTACAGATGACACAACAGTGAGATAGGTCTGTAATTTTTTGGATCATTTGGGTCTTTTCCTGGTTTGAGAATTGCGATTACTCTGGATTTCCTCCACACACGTGGTAATTTGCAGGTGTTTATACAATTGTTGTACAGTTCCAGTAACCATTGTTTAGCAACAGGTCCAAATTGCTTAATTTGCTCAACACATATTTCATCTAGGCCGGCAGCCTTACCATTCTTACACTGATTTATTGCTCTGTTCAGCTCAGATAAAGTAAAAGGTTTAGTGAGTGTATCTGTCTCCTGCTCATAATCCCTCTCAATTCCTTTATTCTGAAGCCGACATGGATTTGATGGTTGTCCATTTCGTAGAAGTTGATGTGCTATTTGGTTTGCTGTGACACTGGAATGTGTTGAAGTTTTATTAGGATCACTACTGAGTCGTCTAAGTAATCGCCAAGCTTTTTGACTACTTCTACCCATGTCAATCTCTTCCATCAACCTTGACCACTGTGCCTGTTTTACTTCAGAAATAGAAGAGATTACTTGTTGTCCCATTGTGATGGTGTCATTGCTGAAAGGGTTTTCTTCGAAGAGTTTATGATACTCTGTTAAGAGGGCAGAGGTTTCTTGAGTTAGAGTTAGAGTTAGAGTATGGTTCCAGTGTATGGGACCCTCACCAGGATTACCTGATTCAAGAACTGGAAAAAATCCAAAGAAAAGCAGCTCGATTTGTTCTGGGCGATTTCCGACAAAAGAGTAGCGTTACAAAAATGTTGCAATGTTTGGGTTGGGAAGAATTGAGAGAAAGAAGAAGAGCTGCTCGACTAAGTGGTATGTTCCGGGCTGTCAGCGGAGAGATGGCGTGGAATGACATTAGTAGACGAATAAGTTTGAATGGCGTTTATAAAAGTAGGAAAGATCACAATATGAAGATAAAGTTGGAATTCAAGAGGACAAACTGGGGCAAATATTCATTTATAGGAAGGGGAGTTAGGGATTGGAATAACTTACCAAGAGAGATGTTCAATAAATTTCCAATTTCTTTGAAATCATTTAGGAAAAGGCTAGGAAAACAACAAATAGGGAATCTGCCAACTGGGCGACTGCCCTAAATGCAGATCAGTATTGATTGATTGATTGATTGATTTTGTGTTTGTCCTACATCCTACTGAGTCGATGCCGTGTGCATTGTGTAACCTGCATATCGGTTTGAAAAAAACATCAATTATTCGTCCGTGCCGTCTCTGTTTTTTCCCCAACTTTCATCCCTTTCGAACCACTCCTTCTTGGTGTTGCATTTGCTCTGTCAGTCAGTGTAAGTACTTGAGATATGGAACTATGGTCTTTAGTATACCCCCCGAAATGTTATCAATTATCGGCCGAGACCCACTCTACATCTACCGATCCCGATTTGTACAGCGCCACAGCAAGCAGCGGAGACCCGCGCAACAACGTGCAGCATGTGGTGCAACGAAGGGTAGCAGGGATATATTTTTGCCAAGGTCAGCGGCACGGGTATGATTCGTCCGACTCGTTGGTTGAATAGTCAGCGTACTGGCCTTCGGTTCAGAGAGTCCAGGGTTCGGTTCCCGGCCGGGTCGTGGATTTTAATCACTTCTGATTAATTATTCTGGCTCGAGGACTGGGTGCATGTGTCCGTCCCAACACTCTCCTCATCATATTCAGACAACATACCACACTACCAACCTCCACAGAAACACGCAGTAGTGATTACATCCCTTCATATAGGGTTGGCGTCAGGAAGGGCATCCGGCCGTAAAACAGGGCCAAACCCACATTTTTCTACGCAGTTAGCACCCGCAATCCCACAGGTGTGGGAAAAGCGGTAGCAGAAGAAGAAGAAGAAGAAGAAGAAGAAGAAGAAGGTCACGGGTATGATTCACCCGTTTGCCGTGCGCATCCATCAGTCTTGCAGCCTCAACCAGTCAATGTGTCTGTTACTTTGTTAGTCAAATACTAAATGACTTTTTAATTGTATTACATGCGGAATTATTATTGTTTTGAGTGATTATTGTATGGTAATAAACAGAGCCATCTACAGTTCAAGCAGGATGGTACGCTTGGCAACGCTGTGCCTATCTGTCAACTGGAGGCTGAGAGAAAAGGGGACGTGTCCGACTTTGAATGACTTCACCAATATTCCCTACATTTAAACCAACACGTAGATAATGACAAACCCACACTCTTCATAAAACGATACTAAGAAACACACACATCTGTAAATGCATTCACTTAAGTTAAAATACACATTTTACATTGATTTTAAAAAAAGAAAACACTTCACGACAGTACTCATAAGCTCAATTATTGTGGAGTTTTAATAGCTTCCTCCGCTTAATGTTTTTATCCTCACTGCTCAAATAACTCTTGCTCTTCATCTATTTTCTATAATTATGTAACACCGACATTGGAAAATGTAGACAATGAACAATCAATCAGACCGTTATTTTTATCTGTTTCATTACTCAAGACCAACTACAACGTATAATATTGTAGTTGGTCTTGCATTACTCTATCGGAGACCTAAACATGAGTCACATGATAAAAGTGAGTCTTAACTTCTTTATCACATCCATAATGGGCCTAATTATCACTTGTCTTGATGGAATCAGGCATTTCTAATTAGCTACAGCCAAACTGCACTTTTCCGTACCACCACCACTGCAAGCCTAGAACACCCTTAATCCTAATTTTCATCTCACTTTCTAGACTTGAAGTGTAGTAACATTGCAGTTACAACCACTAAGCTACCGGTACTGATCAAATCTTCTTTCTAAGTTATCTCTTAAACTTCCCTAACAGTAAATAATGTACATACTTTCACAGTTTCAAACGAAAATATTTGAGTAACTCTTCTCCTTTTAGTGTAAAGTTCGAATTGTTCCCTTAAAAATACAAGGCAGGACAAAGAGTCTGTGCTTTCACTGCTTATCTCACGAACCTCTATGAGCTTGTCAAGCATTTTTAATATATCTCGTTGTACACATTCAATACTAACACTACTAGCAGTGGCCCCTGCATAATTTAATAAATAATCATTTAGTTGAGATCACTTGGTATACCATCGCAAGAGGAGGCGACTAAAAGGGGGACCAGGGCCTCTCAACTAGAGAGTGTGGGTTGGCGACCACAGGTCCCCCAGCTGAGTCTGGTGGGGTTTTTTTCACTTACTTGTGTCACGTTCCTCGCTCTTACGTTTCCTCTCTGACCTCCCTTGGTCAAGTCTTGTTCTTTTCAGACCTCGATGGTGTTAGATTTGCGAGGCCTAGGGAGTCTTTCATTTTCGCGCTCTTCGTGGTCCTTCACTTTCTTTGACCGATACCTTCATTTTTCGAAGTATCGGTCCTCTTCGTTTTCCCCTCTGATTAGGGTTAGTAGAGCATGGTTACCAAGTTGTTCTTCCTCTTAAAACAATAATTACCAGCAGCACTTAATTTTACGTAGGAAGGACGGGAACTGGCAACCCTCTCGACCATTTGGCTTGTGGAGATTTCAGTAGAGATTTGTGTGATATGAAAATATCGTTTGTGTAGTTTATTTAAAATGAAATTTTCTTAATTATAAATACAACATGTTATTTCTTTTACCGACACCTGATGACTACAGTATTAATACAGAGACATTTATATCTTGGTTAATTTTGAGTACGTGGCTTACATTAGGCAAATCATCTATTTTCTTGTTTTTCCTACTCTTCATTTCCAGTCTCCTACCTTCAGGATATTTTCTTTTAACACTTTTCGATGACAAATATTTTGGAAAATTTTGTAAAATAACTGGACATGCATCAGGAAGAAGCTCATTAGGTTTAGGTGGTAGTATAGTTATGTTGCCTTTACTATCGCAAATTGTATTCCCTGTTGAAAAACTTTCGTCTGTGAAATGTTTTATGCACACGACTGAATCCTTCCCAGGTTCCCCAATTATACCCTTTAAAGCGACAAATCCAATTTTTGTTTTAATTTCTGAAGGAAACCTCAACGAGGTAACAAAACAAATGCTATAGTTGCTATGATACAAATTCAGACTGTGCCTTCATAAATAATAATGTTGTTGATTTACAGTATGTCCCAATAACTACTATTACCGTTGACGTTATTCTATCATCGCCACCCAAAGGCGGATGTTGTAAGATTAAGTACTAACATATGATGCAGATGTCTGTTTTGTAGCTTACATTAAATCATCTTTATTATTTTAGTGCCTTTTCTGTCATAATAATTACCTATTTTAATTATTTTACTGCCTACTTCCTAAATTCTAAGTGTTTATTTGCTTGCCTATTTTTAGCAAAAATAAGTGCCTGAACTTCCGAGCTCTAGTTATTACAGTTGTACAATACTTCAGCTTCGTTTGTTTTAGTTGTTTGTGGCTGTACGCTTCTTACTGTTGCATGGTCAGGCGCATAATTTTGGTTTAATACGGCATCAGTATCATTTTTGAAAGAAAGGAAACTTAGAACACTCCTTAAAAAACTGTACGCATGTCATATCAGCTTCTCTGTAATCTTCGTAATCAATCAATCAATCAATCAATCAATCAATCAATCAATCAATCAATCAATCAATCAATCAATCAATCAATCAATCAATCAATCAATCAATCAATCAATCAATCAATCAATCAATCAATCAATCAATCAATCGATCAATCAATCACTCCCTGATCTGCATTTAGGGCAGTCGCCCAGGTGGCAGATTCACTTATCTGTTGTTTTCCTAGCCTTTTCTTAAATGATTTCAATGACAATGGAAATTTATTGAACATCTCCCTTGGTAAGTTATTCCAATCCCTAACTCCCCTTCCTATAAATGAATATTTTCCCGAATTTGTCCTCTTGTATTCCGACTTTATATTCATATTTTGATCTTTCCTACTTTTAAAGACGCCACTCAAACTTATTCGTCTACTAATATCATTCCACGCCATTTCTCCACTGACAGCTCAGAGCATACCATTCAGTCGAGCAGCTCGTCTCCTTTCTCCCATTTCTTCCCAGCCCAAACTTTGCAACATTTTTGTAACGCTACTCTTTTGTCGGAAATCACCCAGAACAAATCGAGCTGCTTTTCTTTGGATTTTTTCCAGTTCTTGAATCAAGTAATCCTGGTGAGGGTCCCATACCACTGGAACCATACTCTATTTGGGGTCTTACCAGAGACTTATAAGCCCTCTCCTTTACATCCTTACTACAACCCCTAAACACCCTCATAACCATGTGCAGAGATCTGTATCCTTTATTTACAATCCCACTTATGTGATTATCAATAGTGTTTCTAAATATCTACCTTTCACATAAATAATTCACAAATTAAACAAATGAAAATTTTCAGGACTGCTTTTTAGAACATCGTAAAGGCACGAGGAAAGTTATATTTCGCGAAACAACGCGAAAATGTTTCCTTTTCATGAAATCGTACATAAATTAATGCGAAAAAACATGCTTCTGTGCATAAGAAAACATAAAGGTCCAATAATAGTTCCTTGCGGAACCTACGGGCTCAGATAAAGCTTCACCTACTCTAAACCTCTAAACCTCTCTCTATGACGTGAGGTCTGGACAGCAACACTTAGGGTGAAGTCCCCATCCAGGCGCGGGCAATTCCCCGGCCATGCCCCCACAACAAGGTCGTTCCCGTCAGACGGTCGAACACATCTGCGAACAACAAACAGAATTCTCTACACACTCATGTCTCCTACACTAGCTGCAGTAGCCGTCTTTGACACAATCACTTAAATGTGCATGATTACTTTCTTATCTCCCCCTGTAATCGCAAGTAAAATTACGAGGCGTACTAGACGTTTTATACAGTAGAAAGATGATTTACATCCTGTTTTTGCAAAAAAGAAAGTTTTGTTATTGCTATTGTTGCTGCTTGATCGGGCGTTTGAACATATTGCTTAACGATCTCATATACTTGGTAGTTGTAATATCTGATTCCGCTTGATATTTTTAACATGGATATGTTTTTGGGCTCGGACAATAGAGGAAGAGTGGAAATTTTTTAAAAATACATTTGTGGGAGAAGCTAAAGTACTCAGTGGGTTAACAGGATCGACCAAGAAGGAAAAAGAGACACCTTGGTGGAACGACAAAGTTAAAACAGCCATTAAAGCAAGAAACCAATTCAAAAAATGCTAGATAAAGAAAAACAAAAAACTATCCAAGATCAAGCAAGCCAAGAAATGAATAGACTACAGGAACTTTATAGAACAAAGAAGAGAAGAGAAGAGAAGAGAAGAGAAGAGAAGAGAAGAGAAGAGAAGAGAAGAGAAGAGAAGAGAAGAGAAGAGAAGGAAAAAGCATGGAATGAGTTTGTGGATAAATTGGAGTTAGACAGCAGAGGAAATAGGATTTTATTGTATAGGACAGTCAAGAACAGAAGGTGTGAACAAGAGGATATAAAGGCAATAGAACAGGACAACGGAACTTAAGTGCGAGAATAAGATGAAATCAGGAATGAAATTAGCCTTTTTTGATAATCTTTTAAATGGAGTAGCGAGCACTACATCAGACAGTGAGGAACCCTGTGGTAGTAACGAGGAAAGTAGAAGCATAGAACACCCAATTACATGGCTGGAGATAGAAAAGTCCATGGAAAGTATGAGGAAAGGAAAAGCAGTCGGAATGGACGAGTTAAGTACAGATATGTTGCGAACAGCAGGAACTCCTGCAGTCCAATGGTTACATAGACTCCTTAACACAGTATGGCAGGAAAACACTATCCCAGAAGACTGGAAGAAGGGTATAATCGTACCTCATTTCAAGAAGAGGAGTAGACGGAAATGCATCAACTACCGTGGAATAATTATGTTAAATAGTACTCGTAGCATTCTTACAACGTTCGCCGTCTGTTTCCATATCTGGAATTCCAGGCGTAGGGTACAATGGAAAATACCTCAAATTTTTGTTAAAGCTGTAGAATTAGGGGGAAACGTGTCCGCCTGTCATCCGGCGGGCCCGGGTTCGTTTTCCGGTCGGGTCAGGGGTTTTTAATTTTAAATGATTAATATCCCTGGCCTGGGGACTGGGTATTTGTGTCGTACTTAACTTTCCTTCCCTCACATTCAACACTTTACACTTCCGCCATTTACATAATACACGCAGGTTCCGCACATATGGTGCAAGTAGAGGCAAAAGATCTTCATAGGTCGACGCCCCGAACAAATAAAATGAAATAAAGATATAAAACCCGTAATAGGCCACAACCCCCTCCCCTCTCCTCCTTCTTCTTACGCTTTTGCCCATCTCCTTCGTACTTCACATCTTCCCAACCCGCCCGCACCTCTCGGGCAGAGAGAGGGCGCAACCCTCTAGGTGGCCAACCCCGGCCCTTCAGCGTGGGGAATGATACTTTTGATGTACGTACAATGGAACCCACAAATACGAAAGTCATTCATATAAATATATTAATCAGGAATATTTTCATTGTAATAACTTACACTACAAACCGTCCGACTCGTTGGCTGAATAGTCAGCGTACTGCCCTTCGGTTCAGAGGGTCCCGGGTTCGTTACAGGTCGGGTCGGGGATTTTAATCGTTTCTGGTTAATTCTTGTGGTTCGCGGACTGGGTTTTGAGTCCGTCCGAACACTCTCCTCTTCATATTCAGACAACATACCACACTACCAACAACCACAGAAACACGCAATGGTGATTACATTCCTCTCTGTAGGGTTGTCGCCAGAAAGGGCATCCGGCCGTAAAACAGGGACAAATCCACATGTGCGACGCAGTTCGCACTTGTGACTCCACAGGTGTGGGAAAAGCGGTATTAAAAGGACTTACACTACTAACCACGATCATGCCTGTAATTTTGTACCGTACCGGTACCCAACGAGCTCACTATTGGTTATCACTGGAAACCGAAACAATAATCCCGCCAGTTGACTTATTTAGACAGTTTGGTGTAGCGCATTACCCCATTTTCCCTAAAAATGCAAATATATTTCACATTATCTCATCGCGTTCGCCCACATCATAACGAATCTTGACTCAATATGGCCGTCACCACAAAGCGTAGTGTGTTAGCGTGTCCAGACCTTCCTAGACAGCCCTTAATCTTGATCAAAATCTCGTAGCAAAAGCTTTCTTTCAGTTACCTCTATGGTGAATCCAGGGCCCGGTGAAAATAAATCGAGTGTTAAGGTTATTTTGGTTATTAAATGTCATGTAAACATTTAGCTTACCGTGATTTTGTCATTTGATTTCAGAGTGCCACGGAAATGTAATTTCACAATGTGTTTCATTTTAAGTCGTATGTGTGACTTATAACCTTTCACATGCTGTTGAAATACAAAAAATTGTTGAAACGTGGTAGTGCACTGTTATTTATTTCGGGGTGAGTTCCATACATCTGTCTTGTGATATGTCTTCTCGATTTCTTTTTTATTGAAAAAAAAATTGTAATACAATAGAATTGAATGGAATACTTATGACTCCAGGGTATGCACACTAGAGTGGTCCTTATATGGGGGCTGCACAACAGTTTCGAATGATTTCAACGCACACCCCTAAATTCTTTTTTTACTTTTGGCTTGTTTTGGTAATGTGCCAAATTTCATTACAATTAGTTAAGGTTAATCCTTGCCGCACTGAACCTAAAATTTAAATAAGACTAAATTAGGGTCTACTAAAGGAATATATGTATTCTTCTATTCTCATAAACAATTGAAATCAACATACATATTTTGCAGATATACCGGTACTTAAATAATGTATAACTATATGATATATAGATTTATTAAACACACTGTGTAGTTTTAAACAAAGAATGGTTATAAGGTCCCTTGAAAGTTATCATCGTTTGCATAGAAATTCAGGGAATTTATCCTCTCCTTACAATCAGTCAAGTGGTACTGTGGACAATACAAGCCACAGAGCATACAGGAACACTGGGTTGAAGCATGATGGTAACCTCGTTGGTGACAAATTCCTGGTGAAAGCTATGCGCTGCAGTCCGCGTGAAGACTTGTCAGAGTTCAAAGTTGGGCTCTTTCCATACATCTGTGTTCATTGCAGGAGTTTCGTAGAAGTCTGGATCTATTGCTGCAAGCTTTTGCTGTCTTTGTTCGATGTGGGCCTCATTTGCTGGGGTGGATTGTAGATTATTACTTATCATTATCTCCCTGATGAAAAAGTCTGTGTCTACCAGTTTGTACACTAAACGTGTCCGAACTGTTCTGTGTAGCCATAATGCTCTTTTTAAGTAGGTGGCTTTCACAGCTTCCAGTCTCCTCAGGTTGGCCATAGTGAGGTGCGTCCATATTTTGCTGATAGCATAGCAGGCTGTTGGAGCTATCTTAATGTTAAAGAGAATGAGGGCGGTTCTTACTGATAGTTTCTCAATGCTCTTTATTTCAAATATAGACTTGATCACTGCAGTGCATCGTTCCTCTATGTGTTTAGTAAACGTCTTCCCAGTTACTTGCAAGGTTAAGCCTAAATAATGATACGAGTTTACCAGCTCTGGTTTGTTATTGCCGCACTCAAAGACATCTTCTGTGGAGATATTTCCTCCTCACCTAAATTTCATAACTTTTGTTTTGCTGGTATTTATCTCTAGATCATTTCTCAGAGACCATTCGTTTAGCTTATTGAGTCCTTGCTGCAGGGATTTTCTGTTTTTTGATAGCAATATCATGTCATCAGCATACAGGAGCATTGCAGTATCCTCCGAGGCCACCTCACTGATGACATCGTAAGTCAACAGATTAAAAAGCATTGGGCTGAGAGGGTCTCCTTGGAGTACGCCATTAGTCTGGGTTATAAGTCCAGACCGGCCTACTTTATCACTAACCGTAAGCCAGTTAGAACTTAGTATATCTTCCAATAAGTGCAATAGTGAATTCCCTGGTCCTAAGATAAAAGATAGTTTCCTAAATAGAAATGTTCTGTTAACTCCATCGAACACTTTCGTATAATCCACGAAGATAGCATAAAAGAAGCCTCCAGTTATGCTTGTAGCATCCCATATGATGCTAAGTACCCTCTCAATTGCTTGGATTGTTGATCTACCAGCAGTAAATCCATATTGTTCTTCTGGTATGTACATCATGGCTTGTGGTAGGATGCGATCTAATATTAACTTGGTAAATACTTTAAAAGGAGCACATTTGAGGGCTATCCCACGATAAGAATCTGGTGAGTCCTTTGGCCCTTTTCCTTTATATAGCACCTGGATATTAGATTCCCTCCACCTCCTAGGGATTTTCCTCTGTACGATGCATTCATTGAATATTGCTGTCCATATAACTACAGTTAGAGAAACTGATTCTTTTAGAAGCTCGTTTGTGAGGTTGTCCGGACCTGGTGCTTTTCCTTGTTTACATCTTTGAAATGCATTCCATACTTCTTCCACTGTGATTGGCACGATTGGATCCTGCTGCGTGGTTTGAGTCTGTATGTCGGCCATTTGGGTCCTTTGATATAGGCCTATACTTGAAAAATGCTCCTCCTATATTTTCATTGGTATAGCGGGATTCACTTTCGTTCTGTAGGGTTCATGTATTCTATACGGTTCTGATTCTGTGACTGCTATTGTCTCCATCTCTTGCTTTACAATGAAATTCTTGTCGCTTCTTTCTGATTAATTCCTTGTATTTACTCCTTTGTTCTGAATATTTTTCCAGCGTTATTTCTGTTTTGTGTTCTCTCCATCTGTAGAGTTTCTCCAAGTTTACTTTCCTTTGGGTGTAACAATCCTCGTCAAACCAGGACTTGCTTATTCTTTTCGGGGGCATCTTTCCCGCTGAGTTAAGTAAGGTATTTTGTAGTAGGTCTAAGGCCCTATCGATATTCCCTCTAGATGGATATGAGGTTATTGCGTTTTTATCTAGTGACTTTTCCAGTAATGCTATGTTGATGAGCCGTGGGGCCCATTGTTGCTTAATGTCAATGGTTTCCAAGTCCTCCATTTTGAAACTAGTATGTATTGGAATGTGCTTTCTGATCGGTAACCAAATGTGTTTCTGTTGTAGTATGTGAAATTCGTTGCCTCTGAAGAATATTAAGTCTATGACACTGGAGCCATTGTAACCTATGTACGTTGGGAGTTGTTCTTGGTTGACCAGGGAAAATCCTTCTTCTTCAAGGGCTTCAAAAACAGTTAGAGCCTTACGGTCGGGTTTGTCCAGACGGCAATTAAAGTCGCCTGTTAGTAGTATTGGCATGTTATTACTCACTTTCTGTAAAGCATGCAAAATTGTTTCTATGACAACAACATTCCGATTACAGCAAAGTGTCTAAAAGTGACGATCACGATGTCGAATTCTGTGTATTCACTAACTATTTGACCCATAGACGGCTTGTAGAAGCAGGATACTCCTCCAGACAATCTGCCTTGATGTCCTATCGTTGCCAGTGAGTGAACCGAATAGTAGCCCTTGATGCTGATTGGTTCCAGGAGGAAAGTTTCAGTTAGGATTATTAAATCTTGAACTAATATAGATATCTCAGGAGTGCGCATAAGTGACTTGAGGCCTTCGACATTCCACAGGAGGCATGTAAGTTCACTGCTGTCGGATATGAAAGGAGCGAAAAGTCACATCTTCTGGCCAAAAATCAGGGCTGAATATTCTCTCCTTAAACTTGATGGGAACTCCAAACTTAAAGGCTTTGTTTGATCCTTGGGTGGTCAACATGGAACATTTGGTGACTTTATCATTACCATTCTCCTTTAGATATTGAGTGATGTCAAACACAGTTGTTTCGCTGCTAAGGTGACCCACATATAACCATACATTTCTTTCTGCTGCTTTCGGTGCTCCAACTGTTGCAGTACCTCTTTGAGCGTCTAGTGCTCTTCTGCGTCTTGATTGCACCTGATGGTCTGGATGTTGATTGTATTGTCCACGTGTGCATCCTATGACTTTGTTCCATGGGGCTTCCTCTTTACCAGGTTGTACAGCTACCTCATCTATATCCGCCTCTCTCTCTACGCCGACTGGCGCAGTAACTCTTTGGAAGTCTGGTGAATTTCCGATTTTTTATTGCAATTTTTGTTCTGGATGTTGACTGTTTTGTCTACACTTAAGTCCCATAGCTGTGGGCTGCTGGGCGTCCCTTTCAATGAATCGGTCACCTGTATCTTCTGTTTCTGTCACCAAAGTTTGTAGTGCGATTGTGACAACATTTGAGGTTATCCCGGATTGCTGATCATTTAAGGAACTCCTACGTGTAGATGCAGCTGGTGACTCTGTCAATATTCTTCTCGGCATCTGCTTATGCTTCTCCTGTATTCTCGGGGCGTCCAATTTCTTGTAATTGGCAACGTCTGTTTGTCCTTGGGAGCGAGTGATTTTGTCCATTTCTAACGCTATTATTTCTTGAATTTTTCCTGTAAGTAAAGTCTCCATATATTGCTGCATATGATCTATAGCAGACAGAATAATATAAATAATAATATAATATAAAAGTGTTAAAACACCATAAATCAATACCAAGTTCAGCACAGTTTTCATTTCAATGTGTCTTGGCTGCAACTGGGGTATTGTCTCCGGTGATCTTGCACACATTGCAAAATTAATTCTCTTCATTCATCATCGGCTGTTAAGAGCCCACTGCAATCTTGCATTAACTTAACTCCTCTCTCTGCCGTATCATTTGCCACCTTAAGATTTTTCATAGTCTTTTTGGGATTAAGGTAGGAAATCTTTTCGTGCCAAGAAGCAGGATCCATATTTAAGAAATGTAAATCTATGCTTAACTTCTTCAATATGTCCAGACTCTTGACTGAAGCGAACTCGTCAATTCCCTTACCTGTGTTAGAGTTTTAAATTAAATTTATTAATATAGATTTTGATACATTCTGAATAGCTCGTACAAAACTGCTAAATTTAAATTTATAGAATTATCTACGTGAAAAAATGGCCAAAATGTTATGCAACTGCACCAGGTAGAACAGTGTACCTCCTTTCGGTTCCCAAGGTTTCCTGCTTCAGAGTGTAAACCATACATGTTCTTGTGTCATTACTAACCTTGTCATCAAACAGTGACACCATACAAACTTCTTCATTTAAATACTGTAAGTGCTGACAGAATTTCTTTAGAGATCTTGAAGACATCCTTGCATTTACTTTTTCATACTGTTTTAACTCTTTCAACCAGCACAAGCCATTGTAAGGTACAGTACCCCAATTGGTGATGAACTCAGAAACCACCACTTTGCATATATTTTTACACACAAATAACTAAATGTTCTTTAGGCCATCCAGTTTACTCAACTGAGGAACAACTGAAAATGAATGAGGAACACCTTCAATTAATAAATATTCCTTTGGCCATCCATCTTGCACGATGCAAGCTCCAGGCGGCTTTACTTCTAGATTGAAGTCCGCAGTTGTCCACAAAAACATGATGCACAATTCAATGACTTCATGGTTATCATTTTTCGGGCCTTTTTCTTGTAGTAGTTTTCGAAGAAAGACAAGTGCTGCTTGAATTTTGACATCACTGAAAGCCTCCTGTAAATGTTCGTGCTCGTCTTCATAAATTGCTTTTTCCATGGTAGGCCTGTTCCACTTTTCTCTTAAGTTTTTGAAAAATGTTACATCGGAACTAACTTAACTGCCACTTGGATGGAGTAACTCATTTTCGAACACACTCCATAACACTAGCTTGTACATGTGATGAGAGCAAGGGAGTAATATAATTTCTCTTCCTACTAACTGTTCCCACCAAAGTAACAACTCCACTGAAACGACCTGTGTTGGATGCTGTAGTCTCGTCCACTCTCGAAATTTTTATGGCATTTCAAACTGTCCGTGATTGTTCTTTTCCACTAGAACTCAGTACTGCAGGCACACCAATTAATTGTTCTTGATTTTCATAAGTTATGATGTTTGGTAGTCTTTCAGTTCTTGAATCCCTGACATTTAATGCCGGTACCACAAAAAATTTGGATTCGTCTTTTTAAACAAATATATAACATCTTCTAAGTGTTTCTTTGTGAATTGTTCTCAATATCTTTGAATTGAACTACAATTAAGTGCTATTTCATCAATATCATGGACTAAGGACTCAGCTGTAGCTTCAAGAACAAACACAGGATCTCTGACTTAACTAACATCTGTCTAAACCGGTACTACTTTTGATGTCCTAAAGCACTTTCATCCACGTTTCTTTTTCTTCTCTGAATTTGCCTTCCATCTACAATAGCATCACAACCAGAAATTGAAGCTCAGCTTGTGGAGGGTTCTGTAAAAATGGAATTCTCATCAGAGTCACTCACTTCAGTTGATTTGTCAGACAGATCATTAATAATCTCAAAAAAACTGTGAACTTTTATCATCCTTCATCTTCTTTTCCTCTTTTTTCATAACTCTAATCCATTTCCTTTCCTGTCTTACTACTAACTTTCAGTCAACTTGAAGATAACCTCTACGGCAGGGCTCTCTTTGAAGTAATAAAAAAAGTTTATCCCCTTCTATTTTCATCATGTTCGAAGTATTAGCAAGGACAATATCGAAGAGTTTATTTACATTTGCAACAAACTTACATTCTCTTTCTTTATGAGTATTTGTCCTTCTATGTGCACATTTTTGGCATATTGCACCACTCTGAATGCAGATCTATATTTGTTTTTGTACAGCAAGGTAAAGCTCTTGTGGGAATCCTAGCCTTCTCCCAAAACATTACATATTCATGCGCAACTAAATTACCACTTTCACTGATAGTTAATTTCACCTTGCGTATGTTATAAAAAAGACTAACATCATCATCATCATCATCATCATCATCATTGTACAGTTCCAGTTTCCCGGGTACAGTTAATGAGCTTCTTCCACTTCTTCCTGTCCATATACAACTTGTCATGGAGAACATCATCCACTGTCCATCCTCTGGTAACTAGATCAACCTTGATCACGTGCATCCATTGGGTTTTAGGTCTTCTGCAGGTCTTTTCCCCTCCAGCTGTCTTTCCAAATTTATTCTGGCTGTTCATGTAGGCTCCATCCTCATCACATGCCTGTACCACCGTAGTCTGGATGTGCCGATTCGGTCTAATAGGGATGTCTTTATTGGCTTCTTTCCTCACTTCCTCATTACTTAACTTGTCCATCTTGTTCTTCTGGATGGTGGATCTAAGAAATTTCATCTCTGATGCTAGCAGTATTGATGAATCTATTTTTGTGAGGGTGCATGCTTCAATACCATAGGTCAATATTGGTATGAAATAGCTGTTAAATATCATCAGTTTGGCCAGTTTTGGATTCGTGTCATCCCATAAAAGTGTTCTTATTTGTTGGTAGAATTCTGATCCCTTTTTCACTCTGTTTGTAATTTCCTTTCTGACCAAATTATCACTGGAGATTACACTTCCAAGGTGAGGAAAACTATCTACACACTCTAGCTGGTGGTCTCCTAGTTTTATACTTGCTGGACACCCGTCTCTGTTGACTGCCATCACCACTGTCTTGGTCTCGCTAATGTTGAGATTATATTCCTGGAACGGGGATTTCCATAATACGTTGAGTCTGGTCTGTACGTCCTTTTCTGTTTCACCCCAGATCATGATATCATCAGCAAAGTTCACTGCATTCAGTTCACCTAATTTTTCCTTGATGTTCTTCATTATATTGTCCATAACAGTGATGAACAGTAGTGGGGACAGTGTACTTCCTTGCTGAACTCCACTTTTGGTCTCAAACCATGACTGACAAAACTTGTCAATTAGATGGTAATTTAGGCTATGTCCACTGATCTGGTGTTTAATTTCAGCACAGTAACGTAGCCAGGACCGGCCAATGGGGGAGGGGGTTATAGTTACAAAATGATAGAAGGACGTAACAAAGGTGCTTATGTGTGTGTGGCATGCGCATGCATGAGTGTCTTTAAAATGACATATATGATCAAGGTTAACAGTTGTACAGCGAACGAAATGTTCAGATTACAGTCCACCTTTCGGGCCTTCTTAGAAAATAAATTCAAGAGATTTTTTTGGTTTTACTATTATATATCTGTGAATGTTCAAAAGAGTCAACCCATTGAGTTGACTTTCACTTGTTTGTTGTCAGTTTCTGTTTATTTTCTTTTGTAAAAATTCCATGGTGGGGGTTCTAACCCCTCCCCCCCAGTAAACCCCTGTTGGGTTCGCCCCTGCTTCACCAACTAAGTAAATAACTGTGTCACTACTTATTAAACTACTCCCCATGATGTTAATAAACATTCACAGCACTACAGGATGGAAGCTGACATTCATCTGAATGTAGACCAGCAGTAGAGCACATGCATATGCAGGAATAAGCTAACATGATGCTACTTCCCAGCCATTGTGGCATGGGTTCCTCCTATTCGATTTCAGTAAAATAAGTATTAATATTCTTCTTATAACCAAAGGAAAGAAAATAGGGAGTGTGCATGTAGATATTCAAAAGTTGAAAAATAAGGACCATCCTAATGCATACATAACACTTACTATTTAGAGTAAAATATTGGTAAGGTCTAGATATTGATCCTTGATAGATGAGCTTATTTTATATCATCATTTAAACTCTTGACACATTTTAAAAATGTGCCAATTACAGGTGAATAGTTTATTACTTACATAATTTGAAAAGTTGTCTTGTTATTTATGTTTTACTGATTACAGTGCTGTACATAGTTTATTTTGTGGGAAATTATATGGGTAATGTTATGCTAATATTTTAAGAACTTGGGATAATTTTAAATGTGTATGGTATTGAGGAGCTTTGGCTATTGACTGTTATCAGTTATTTCTTGTAAAGTAAATAATATTTCTATCATTAAGCAGAATGAATATTATTTTAAACTTTCTTATAATGATGTTGTCTTGTGTTTGCAGTGGAGGATGGATGTGGTATCAAGTACATAAGATGAGGGATACTTTAAACCGTATTGTGAATACCGATGTACTTGATGCCCAGAGAAGCCAAGCACAATATGTATATTTAACAGATCCTCCATTTATAGGTAACATTTTTGTGTCTTATATTATTGTTATGAACACCGTACTGTTTTTTAACAGTGTCACAGAAGTTGCTTATGTATTTTGAGAAATATAAAAGTGATCAAATGATATTCATGATGTTCGTGATTTATGGGAAATTAGGAGATAATTTTCACGTAAGGAAATAAGAAAGGTGATAAAAGAATAATTAATCCTTGATGTGAGTTTCTATATTTTCATTTAAGTTTGTGAACCATTTTGATGGCCAGGTGGTCCAGTAAGTGGCCCTGGGAGTTGATTCCATTTACTATGGAATAAGAATGGGCATATTACTTATTGGTACTTATTAGAATGTTAAGAATCCTGTTTACATTTTACGAATCATAGATTCACTGAAAGCAACAAAACTGACATTCAAAAAATAGTGCCATATTTATATCAAATCAAATCAAATCAAATCAAAATCTCTTTATTTGCAAATGAGGTGTCTACCTCGGTGGCAAATGGTACGCTAAAATACATTATTGTCAAGCACTAAATATTAAATTAACAAGAGAAGAAAATTTTCCTATAATACAATATTATACAATTTACGCTAACAATGTTTTCTATTAAACACACAGCTCATCCTTAATAAATTTATATTGTTTACAAAATTCTACTTATAATATCTCCTGTACTACTTACAAATATAGTCAACTGATATACAGTATGTGGAATTACTTCAAATGATACTATATAACTGGTATAAGATTAATATTTACATTGCATTTATTTATTTACTATTTTTTTTTAACCCGTTCTGGATCCTAAGTAGCATAACGACCTGCTGCGTCTTAACCAGAGCCCCTTTTGCCACCACTTTTCAGAGTTCCTGAAGGGCCTTCACAGCTACCGTAGCGGTCCCAGGGCCCTCGAAGTCCCCACTGCACTTCACCCCTACAGGCAGTCCCCTACTTTGGCTGTCCAAACTCCTTAGACCAGGGGATGGAATTAATTTATTCACACACATTTTTTTTATTTACAATAACCTGCACTGGTCGAATGCCCTCTAACACTTCATTTATTTTCTCTGTTGCTGTTTATTCTCTTCTTGAATATCTGTACAGATTTTGGAAAAGGATCAAACACTACCCCTGGTAAACTGTTCCACTCCTTCACACCCTTCCCAATGAATGAAAATTTACCCCAATCGCTTCTGCTAAAATTCCTTCTAATTTTATATTTGTGGTCAGTCCTGCCGATATAATTATTTTCCAACTGAAGCCTCTCACGGATATCTCCCCATGCTTCTTCTCCTGTATAGGCTCTATATAATCCTATAAGTCTAGTTTTCTCCCTTCTCTTACTTAAAGTTTCCCACCCAAGTTCCTTTAACATTTCTGATACACTACTTTTTCTTCTGAAATCCCCTGTTACAAATCTTGCTGCTTTCCTCTGCACACTATCTGTTTCTTTTATTAGGTATTCTTGGTGAGGATCCCAAACACTGTTTGCATATTCCAATAATGGACGAACCATACTCGAGTAACTTTCTTCTTTTAATTCTTTGTTGCATCCTTTAAGTAGCCTCATTATGACATGTAACGATCTGTATGCTTTCCCAACAATGTCATCAATATGACCCTTCCAGTGCAAATTACTTTCAAATCTCACACCTAAGTATTTGCACTTGCCATCTTTTGGGATAACTACCTCAACCAAAGTATATTCAAATTCAGTTTTAAAGCTCCTGTTACCGAGCTCGATAGCTGCAGTCGTTTAAGTGCGGCCTGTATCCAGTATTCGGGAGATAGTAGGTTCGAACCCCACTGTCGGCAGCCCTGAAAATGGTTTTCCGTGGTTTCCCATTTTCACACCAGGCAAATGCTGGGGCTGTACCTTAATTAAGGCCACGCCGCTTCCTTCCCACTCCTAGCCCTTTCCTGTCCCATTGTCGCCATAAGACCTATCTGTGTCGGTGCGACATAAAGCAACTAGCAAAAAAAAAAAAAAAAAAAAAAAAAAAAAAAAAAAAGCTCCTGTTTGTAAAAGTTGAAATGGTTAATTTGCCTCCATTAACCTTCATATTATTTTCTTCAACCCATTGTTGGATTCTTTCAAGGTCCCTTTGTAATTCTGAACAATCCTCAATGTTGTTTATTTCCCTATAAACAATTATGTCATCTGCATACAATCTTATTTTTGATGTTATATTGTTCCCTAAATCATTTGCGTATATTAAGAAATGTAACGGACCGATTATACTACCCTGTGCAGTTCCCTTCCAAACTTTCTCTTCCTGAGATACATTATTTCCTACTTTGACTTTCTGAACCCTTGAATTTAGAAATGTTTTTATCCAACGTGTAACCCTTACGTCCAATCCTATTCCCTCCAATTTCTTTAATAATATTCCATGTTCCACTCTATCAAAGGCTTTGGAAAGATCTATGGCTATGCAATCTAACTGACCTCCTGAATCCAACTGATCTGATATGTCCTGCTGAAATCCCACCAGTTGTGCCTCACAAGAAAATTTCTTTCTAAATCCATACTGGCTCCTCATGAACCAATTTTTATCATCACATATCCCTCTGATGTACTTTGATATTAAACTCTCCAGTATTTTACAAACTATACTGGTCAGGCTGATTGGTCTGTAATTCTCTGGTTTCCTTTTATCACCCTTTCCTTTATAAATTGGTATTGTTATAGATTCCTTCCATTCCTTTGGTATTACACTATTATTTATGACATAGTCAAATAGAAATTTTAAATAAGGCACTATGTACCACCCCATTGTCTTTAATACCTCCCCAGTAATTTGATCACTTCCTGCTGCTTTTCCTTGCTGAAGCAGTTGGATTTCTCTGAAAATATCTTCGTTTGTGAATGAGAAGCTTCTTGTTTCCCTCTGTCTCTCTCCCTCTCTATCTTCTGTTTCGGTTTCCAACTCTTGACAATCATCTACTGAATCTCTAAATTCTCTACTAAATAGGTTTGCTTTCTCAGTATCTGTTAAATAGTGTTCACCCCCTTCTCCCACCATTGTAGGAATTTGGATTCATTTTCCTTTTTGATTCCTGATATATGAATACAGCTTTTTCCATTTCCCTTTGTGGTCATTACCCTCTTGAAGTATGCCATTCATATAATTCTCTTTTGCTTCCTTTTTCACTCTATTCAGTTCCCTCATTAGCTGTTTTCTAGTTTCTCTACTCTCCCTACCCTCTTTGATTTTCCTGTTTACTATTCTACATTTTCTTTTTAATTTTCTTATTTCCCTTGTATAATAAACAGGGTCTGAGGTCATTTTACCCTTCTTTACAGGTACAAATCTCTTCTCTCCTTCCCAAATGATTCCTTTAAATTTAGCCCAAAGTGTATCCACGTTACTCCCTTCACTTATCCAACAACTGAATTGTAATTTAAGGTAAGTCCCAAATTCATCAAGTTTAGTTTTCCTGTACAATTTCTTGTCTTGTGTAACCCTCTTATTAAGCCTTTTTGGTACGAGTCCTACATCCATTATTACAGCCTTATGGTCTCCTATTCTTTCAATTACCTCAGTTTTATCAACAATTTCCCATGGTTTAACCAAGAATACATCTAGTAAGTTATTGAGACGAGTCGGTTCTTGTACTACTTGTGTAAATCCTCCCTCCCAAATTAACTTATTTGCCAGTTTCTGTTCATGGGCTTCACTTGCAGCTCCTTTCCGTTCAACTTCAGGCAAATTTAGATCTCCCCCAATTATTACCATATCATTATTATTGTTTTTACGAGTATAATCTATTATTTTCTCAAAGATTTCCATGTCTCTTTCCTCTCTTCCAGGCCTGTATGTTCCTATAATTCCCACCTCCTTCATTTTATCACAAACTAATTTTATCCCTAATATTTCATCCCTTTCATCAGTAAACCATTCATGTGAACGGTAAGTTTCCTTCACCAGAATAAACACCCCCCTTCCCTTTTTATCTCCTTGGTCTCTACGATAGACTGTGTACCCTTCTGGAAATACTTCTCTATTACCCACCCCTTCTTTCAACCACAATTCCACTCCTATCACCACATCAGTCTCATAAGATTCCATCAATGTACCGAATTTTAATTGTTTATTTACTACACTTTGACAGTTTACCAAGAGCAATCTCAGACCCCCTTCCTCCCTAAAACTTGACTGTTGCAATTGGGTAACTTGAAATTCCTTACTATCCTGAGTTTCTTTTTCTAGTTGACTGAACCAGCTTGAAGTACAGCTGGCTCTTTCTACTAGTTTTATCACAGACAGGTATGAAAATGTGGAAGCTTATTCATCAAACAATGGGATAGAATGTGTTAACCGTTAGCAATAGGCAGTCATGCATCCTTGAAGAATGATGGTGTAGTTCACTGGTTATTATTATTTATTGTCTTGTTTTATATGGCGGGACTCAGGCTATGAAGCCTGCTATTCTGTCCGACCATACATACACCTACATGAAGAGTTAAATATACACTAAATTATCTACAGTTTAATATCTTAAGGTATCAATTAAATGTTTTAATTAACCTAATTACTTAGCTATGATCTAATCCTACTATGTTATAAGAAATTATTATTATTTATTAACCAGGTTTGACAAGAGTTTCTTAAAGCGGAGGTGGTTTGACATGCTCCTAATTTCAGCAGGTAGGGAATTCCAAATTCGGCTGGTGGCGTCTACAAATGATCTACTGTAGCCAGTTGAGCGGTGAATGTGAATGCTTAGTACTGCGGTGGATGATGATCTGGTGATGTGGCAAGGTATTCAGATGTATTAAGGTTCAGTATACGATGTAACAGGGAAAGAGTGTGTAAATTTCGTCGCTCTCTTAAGCGTAGCCATGAAAGCCTACCAAATGCGGGAGAAATATGGCTAAACCTTGGTATATCTGAAATAAATCGAACGCATGTGTTATGTGCCTTTTGGAGCTTGATGGAAAATGAGGCGTTCAGGTTACTGTATACTACGTCACAGTAGTCGAATATTGGCATTACCATACTTTGGTTAAGCAGTTTTCTTACATTTTGGGGGAGTAAAT
The DNA here is from genome assembly GCF_040414725.1 of Anabrus simplex. Taxonomy (NCBI): domain Eukaryota; kingdom Metazoa; phylum Arthropoda; class Insecta; order Orthoptera; family Tettigoniidae; genus Anabrus; species Anabrus simplex. The sequence continues at coordinate 164,661,969 of NC_090272.1, forward strand.
CTCTGAGTTTTTTAAGGGAATGTAAGGAATAAAATACTCGCTGACATATACCTGTTACATGATCGTTCCAACTAAGGTTTTTATCCATTATCATCCCTAAGTTTTTAACTGTGTCTTTGAATTGTAACTGAGTGCCTGTTAATGTTACTGAGTGGGTATGGACGTCTGTAAGTTATGCGTGGGTTTTTTGGGTAGCTAAAAGAATACACTGCGATTTTTGGGCATTGATTTTTAGTGCATGGTCATCGGTCCACGTACATATTCTTCCTAGGTCGTCATTCATATTATTTATGGCAGTCGGTAAGTCACGTGGATGTGCATGTATATGTATCTGTATGTCGTCTGCGTACACGTGATATTGACAATGTTTAATTACTTGTGTTAGTCCTGAAATGAAGATCGAAAATAGGAGTGGCGCTAGCACTGACCCCTGTTGTATTCCAGTCTCTACAGATTGCCATGAAGAGAATTTTCACCTGTAGATACACACTGCCGGCGATCAGAGAGATAGGAATACATCCAGGATAGTGTGCTTTGTGAGAAATTAAGAGCACGTAATTTTGCTATTAGTATGTCCGTGTCAGCGCAGTCGAAGGCCTTACTAAGATCTAGAAGAGCTAAAACAGTAACTTCTCCCTTATCCATAGCTACTCCTATGTCGTTTGTAACTTTAAGCAGTGCAGTAGTTGTGCTATGATTGTTCCTAAAACCAGACTGGTATTTGTCGAGAAGCATATTGTTTTTTAAATATGCGGTTATTTGTCTGTGAACTATTTTCTCTAAAATTTTGGACAGAAATGGTAAAATGCAAATGGATCGAAAGTCTTTGGGTTCCACGGAATTGTTGGTCTTGGGGAGTGGGCGAACAATTTCATATTTCCAAAGGGAAGGGAATATGCCGGTTATCAGTGAGGTATTAATGATGTGGGTTAGAGTTGGTAGGATTACGTCTAGAGTTTCTAACAGTAACTGTGGAACAATCTCGTCGCAGTTGTCTTTATTGATCGTGCAGTTCATCTCACTTCTGCCGGAGTTACGAGGGAAAAATAAAACTGTTCTCCTCCATTGTTAGTATTGCCATTGTATAGAATTTTGTTAATCATCTGTTCTTTTGTTGTATTGTCAATGTTAACGGGTCTTGTAGTAAAGTATTGGTTTAAATCATCCAGTGATAGTTTAATGTCAGCAGTATGTATTTTATTTCCACCTATGCCCATTTTTTTAACGGTTTTCCAGATTGTTGTCGTGTTTCGGGTTAGCAAAATGTTCTGTGAGTGTCTTATTTTAGCATTCCTTACGGCCTGTGTGGTCCTGTTATGAAGGGTCTTGTACAGGTCAAAATCGTTTGGTATTTCTGAAAGCTTTGTCTCTCTCTGTCATTAAGTCGCGTATTTCCTGAGTCATCCATGGAGCCGCAGGGCGTGTTTCGCGAGCAGTACGTTTTGGCGCGTGTTTATTAAGAAGAGCTAGCAGTTATGTGTTTAAGAACTCCCTCCACTTTATCATCTATATTATCTAAAATATGGACATTATGCCAAAGTGTGTTTGCAGCGTCTTCTAATAGGGCTTCGTTATTTATACTTTTTAGGTCTCGGAATGTAATTAATTTAGGTCTGTACTTGGGGCATTTAAGTTAATAAGCTAAATAAATTAAGTCGTGATTGGATAGTCCTCAAGCAGACATTTGCCCATGGGTCAGTACCCTGTCAGGGTTATTCGTCACGTCCAGTAATGTATGTGACGTGGCTGTGTGATGTGTTGGGTTAAGTGGTAAAATCGTCATGTTTCAAGATTTAAATATGTTGATTAGTTGTTTAGTCTCAGTCATTTTGTCGTTAAGGATGTCAGTATTGAGGTCTCCTAGTAATAAAACATGCTCATACCTGGGTAAGGGGTCAAGTAAGATGTCTCAAGGTTGGTGATGTATCCTATCTTTGGTGGGCGATACACAACGCTCAGTAAGCACTTTACACTTAAAGCCTCAATTTCAATGAACATGAACTCAGGCCTTGCGCAGTATTCACTAATTGTTTTGTAGATTATTTTATATTTTAGGTCGTTCCTAATATACATAGCTACTTCGCCGCCGGCTTTACCTGTGCGACCATTTCGGATCAAGGTATCATTTTCGAGGTGGACAAGAGATTCTGACAATCAAGGTTTCATCCAGGTTTCCCCGTTCATGACAATGTGAGGGTTGACATTAGCAATTATGTTACGGAGTTCGTGGAAGTGAGGAATTAGACTTTGAATGTTAGGATGTACTACCTGTAAGGAATTTGGAAAGTTGTTAAAAGCATTTGTAAGGGGATTAGTATTAGGGGGCTGTGTAGGTAGGGGAGCGGAGATTCCGCTCAGCTGACCACCAGTAACCTTGCCGAAAATAGAAGCATGTTCAGCACTCTCACTTTGAGTTGCCAACCTGTACGTTATCTTGCCTAGTTATTATATGTAAATCTAATGAAGATATAATTTAAAAGTAATAGTTTGAATAGTAATTATAGTCTAGTGATTAAAAGGCTAGTGTCTAAGTTAGTTAAAACTGTAAAATGTGTAGTGCCATGTCAGTTTCGGTCTGTCGGTTTATTTAATCCTGTCCAATTCCGGTCGGCTCGACACACGATATTTCACACCATTGTGTTTCACAATAATTGTACCGTTTATTGTCCAACAATTGGACACAGAAAATCTATTGATCGCTTCTTGCAACAGTTTCATCCTGATTGACGTGAGGTCTTCTCTAATTGTTTTGCCCATTCCTTTCAGTTTCTTTTGAGATTTGAATAGTTCGTTCCGTTTGCAGTACGACACGAAATTCACTATTATCGGACGCGGCTTATCTGTACTCATCTTGCCTACCCTGTGACTTCTGTCTATGTCCTCGTGCGTTAAATGTACTCCAATACTGTCAGCTAGCTCGATGACAATTTTGTCCGTGTCCTCGCCACTCGATTACCGCACCCCAAACACACGTAGTGATTGCCGCCGCTGATATTGTTCGAGAGCATCGGTCTTAGTTTCGAGCTGTTCCCTGAGGTCTTATATTGTCTTGTCTCTGGCTTCGAGCGCTTCCCTCATCTCCTCGATTACTTTCGTATTAAAATCTATCGTAGCTTTAAGTTGGTCTATAATGGCCCTGGCTACCTGGTCTTGTATGATGTTTGCTAGCGTGGCGAGTGTTTCCTTGTCTCTCAGAGCTTCCTGTAGGGCCGCTTCACTGAGCTGTCTGTTTAGCTACCTTTCCTTTCCCTGGCATGGCTGTTTACAAGAAGGATTATGTTTTTAATTACTTGTGATACACTTTGAACTGGCTGTTTGTAGCACGGTAGTTTTACTTATCACTTAGTTGAGAGTTCCACGCATAAATGCCGATCGTACACCTTCAAATCACTGATAAACCTGGAGACTGAAACACACGCTACTAAGCACTGGTCGCCATTCTTGAATGTTTCAATGACTATGACTGGTTCATTTCTTACATTTCCTGAAATGTGCTGAAAAGTTGCACTCTTGAGTGGCAGCTCCCTGCACAGTTGAGGCATAACTTATATGATGTTCGAAAGAGTCTCCAACACACTATGACATTGTAACTCCTTAGTTATTCAATGTCATGGTTGACGTGTGCTCTCCTAGTCTAATTTATAGTGCATTATTTAATTTATTTAGTACCCTGGATAGTGCTAGTGTACAGTATTTTCATATCTTAACTCATTCCTTGTACCTTAATGAGTATATGTAATAACATATCATCGGCTTACTTCTAAAACCTCATAAGTCTGATTTTTCACGATTTTTAGGTTTGGAACACGTTATCTGGATTTATGTTTGCTCTTTTTGCTGGATAAAACCTCATATGCCTTTCTCGCATGTTTAAAGAGTTATTTAAAATAAATTAAACCTTGTAATCATTCTCGACCTTAGAATGTTACTATAAAACCTCATAAGTCTCCTGGTGTGACATACGTGTTTTTATATCTCAGGCGATGGCATGAAGTTTACCTAAGACCACATAATTCTGCTCTTAATAGAGCTGCCCACTTGTCCGCCACTTCTAACAATGAATTAAACAACATTCAACCTCTCTTGTTGTTGTATGTCCGGCGCTCCCTTCTCGCTCCGCCAGCCAGCTGCACGCGCGCCTGTGTATCATTCTGCTAGCTTCGACGCGCAGCCCTCAGTGCGCGTGCCTGACCATCGAGTGTACTATAAATAGGAGCTCCCTGCCTGCTCACTTGCCCACTTGCCCCGGTGTCCAGCTCCAGAATACACCCTACGTCGAGCACGGAGGCTACTCCTCTTGAAAATGTGCTTCGACCAGGTGGACTGAATTTCTGGCAGTACGAGGTTTCACCTCTGGTCACCGCTCCCTTTCCTGTTTCCGCTGCCTATGTTCCGTAATTCTTTTACAAGCCATTTTCATTCCCTAATTTATGCAAGCTCCCTTAGTTTCGCTAGGTGGAATTTCTTCAATCAATTGAACTTGCTTTTTAGGAATTCAGGCACTTCAACAAACAAGGACTCTCAAAGACATTTATGTTAGTGTGCCAGATAGTTCTCGACTATCAACGTGTCAATTCACAAAGACTATCTTTTCAAGATAGAAGTGTATATAAAGACTGTAAACCTGTACATATTGTATAAAGACAGACTTTTCTCAAGATTCAATATTCCTTTTTGCTTCAAAATAAATTTCAGTTATTTGTGTAAATATCATAAAGTGAAGCAATAAAAGTTGTGTTTTGTAAATTTCAACCTTGGTTACAACACAACTCTATGGCGACGAGGTAAAAAAGCAACAACCTACAATTCTTCGACCCCAGTTGCCAACTCTATGGCGACGAGGTAAAAAAGCAACAAACTACACGTCATCGACCCCAATCGCCAACTCTATAGCAACGAGGTAAACACGACACTACAATTCAACAGGCCCAGTTGTCAACTCTACGGCGACGTGCTAAACGACAACGACACTCCAACCAGTTCTGACACACAGCTTACCTTACTCTTTCTTGCACGCATCTCGCAATGGCTACTGCGGAACAACTCGCTACGGTCTTCCAAGCCTTACAGCAGCAACAACAACAGTTTATGCAACAACAACAGGCAGCATTAATTCAGGCTATTCAAGCTATTTCTGTCTCTACACAGCCATCAGCTATCCCTCCGTTCTCTGCTTTTGATCCGGCTAAGGAAGAATGGTCCGTTTATTTAGCCCGTTTACAACAGCATTTCATCTGCCATTCTGTCACAGATGATCAACGCCGCCGCGCACTATTTCTTAGTTCGGTTGGCAATGCTACGTGTGAATTACTACGTAAATTAAGTCCAGAAGAACACTTATCTGAGGTACCCTTCACGCAGCTCTTGGCCCGTCTCACGGAACACTATGCCAAAGCTCCTCACATAGTGGCTGCTCGCTATAAATTTTTTCAGAGCAGAAAGCAACCCCATCAGACACATACTGAATGGATAACTGAATTGCGTGGTCTAGCTAAACCCTGCCAGTTCATCTGCTCCAAGGACGGTTGTGGTTCATCCTACACTGATTCTCTCATTCGGGACATGATAATTTTACATACTCCTGAAGACAAAATACGTTTTGACGCTGTCAAGCAGAGTAACCCTTCTTTAGAAGACGTCCAGCGTATTGCTACGATTTATGAACTTACTACCAAGACTGCCGCAGCCATAGCTTCTCCACACGAAGTTGCACAAGTCTCGCCTCAGGCCCGCAAGTCCTCTGCTACAGTGAACCGTACGGATAAGGCGCTCTCCACCAAGCATTCTCGCCAGGTTCCCTCTCGTAATGCTACACGGAAGCCCAATTCTAAAAGCACCTCGAAACTCCTGCCTTCCTGCCGAGGTTGTTTCAAGCATCATGAACGTCGTGACTGTCGTTTTTTCAAAGCTACTTGTGAACGATGTAATAAACTTGGACACATTAAGACTGTCTGTCAAAGTTCGCTCCGCCCTGCTAAGACTACTGCAGCACGCCGGAAGCATATACAGCCCCGCCAAGACATGGAAGTTGATCAGATCAATCTTATTCTTCCCACAAAGGATTCTCACAAAATCATCGTTCCTCTCTCATTCTCTGATCGATCTGTCGATTTTCAATTAGACACTGGATCACCTGTCTCTATTATTAACCTGACTACCTACCACGACTTAGGTTCACCTTCATGCTCTCCAGCTGACATCCAGCTCGTGACATTTAACAAGAAGAAAATTGACATCAAAGGTCAAATCAAGCTTCAGGCTAGTTATAAAGGAATTCAGAAGGCCATTCCTCTTCTCGTAGTTAACAACTACACTGCATCAAACATTATGGGCATGGATCTATTTAACTTATTTGGTTTCCAGATACATGACAACATTAACGTCGTATCTACATTGCATCCTACTTCTGACGTTACCGCTCTCCTAGCGCAGTTTCCTGAAGTCTTCGACTCTCAGCTCGGAACAGCCAAAGACTATACAGCCCACATACAGCTGAAATCCGGAGCTAAGCCTCGCTTCAAGTCCAGTACCCCTAGCACTTCAAGACCAGGTCACGAAAGAATTAGAAAGATGGATACACACTGGAATTGTTGTACCAGTTACTTCTAGTCAATGGGCTACTCCACTCGTGGTAATCAAGAAACCTGATGGTAATGTTCGACTTTGTGGCGATTTTCGATCTACAGTCAACGCACAACTCGACACAGATATCTTTCCTATTCCACGTCCAGAAGACTTATTCCGTCGTCTCTCTGGTGGACAATTCTTCTCTCGAGTTGATCTTAAAGAAGCATATCTCCAGCTACTTTTAGACGAAGAATCTAAGAAATTTCTCACACTCAACACTCCTCTCGGACTGCTCCAGCTCCAGCGGCTCCCATTCGGTGTTTCATCCTCAGCGGCTATTTTTCAGCGCTATTTGGCTCAACTCACCGCCTCCATTCCCGGTTGTGCTAACTACCTGGATGATATTATTGTTACTGGAAAAGATCATCAGGAACATCTAACCAATCTACGCCTTCTTCTCCAGAAATTGAAAGACAATGGCCTACGAGCGAATCTCGCTAAATGTACCTTCTTTCAGCCTCAAGTTCACTACCTAGGACATATACTTGATAAGAATGGAATTCGTCCTAGTACACAGAATGTCTCAGCGATAGTAAACATGCCAGCACCTCAGAACCTCAAGCAGCTTCAGTCCTTCATAGGCAAAGCGAACTATTATAATAAGTTCATTCCACGCTTCGCTACAGTGGCAGCTCCATTAAACGCTCTACGTAAAAAAGGTGTTAAGTTTCAGTGGACTCCGCAATGCCAACAGGCATGGAAAACAATCAACAACGCCTTAATTCAAGCTATACAACTCACTCATTTTCAGCCCGACAAGATCATCACGCTAGCTACTGACGCTTCAGACTACGGTGTCGGTGCCGTTCTCTCCCAGAAGGATCGTCATGGACAAGAACGCCCCATCGCCTTCGCTTCGAAAACACTTAATGACCATCAACGTCGATACTCACAGATAGAGAAAGAAGCTTTAGCCATCATCTTTGGTATTCGCCGTTTCAATGAATATCTCTATGGCAACCATTTCCTGATCATTACCGATCATAAGCCTCTCGTACACTTATTCCATCCTGGTAATAAGATCCCAGAGAATTCCCTCAGAAAGCTTCAAAGATGGTCCATGTTCCTTTCTGATTATTCCTATCAGATTGTATATCGAGCCACATCCCAGCATTGTAATGCTGATGCCCTCTCCCGCTTACCCGTTGGTCCTGATACTGCCTTTGATTCTCAAGAATCTGAATGTCTTCAGTTGGACATAGAACTTGAAGATACTGTATCCAGTTTTCCTATTGATGCTACCTGCATAGCTAAAGCTACGGATAAGGACAGTACACTTGCTACTGTACGTACTTACATCCGCAACGGTTGGCCTCTTCAGAGCACACTTCCTGCCCACCTGGCACCTTATCATCGTATGCAGCATCGTCTCACGACTCGTGCCGGAGTTGTATTACTAGAAGCAGGCACCATCTTCCGAGTGGTTATCCCACTTAGCCTACAGAAACAAGTTCTCGAATTATTACACCAAAGCCATTGGGGTATCTCCAGAACAAAGCAACTCGCCCGTCAACACTGCTACTGGCCCGGTATTGATGCCGCCATCGAAAAGCTAATACGTCATTGTGAGCAATGTCAAACGAATCAGAACGCCCCGTCTTCTGATCTTGCTTCATGGCCTCCTGCTACTACTCCATGGGAACGAGTTCACATCGATTTCGCCGGTCCTTTCCTCAATTCCATGTGGTTAATAGTCATCGATTCACTGTCAAACTTTCCATATGTCGTGGATATGCATTCGACTACTACAACCGAAGCTACCATTCGTGCTCTCCAGAAAATCTTTACTACAGAAGGCTTACCGCAAGTACTCATTTCGGACAACGGACCTCAATTTACAGCTACTGCTTTTCAGAACTTTTGTACACATAATGGCATTCGTCATATCCTAGCACCACCTTTTCACCCTCAATCTAATGGTGAAGCTGAACGCTTCGTACAAACATTTAAAAGAAGTATGAAGAAAGCTGTCTCTTCAGGCTTAACTAAAGACCAAGCCTTGCTCCAACTCTTAAACAACTACAGAACTCTACCCGGCGCTGATAATATCACTCCTGCACAGAAGCTCCATGGACGACCTCACAGAACTTTACTTTCTCTGTTACAGCCTCTTCCGGCCCAGCATAAGACCTCACCAACGAAGTTCTCCCTCAACGACAAGGTCTACACCAGGACATTCAAATCCAACCCACTCTGGATACCTGGAGTCATCTGCAGATCTTTGGGTCATCGTCTATACGAGATACAGACTACGGAGAAACGTATCTGCCGCCGTCAAGATCAGATACGTCTGCGCTACCGCCCCTGTCCAGCTATTGATGCTATTGCTAAACCTGATAAATCTATTGCTGAACGCGCTTTAGATCATTTAATAACAATGGGTTCCTTTCAGGACGAGACAGCGCCACTCCGCCCAGTTCCAGCTCCGGACAATACAACAGAGAAATCAGCAGCTCCGCCCCAGCTTCGCCGTCGCCGCCAGCGCCGCCGCCGTTTCACGCCGTACCGGCGTATTTAGGAGGGGAGGGTGTTGTATGTCCGGCGCTCCCTTCTCGCTCCGCCAGCCAGCTGCACGCGCGCCTGTGTATCATTCTGCTAGCTTCGACGCGCAGCCCTCAGTGCGCGTGCCTGACCATCGAGTGTACTATAAATAGGAGCTCCCTGCCTGCTCACTTGCCCACTTGCCCCGGTGTCCAGCTCCAGAATACACCCTACGTCGAGCACGGAGGCTACTCCTCTTGAAAATGTGCTTCGACCAGGTGGACTGAATTTCTGGCAGTACGAGGTTTCACCTCTGGTCACCGCTCCCTTTCCTGTTTCCGCTGCCTATGTTCCGTAATTCTTTTACAAGCCATTTTCATTCCCTAATTTATGCAAGCTCCCTTAGTTTCGCTAGGTGGAATTTCTTCAATCAATTGAACTTGCTTTTTAGGAATTCAGGCACTTCAACAAACAACGACTCTCAAAGACATTTATGTTAGTGTGCCAGATAGTTCTCGACTATCAACGTGTCAATTCACAAAGACTATCTTTTCAAGATAGAAGTGTATATAAAGACTGTAAACCTGTACATATTGTATAAAGACAGACTTTTCTCAAGATTCAATATTCCTTTTTGCTTCAAAATAAATTTCAGTTATTTGTGTAAATATCATAAAGTGAAGCAATAAAAGTTGTGTTTTGTAAATTTCAACCTTGGTTACAACACTTGTACTCGTGGGAATGGTAGATAAACGCCTATTGAATCGAATCAAATAGTACTGTGCTAAGGTTAGTGTGGTGTTACAGCACACGCAAAGTATTAATTGTTGAGTCGCTGTTAGTGCCTATTGCTAGCAAAACTGTGTAATGTCGGTGGTTATTCTGTGAATGTGAACTGTCGTTCGCTGCCTGCATTTACACAAATAAGGTAAGTATCTATCTATTTACAAGGGAAAATTGTAAAGCAGTCAGATAATCAAAGAAATAATTTAACATGTCTTTCATAAATCAGTAGTGTTCCCTAGGCTCTCTTGTGCAGATACTTTTCTTATTGTCATATGACATTCGAGTTGGTGGTAAACATTCCTTCGTTGTCTTTTCATTTCAGAGAAAATGTGTTGGAGAAGTATGAGAATGCTGGGTATGTTGGGGATTGATGTGGAACGTGCAAGAACTTACTTACCTATGGTGCAATGGCCTGTTTTCGGGTCATGGCCTCCCCAGTTGCTCTCCGCCAAACTTGTCGATCTCGCGCAGGAACTCTCCAGTTCCCGATCTTGAGGATGTGTGCTGCGTTCTGATGTACACCATCTTCCCATCTGTTACATGGCCTTCCCATAGGCCTTCCTCCTCCAAAGTCTCCTAAGAATACCTTCTTTGGGATTCAGTGTTCTTCCATCCTAATTAGATGACCTGCCCATTTAAGTCTCTTAATTCGAATGGCATGCGACAGGGGTGCCTCCCCATACAGGGAATATAGTTCATTGTTATATCTAATTCTCCATTCCCCTTGTACGCATATGGGTCCATAAATTCTCCTCAGGATTTTCCTTTCGAAGGAATCTATCTTCTCCACAGCTTTCTTTGGGAGGGTCCATGTATCACTTCCATATGTCACTATACTGCAAATGAGGGTTTTGTATAGCATTACTTTTAGGCTCTGGTTTATATCTCTACTTCTGAAAAGAGGTAGTACTGCGAAGTATGCTCTATTGGCAGCTTGAATTCTTGCTTGTATTTCTACCATTTCCTCATTCTTGTTGGTTAGATATACACCAAGATATTTAAACTCATCCACCACCTCCACTTTGGATCCTTCAGGAACAAGTTGGTCATCTGTATACTTCCTTCTGCGAGCCTGCACTATTACCTTCATCTTTTGTTCATTGATCCTAAGTCCAGTCTCTTTGCCTTCTCTGCTTAAGTCTTCAAATACTTCTTTAACTGTCCTTGTTGTTCTTCCCATCAAATTAATATCATCAGCATATCCAACTAGTTGAGCAGTTTTGTATAGAAGTGTTCCACTGGTGTCCACCCTTAACTTTCTAATCACTGATTCTAGTGCCAGGTTAAATAGAATTGGTGCCAGGCCGTCTCCGTGCTTCAATCCCTGATTCACTTCAAAGAAACTGCCTACTTCAGTCTGAATTTTCACTCCCACCATCGTATTTCTCATAGTTAATTCCACGAGTCGCACCAGCTTTTTTGGTATCTTGAACTCTCTTAATATCTCCATTAAGAGAGTCGTATGTTTGTTGAAAGTTGATAAACATTTGTACCACATCTATGCCCCGTTCCCAACACTTCTCCAACATTTGTTTCATTGTAAATATCTGATCAATAGTGGATCTTCCCTTCTTGAACCCTGCCTGGTATTCTCGTAGGATTTCTTCCACCAGGGGTTCTAGTCTCTTCTTCAGGATGGAGGTGAACAGCTTATATACTGTACACAGCAGCATAATCCCTCTATAATTGCTACATAACAACTTATCCCCTTTCTTGTATATTGGGCATATGATGCCTTTGCACCAGTCTTCAGGCATTTCTTCTGTATTCCACACACTCACAGTTAGATCGTATATAGCTTCTTGTAGTGTGATTCCTCAGTATTTCCACAACTCTGCAGGGATTCCATCGATACTTGGTGCTTTATTGTTTTTCGGTTGCTGTATGGCTTCTATCACTTCTTGCATAGATGGTGCTGTGGCTTCCGATTCATTTGTCTCGTAGTTATTCCTTGAGGTAGTTGGTGTTTTCCCTTCCATTTCTACTGGGTTCAGGAGTTGTTGGAAATATTCCTTCCATCTATCTTGGATCCCTTCTTTATCTCCCAAAAGCTGTCCGTCTCTGTCCTTACACATGTTTGTTCTTGCCTTGAATCCTTCTTTCACTTCCTTAACTTCTCTGTAAGCCATGTACCCTCATCTCATCATCTTTAAATTCCTCCACTATTCTAGCCATTTTCTCATTTAATTTTTCTTCTCTTCTTTCTTCTACATACATTCCTTACTTCTTTATTCAGATTTTCAACCACTTGTTTCTTCACCCTTGTTGGTCACTCTAGGTATGCTTTATATGCCTTATCTCTTTCTTCTATGGCTTTTTGGCATTCCTTGTCAAACCATTCCTTTGTGTTCCTTTTGGGTGCAATGTGTAGTATGTCCTTTGCCACGGCCTTAACGCTTTCCTTCAGAACAACCCATTTAGTTTCGACCGTTGCTGTTTGGTCCTTATTACATTTCTCTACCAGAACTTCTGCCATTCTTTCCCTGTATCTTCCTGATACTTCTTTAATCTTCAGTTCACTAGTATTGTACCTTTCTATCCTACTCACTCCTTCCTTGCTTTCATTTTGTGACACCTTAATATTGCCTTAACTTGAAAGTGGTCAGAACAACAACTTGTTCCTCTATATGATCTGACATCCATGATATTGGATGCTCATCTTTTCTCCATCACTACAGATCTATTTGATTACAGATCTTTCCATCCGGCAATATCCATGTTTGCTTGTGTACCTCTTTATGAGGAAAACAAGTTGACATCACTTTCATGTTTCTGCTGGTAGCAAGGTCAAGCAATCTCTGTCCATTATCATTAGTATTGTTGTGTAAGCTATGGATCCCTGTTATTCCTTGATATATCTCGTCCTTCCCAATTTGCGCATTTAGGTCTCCTATTATCATCCTAGCATCGTTTGATGGGATTGAATCTAGCACTCGTTCTAGTTCAGCATAGAACTGATCCTTGACTATCTGTTCCTTGTCTTCCGTTGGTGCATATACATTTTCAATTGTTAGATTGTAGAATTGCATTTTAACACGCAGTGTTGCCAATCTTTCATTTACTCCCCAAAACTGTAGTACATCACCTTTGGCTTGTGTTCGTACTATAAATGCTACTCCTCCTTCGTGTGTATTCCTTGACTTCCCACTACTAAATTTTGTGTGGGTTTTGGTATCCCAAATCTCATCTCTTCCTGACCATCTTGTTTCTTGGATGGCTGCTATGTCCACTTTGTTGGCTTCTAGTTTCTGCGTCAATACTTTCAATGCTCTGGCTCGTAGAAGGGTGCGTACATTCCATGTACCAATTGCATAGTCCATTTCCTTTAGCTTAGCTCGTCGTCTATCAAATCCACCATTCCGAGGCATATTCTGGTGCTTCGCAACAGTTTGTTTTCCAGAGCGAGGTTGATAGCCTTGCTCCAACCCCCAGCAATCCTGGAGGAGCAATTTTTTCTGTTAGGGTTGTCTCCCTTAGCTGATTGGTCCCCATTTAAGCGTCGGGAAGTCACTTTCTGCCCTTACATGTCTTAGGCGTGGACCTTAAAGAATTGCCCAGAGGCCACAGCGTGGACATGCATGTATCGAACTTAGTAGGAATACACGGCATTTCCTGTGTTTTACTAGTGCACTTCCATAAGCAAGAAGTGTACCCACAGGACCACATACTACCCCTTCGACCCCCATGTGCAAGAACTGCACATGCAAATTACATAAAAGAAACAGATGACAGAAAAGACTACGAAGAAAATTACCCCGACTGTGAAGAAAAGACGGTTTCGTATGACACTGATGAAAAAGAATTTCATTCACAAACTCAGGCAAGCGAATTGTATATGGATTTTGATGTTATTCAGAACAGTGAGATATCTTTGGGAGAGTTTGTGGTTGATAACACTGGTTGTCTTCAAGTCGTAAACGAGTCTGCAGAGGAAAACAACTGCACTGCAAATGCCAGTAAACAAAAATCAGACCAAACCCTTCCAATTTCGGGTTCTCCTCCTACAGGAAATAGAGATGAAGGAAGACAAAGCTGTGAAGATGCAATTGAGACTCAAAGAAGTGAAAAAAATAGAGTACAAACCACTTTAATGGTATTCGACCAAACGTTTAGCCCTACAAATTCCTCAGAGCCCCCAAATAAAACCTTATGAAGATGTCGGTGTAAACAGTAATGGGAACAGTGCACGCCGTAGAAGAAAAAGGAAAAGATCATCAGAGGACCCTGAGTGGACATCTGTGGCAAATAAAACTAATATAATGCATGGGAATTCATACAAGGGAACACGGAAATTCACGGTCGGGAGCTGGGAATACGGCGTGGAAAGACCACTGAGGGAAATGAAACCACACTGCAATTGTATTTTGAGTACAAAGTCAGCCAATGTGCATTGCAGGAGTTTCATGGAAGGTGACAGAAGGCAAATTGTCGATGAGTTCTGGAAAGATTGCTCATGGAAAGAAAAGAAGGGGCTGGTAATATGCCTTGTAGATGTACAGGCTCCGAAGGACAAGAAACTTCAGAAGAATGATTAGTCTCGAACAGCAAACAGCACCTACTTCCATTTAAAATAAAATTGGGTCAGGAAGAGGGTATGGAAAAAACTGTTTCTAAATACCCTGTGTATTGGCGAATGGTCAGTGCATAACTGGGTGAAAGAACACTGAACTGAAGAAGGTGATAGGAATGGGATGGGGACGAACATGTTTCGGTTGAGGAATCCCTGGTACGTCTGAGAAGAATAGGACCAGAACGTCATCTGAAGAACAAAACGGAGAGTGCAGAACACAAAGCTCATTTGGTTGAGTTCTTGAACAAGATTCCGAAGTTAGAATCACACTACTGCCGAGTAACTTATGTTAACAACAAAAAATCTTGAACCAGTACGGACTTCAAAAGATGCCCTGCATAGAGAATATCAGCTGTACTGTGGAAGGCTTTGTCTATAAAGTCATTTCATGAGGTATTTGATGAAATGAATCTAGGTCTCTTTTGTCCCAAGAAAGACAGATGTGATACGTGCTGTAGCTACGAAGCAGGAAATGTGTCAGAAGAGGACTATATAACACACAGGCTCAAAAAGGAATTGGCTAGAGAGGAAAAGGCCTTCGATAAAGACAATGCCAATCATGTGTTCACTGTAGATTTGCAGTCTGTTTTACTCTGTCCATATCTACAAGCATCTGCCATCTATTACAAAACGAAGCTCAAAGTACATAACTTAACGGTGTACGATCTCAAGACTCAAGAAGGATACTGTTACTTATAGCATGAAGGTGAAGGAGGACTAACTGCAAATGACTTTGCAAGCATCATGTTTAATTTCACACTGAAAAATGTTGCTTATGAATCAGGAGATGAGATCCTATTTTACAGTGATGACTGTGGCTTCCAAAACAGAAACAGTATACTCGCAAATGCGTTTCTGTTATTACAGTAGCTAAAGAAAAGAACATCACCATCACTCAGAAGTTTGTCGCTAAAGGACATACACAAATGGAGTGTGATTCAATGCACTCTACAATAGAAAGAAAACAGGCATAAAGAAGTCTACATGCCTGTGGAATATCTGTCGGCATGTAAGTCTGCAAGACTGAAACCCAAACCATACATTGTTACGTATTTGACACATTCCTTCTTTAAGGACTACAGTTGCGTGAAGATAGTTTCTTCCATCCGACCAGGCCACAAAAAATGGGACCCTAGAGTTACTGACCTCTGCTGCATCCGCTACCACGCAGACTTGAAAGTAAGGATCAAGGCGTGTTTCATTCATGGCGAAATATTATTTTACGTATGTTTCATATTTTCTCCATTGTAAATTTTATTAAATTGTAATTTTATTTTCAGGTACCTGGGAAGAACTTCCTCAGAGACAACGAAAGAGCAGTGGAAGTTACTAATTGGAGACAGTGAAAAATATTTACAGTGCACCTTTAAAAATAAAGAAAGACAAATATCTGGATCTCCAGCAACTGAAACAGCTGATACCTCAAGATTACCATAATTTTTATGATAACCTACATCATGATTAGAGACAGCCAAAATTCTCGAATAAAAGGGGCTAAAATTCTTGGTTAAAAAGGATAAAAATTCTTGAGTGAAAACTAAAATTTCTAGATTACTCCTGAAATGTTTAAATTATATATACAAAGTTTTATGTTGATAACAATTCTAAGATACTTAACATTATTTAACATACAAAGTTGTAGGCAGACAACAGTTCTAAGTTTGTCATTGTAAGAATTATTCTTCTACTTGTTACCACACACACGAAGTGTGGGGGGGGGGAATTCATAGCTTTCTCAAGTAACTCAAATATTTACCTTTTTTTGTATTTATGCATGTGATTGCTACAAGGTGGTCCACATTAAAACTAGAAAATAACCGGTAACATTAATCATGTTATGAAAATCAAACCTTAAAACCTTGTATGTCCAGATAAGGTTAGAATTTTATTTCTTAAAACCACGTAAACCGGGCGAGTTGGCCGTGCGCGTAGAGGCGCGCGGCTGTGAGCTTGCATCCGGGAGATAGTAGGTTTGAATCCCACTATCGGCAGCCCTGAAGATGGTTTTCCGTGGTTTCCCATTTTCACACCAGGCAAATGCTGGGGCTGTACCTTAATTAAGGCCACGGCCGCTTCCTTCCAACTCCTAGGCCTTTCCTATCCCATCGTCGCCATAAGACCTATCTGTGTCGGTGCGACGTAAAGCCCCTAGCAAAAAAAAAAAACAAAACGTCAGTCTACCTGATATATGAAGACTTACTTGAAATGCTTATTTATGCTATTCAACCGAAATATTAACGCTAAACAATGTGGAAACTCAAAAATGACTATGGTTGAACAATTTCCGTGAAATTTATAACATTTTTACCCTCTCCTGAAAAGTTTGCTAAAAATGACTTGCGTTGTTTTAGAAGTAAGCCGATGATATAAGTTAAGTGCTTCTATAAGTAAATTGGCAACAAGCGACTTATTTACCTGAACCAGTAGTTCAAGTTATACATACTGAAGATACTTGCATTCTCTAGGATATCAGTATTGGGCACTCTGCCTATCCATGTGATCCAGAAGTTCCTAAGAGCTGTTCATTCTCTTCTCAAGGGTGGTCCAAGCCTTTCTTTGTCAGAAGTTTGTTATTCTACTTTCTCTTCTTAAGTCTAGCCATACTGTAACATCTGATGCACTGGTCATCCTGTTCGTAATCTTAGCATCAAGAGATAAATATATATATATAACATGTCCTGACTGACTGACCGACCAACCGATTCATCATCGCCGAGCCAAAACTACTGGACATAAAGAAATGAAATTTTGACAATACACATATCTTACATTGTAGGTGCTCACTAAGGGAGGATATTGGGATATTCCATCACTAAGAGGGTGAAAGGGGGGGGGGGATTTTTAAAATGAGTGTATCTATATCTCAAAAGCTTAACAGTTTAAAGATGTAGAAATTGGTATTCAGAATCTTCTTTAAAAATAAGAAAATGCATATTTTTTTGTTTTCAGAAAATCCTCTTAAGGGGTGTGAGAGAAGGTGAAAAAGGGGTTGAGTACCTTTTATGTGGATACTTATATCTCAGAAACTGAAGATGTTACAGTCTTGAAAATGGTTATTTGAAATCTTCTTTAAAAGTAAATTTGAAACATGGTATTTTATTGTTTTTGGAAAATCTTCTTAAGAGGGAGTAAACAGGAGTCACCAAGCAGGTGAATTTTTAAAATGAGTATATCTACTATATATCTCAAAAACGTAACATGCTACAGACATGAAAACTGGTATTTGGAATCTCCCGTAAAAGTAAAGGAACACGCATAATTTGTTTTCTGAAAATCCACTTAAGGGGAGGTGTTAAAGGGGGTGAATTTTTAAAATGTGCAATCTATAGTATATCTCAAAAACTTAACATATTACAGGCGTGAAAATTGGTATTTTTAATCTTTTAAAAATAAAGTAAGACATATTTTTTTTATTTTCAGAAAAGACACTTGGGAGGGGGGTTAAATTACTGAAAGGGGGATGAATTATTTTTAATTAGGATGCTGGTATCTCCATAATTGAAGATATTACAGACGTGAAAATTGGTATTTGGAATCTCCTTAAAAAATAAAGAAACATGTTTCTTGTTTTAGGAAAAAAGCCCTTAAGTGGGGTTTAAATGACTGAAAAATGGGATAAATTATTTTTATCAAGATACTGGTATTCCAAAACTGAAGATATTACAGAAGAGAAAATTGGTACTTGGAATCTCCTTTTAAAATAAGGAAACATGTATTTTTGTTTTTGGAAAATCCACTTAAGATGGTGAGGTGGGTGAAGAGAACTGAAGAATGTGTTGAATTATATCAAATACTGAAGATGTTACAGACGTGAAAATTGGTATTTGGATCTCCTGTAAAAGTAAAGGGACACGCATAATTTATTTTTTGAAAATCCACTTAAGGGGAAGTGTTGAAGGGGGTAAATTTTTAAAATGAGCATATCTACAGTTTATCAAAAAAACTTACCACATATTACAGACATGAAGATTGGTATGTTTAATCTCTTTTAAAATAAAGTAACACGTATTGTTTGTTTCAGGAAAACACTTAAGGGTTAGGGGTTGAAAAGAGGGCTGTAAAAGGGGACGAATTATTTTATGAGGATACGTGTGGTATATCTCAAAAACTGAAGATGACATAGGCATGAACATTTATATTTGGAATCTCTTTTAAAAAAAGAAACACATATTCTTTTGTTTTTGGAAAAACCAATTGGGGGGGGGGGGGGGGAGATAAATGAATTGAAAAATGAGTTGAATTCTTTGTTTGAGGATACTTATATCTCAAAAACGAAGGATGTTACGGACGAGGAAATTGGTATTTGGAATCTTCTTTAAACATAAAGACACACGTATTTTTTGATAGGGGAGGGGGGTGGAATCTACTTAAGGGGGTGTAAAAGGAGTTGAATTATTTTATGAGGATGCAAATAAGAAGTGGACTTAAAACAACACAGCCCTAAGGGGGTTTTGACTGGGGGGTGAGGAATGATGACAAAAATATGCATTTATATGAAACCGTTCAAATTATGAAGTTAAAATTTCATATGATATCCTAGGTGTTAAGTAACAGAAGGTTTGAAACAAATTTAACCGATCAGAGAGTTAAATGGGGGTTAAGATCCAAAAACAAATATATTCATTCCTTCCTCTGAAACGGTTTAACAAACTAAGACAAAATTCCAGTATTCCAAATTCTAGGTGTGAAATTGGAAATATTTTTTAACGTTCCAACCAAAAAGTGTTAAATGAGGTTAGCTCAATAAACGAAATTATTTATCCCATCAAAACTGTTTGACGTACAAAGTTGTAATTTTACGAGAAGGGTGTTATTTTATGTCCTAGGTGTAAAATATCGTATACTTCAAAATATTTCTCCCCTAAGGGGGTTAGATGGTGATTGACCCTCAAAAACACAATATCCATTCTTCTCAAAGCGAGTTTTATAAAGCATGTTTGTAAACACGGTATATTTCTTGCATGTCAATGTTCGCCACACTACAAAATAATTACTGAAATGATATACCCATGTAAAATAACTTAGCCTTTGTAATAAAAATAAACATTGCAAGCATGTCCTATGGTATTGACAGGTATTAAAGACTGTTTAGAACAGAGTATCCTAGAATATAGGCTAATAAAACGAAGCCCAAATTAGATCCGTACATTATTATTGTGTTTTGATAGGTATTAATCAGAAATGTATACCACTATTAATGCCAAATATCTTCTTTCTGTTATTCAGATTCCCTGGCATGACAGGCTGGGCCTTCCCAGATGACTTTAGAGTCCTTAGGCAATTGAGGAGATATGTTTAGTGATAACTGAATTCTGTTAATTGTTTATGTAACATACATACTGTGAACATTAATTTTTTTATTTAATTTTTGTAGTGTTTTTCACGTGGCACAGAGCACAAACATGAAAACTTACAGGAAATTATGGTTTAAATTTATCTTTCCCGATGCCCCACTCATCCACTCCCTTCCCCTACACATGTTGAGTCATGCAATGCACACTGCCATATTGCTTGCCATCTTCATAGCACATGAAATGGAGTATGGCTTTTAGTGCTGGGATGCAAGTCTTTTGATTTGACTCCCGTAGGCGACTTGCACGTCGTGATGAGGATGAAATGATGATGAAGACGGCGCATACACCCAGCCCCCGTGCCAGTAAAATTAACCAATTATGGTTAAAATTCGCGACCCTGCCAGGAATCGAACCCGGGACCCCTGTGACCAAAGGCCAGCATGCTAACCATTTAGCCATTGAACTATCACATGTAAACAGCTGATACCATGTGTTCCTTAGTCATGCACTTGTATCTGTACTCCATTTGCTAGAAGAGATTCTGGTAATTTCTGCGTAACCCATGCGTTTTCCTTGAGAATTTTGAATGTTAATCTTAATGTTTTTCACTGCTAATGTTCTGTTGCGAATTCAGTGCACTACATCGCAGGACATGAGATATGAACCAGTTACCCCCTGGCGATTAGCGGAAGGGTTTAGGAAAAATGGACGACGGATCCTCTCTTATATTATTGGGTTCATTATGCCCATAAATATTCCGTAACTTATTTTCAGGCACCCTGTATGTATGCATATATATATATATATATATATATATAAGGAAACATTAAGGTCCAATAATACTGCCCTGTGGGTGAGAGAGCTGTAGAAAAACACCTTTGGTATCCCCTGCCTGTCGTAAGGGGCCTCCGGGGCTCTGAACTTTGGCACTTGGATTGGCGGCCATGGGGCCCTCAGCTGAGTCCTGGCATTGCTTCCACTTGTGCCAGGCTCCTCACTTTCATCTATCCCATCCGACCTCCCTAGGTCAACTCTTGTTCTTTTCAGACCCCGACAGTATTACATGTGGGGGCTGAGAGAGTCTTTCATTTTCATGCCCTTCGTGGGCCCCGTCTTCCTTTGGTCGATACCTTCAGTTGTCGAAGTGTCGGACCCCTTCCATTTTTTCTCCCTGATTACTTTTATATAGAGGATGGTTGCCTAGTTGTACTTCCTCTTAAAACAATAACCGCCACTGCCGCCGCCACTGTTCTCTGAGTTCTATTTTGTAGAAAATGTAGTCACCCATTCAGTCACTCTTTAGTGTGGTCCAGTTGCCCACATTTTCATCAGTAGTCTCCCATGATCTACCTTATCAAAAGCCTTGGATGGAGCAGTACAGTCCATTTGACCTCTTGAATTTAAAATATCTACTAAATCTTGTTGGAATCCTACAAGTTGAGCATCACTGGAATAACTTTTCTTAAACCCAAACTGCCTTCTGTCAAAACTGTTAGTAATTTTGCAATCATATATAGGGCTAATATAATCAGAAAGAATACTTTCCCATGACACAGGTCATGCTGACTGGCCTGTATTTATTGGCTTTATGTTTATCGCACTTTCCTTTGTATACAGGGGCAACTATAGAAACTCTTCATTCATTTGGAATTGCTCTTTCATGCAAACATTAGTCATAAATACTTCAAATATGGTATTATATCCCAACCTTTTGCCTTCAGTATACCCCCAGAAATCTTACCAGTTCCAGTGCTTTTCTAGTTTACAGTTTTTTATACTTGAATATCTTTGTCATAATAGCTAAATTTCAATGTCCGACTTGTTGGCTGAATGATCAGTGTACTGGCCTTCGGTTCAGAGGGTCCCGGGTTCGATTCCCGGCTGGGTCGGGGATTTTAATCACTTCTGATTCATTCTTCTGGCTCGGGGATTAAGTGTTTGTGTCCATCCCAACACTTTCCTCTTCATATTCAGACAACATACCGCACTACCAACCACCACAGAAACACGCAATAGTGATTACATCCCTCCATATAGGGTTGGCGTCGAGAAGGGCATCCGGCCGTAAAATAGGGCCAAATCAACATGTGCAACGCAGTTCACATCCGCGACCCCACAGGTGTGGGGGAAAAGCGGTAGAAAAAGAAGAAGAAGAATAAATTTCAATACGTTCTTAGTATTCATTAGTATTAGCTGAGAATTAAATTTTCATACTTCACAGCCATAACAGTTTGAGGATCAATGGTACTTGTTATCCTATTTGTTGAATGTAACGGGTTGATTTGGCTATTGTTCAGGAGGAATACCTGTGTGAACTGCAGTGAAAATATATTTCATAGATTATATCTGATTAAAAGTATGCAGGCATGTTTTTGAAACTGTTCTGTAAATGTTCCTCGGATATAATACCCAGTAGAAGAAATTAATTTGGTGTGGGCCTACCCTTGGCCTTTATTACAGCTCAAATTCTGCGGGGTAGAGCGTATACTAGATGTCAGAACATCTCTGGTGGAATAGCAGACCATCTTCATGCGGTGGTGCAGCAAGTTTATTGTTAATGATGTGGGCTCTCGCATTGTAGATAGAATCTCTGTTCTAGTTCATCCTAGAGGCGTTCTATAGGACTGACATCATAACTTTGAGCTGGCCAGTCCATTTCTGGAAATTTATTGTCCACTGACCACTCACAAACAGATCCTGCTTTAAGGCAGGGAGCATTATTACGCTGAAACACATCTCTGAACTGGTCTTCTACCGTAGTCAACACACAGCAGGTCAAAATGTCCTTATATCCTTCTGCTTTAACGTGCTCAGTAGTATTACGAGAGAACCAAGTCCGTTCCATGTAAAACAATTTCACACTCACCCCATCTCTGGCAGATTCAATTGTGGGTACTTTATAGGGTAGCATGTATTATTCACACCTGAACCCTCCCGTCTGTCTATCACTTGGTATAATATGATTCATTGTTTTGAATTGCTCATCTCCAGTAGTTCACTGACCAGTAACGGTGCTCTTTATGCTACCAAATGCACCACTTACTGTCCGCTGGGGAAATGGGCAGGTGCCTGAGCCAGTCTCCTTACTTCCCAGTGCACATTCATGGTGCTAGCTGCACAATTATGGCTCTGCAGAATTCATAGTTGATGATATAACACGATTTTCCCACCCCACCTGTGGTCTGTGGTCTGTGGTTTTCAACGTACGTGTTTTGTTGTGGTTGTGTTTCTGCTTCATAATCATGTCTCTGACAGTCGACTTGGGCAACTTGGGAGAGGCGAAATTGGCCCTGTCTGATTGCTTACTAATGTGGCAACCAATAATCATTCCGTCTTTTATTGCAGCAATGGCGGTCATAGCGACATCTAGACTCTTGTTTACTTGTACAGCGGTATGTCCAGTTAATTTTGATCAAGTGGTGTTTATCTATTGTTTATTTAAAATATTTTGTATAATTTTTACTAGTCTTTCTGTTGTAGGTAGAAACCTTGAAGATGAACTATATAGCTTTGATAAGCCATCTGTTTCACAGTGGTGGAACTCCTTGAGGAATTCTGTAGCATGGCGATTACTTTCAGCTGCCAAGACAAGTAACCGTATTGACAGATTACATGCTGTGAGGTTACTTGCAAAAATAAAAAACTTGAATGGTATGATTTTCTATTCTTTGTTGCAGTGCACTTTTATGTATCTTCTCCTGCATGTCATGTTATTTCTTTTGATCTACTTTTTTCTCTTGTCTTTTTTCTTTTTATCTGAATTTGGGAGGTTTTTTGAAGGTCTGAAATGTAAATAAAACAAACACTAAAGAAGGAAGAAATTAAGAGGCAAACAGCCATCATAAAGTTACTTTGCTCAAGCAGAAGTAGTGAAGTCTTATAAAAAAAATCAAAATATGTTATGTAAGTGTGGAGCAGATGAAAACAGAGAACACATCTGGTTCATTCAACTTCTTACACCTTGTACAGAATGCAAGAGCAAAACAGACAATGTCAAATCCTACCTTCTACATATACCTTCTATATACAGCTTGGAGAGTTATGTATTAAATGTAAGAAACATCAGTAAATTGCATACATGTGAAGTGGAGTTTCTAAGATCAACTAGCAGGAGACGAGAAGGAATGGAATCAGGAATGATTACAAAAAGAGACACATGCAGGTGAACTTGGCAGTAGAAGGAAGACTGAGAACTGCACGGCTGAAATGGTTTAGACATGTAAAGTGAATGCAGGGAGCACAGATTCTCTGGCAGTACTTAGAAAGGATGGTGCTTGGAGAAAGAATAATTGGACATCCAAGAAGGGGTGGTTGGACTAAATTTAGAATTATTTAGCAAAAAAGGAGCAGTACATTGGAAGGTATGAGAGAAGTAGTTTACAAAGACAGAAACAGATAGAGGCATATCTTCCACATAAGTCCTAAGCCTACTGGAAGAATCCACAGATTATGTACAATTGTGCAAGAATAATAGAGAATGTTTTGGAGAAATAAATTGAGTTATAGTAGAGGAAGAACAAAGGAGAGAGCAATATGACATCAGACCAGGGATATTAAAATAGGTTTTGTGTGCAGTGTCTAATGGAACACTACCAGTAAGGATGGGAAAGACTATGTCCTTTCAGTGAGAGGGAGCAACATGGTAGTGGGTGGTGTCATTATTTTAGGGTAAATACAAAATAATCATCACAAAGGCAGTGTCATTTGTAATAAAGCCCACCTGGTGGCCTGATTGTCAAGGCATCAAGTTTATGGTCTGACTTGGTTAGCCAGTTTGAGTCCCGTTGGTGGTAAATGATGTTCGCCAGCAGGGTAGGAGAGGTGGTGGTACACAATTTCTAAACACTAGATTGCAGGCCAAAAGCCTAAATTCATTTCAAAACCTCTCCACAGTATTCATATGGAGTGAGGGCACATGACACTGTTGATGGTGATTCACCCATCGAATGGCAATGTTAAGCCTTGAGCAGACCCCTTGATGTTATTTGACAGGAGTAGGCTGCATGCAGCGCTGGATTTCACTCTCTCCCTATGTCATTATCATAGTCATCAACTCACACCCAGACGTGCAGGTCGTCATCGGGCATCAAATAGAAAGACCTGCAAGCCAAACATGTCCTCAGACACTCCCAGCATTGAAAGCCATATGTTAAAATTAAAAAAATTAAAGTTATAAAAAGGTAAGAAGTTCACTTGGTCTTTACTAAACAATGGATTGAAAAAAAAAGGAATGTTCGGTTACCCTCACAGTTCATCCTCCTAGTGGATAAGATTATGAATAAAGTAATACTGTAGATAGGAGAAGAAGTCTTTTTGGAATTAATTGATTGAATGAAGAAAAAAAAGAGATATTCAGTAGCTGTTGGTCAATTGGAAAGATGTTCAAGAACAGTAGAGAATAAAATTCAATATGAAGGAGAGAAATAATCATAATATATATCTGAGAAATATGAATGAGATAGTGCATGCTGACATACTATATATGATTATTTCCACACACTGGTACTTGGCAATATAAAGGGATAACCTGCATTGCTTTCGTAATTTATCATTACAGATATTGTTGTATACATATTGAGTAACGTAATTGTGAATCATGGATTCAGAATGATGGAGGCCTAAATGAAGAGCTAAGAGATAGATAGTATGCAGTTGGTGCAAACGGAAAGATCTAACTGGAGTTCTTTGTAATAAGACAACTAGTGAAACTCAAGTCCAAGGTTTACTGTGCTGTTATAAGGCCAGTAGTATTGTATAGATATGAATGCTGGCCAGTCACTAGAATTGTATATTTTATTTTATTTAGTATGTGGCTTCTGGTGTCAGGAGTGTCAGAGGACATGTTTGGCCCACCTGGAGCAGATCTTTCTGTGTTTGACCTGAGTATGGGTGTAAGGAGAGGATAAAACCTAGTGTCAGCTCATAGCCTACTCCTGTCAAATAACATCAAGGGGTCTGCTCAGGCTTAACATCCCCATCTGATGGACGAATCTCATCAACAGCATCATGTCCTCATCCATATGAACACTGCAGAGAGGTTTGGAATTGAATCCAGGCTTTTGGCTCACAATCTAGTGATTAAAAATTGTATACCACCATCTCTTCTATCCTGTCAGCCAACATTCTGATGGTGAAACGTTTTCCCACCAACAGGACTCGAACCAGCTAACAACAATATCAGATCATATGGACTTGATGTTTTAATGATCATGGTTGCCAGGCAGGCAAGGTATGATAGTAGATAAAAGACTAAAGGAAATGAAAATGCTGAGATTATCACTACGTGTCACCAAAATGGACAAACTCTGAAATTAAAGAAATCCAAGAAATTATGGGAACAACACCCATTAACAAAATGGTATGGTATGGGCATGTAAGAATAGCCCAACCGGGCGAGTTGGCCATGCGGTTAGAGGCGCGCAGCTGTGAGCTCGCATCCGGGAGATAAGTGGTTCGAATCCCACCGTCGGCAGCCCTGAAGATGGTTTCCCATTTTCACATGTTGGGGCTGTACCTTAATTAAGGCCACGGCCGTTTCCTTCCCATTCCTAGGTCTTTTCTGTCCCATTGTTGCCATAAGACCTATCTGTGTCGGTGCAACATAAAACAAATAGCAGGGTAGCCCAAATTTCCACTTTAGCAGCAGTGGTCTTCAACCTTGAAGGTGATGGGGACTGAAGTTGTTAGCGAGGAAGACCTAGACAGCGATAGATGAATACTATCAAATCTGATAGGAAATCTGTGAATTTACAGCATTACCAGGTGTTTGATCAGAAAAGGAGCCAGCAAGCAATTAAGGCAGACACAGCAGTGAAAGATGTATGCTAAGAAGAAGACTGAACATTGTAATATAACATGTGTTACAATGATGAAAATAACAAACAGAATCTAAGAATTCCCATTTTCTGCAATTTTAATTTTGAGACTTATTGTTTACCAAAGGCTTTGTAATAATCTCTAGAATTGTTTTTGTAATAAATTTCCTCAATAGAGTTTATTAAATCTTTTTGATATTTTTCCTTAATTCTTCTAATCATTTGCATGAATTCTTTTCTAACATTCTTGCGGTTCATGGTGTTTTCTTCTGTTTTGTAGGCTTTAAATTTCAACCAAGCTTGATGTCTTTCTTCATGCATTCTATCACAATCAGGGGTCCACCAGGCATGTCTCTTCCTTGGATTGAATGGAGCTAGATCTTCTGCATTCTGTTTAAGAATTGGTGTTAGGTCATCTAAATTGTCTGTTAGTCTTGTAGTTCCTGTTCTTTGCCGATACTGGGCATTCTGGATTAACTGATGAGGGTCGTATGTCCTTTTCTCTCCAACTCTATTTTGTCTTTTTCTTCTTAATGGAGAAAATTTAATCGTGATTTTACTGAAATTAAGTAATGATCTGAACCAGTGTCTGTTCCCCTTAGAACTTTGATATTGTGAATTTGTCCATACATATGTGGTCTAGCTGCCATTCTCCTTTTGTCCAATCAGGATGTTTCCACGTTTTGAGTTTGTGTGGTTTTCCTTTAAGATATGTAGATTTGGAGATTAGTCCATGGGTTCTG
The DNA here is from genome assembly GCF_040414725.1 of Anabrus simplex. Classification (NCBI taxonomy): domain Eukaryota; kingdom Metazoa; phylum Arthropoda; class Insecta; order Orthoptera; family Tettigoniidae; genus Anabrus; species Anabrus simplex. The sequence continues at coordinate 164,689,285 of NC_090272.1, forward strand.
CAAATTTTTATGAGTCTTTGGCCATTTCTATTAGTATATTTATGAGGAACCCACTTTCCTACTACATTTCGATACTTCTTTTCCTCATCCAGTTGAGCGTTAGTCCCTTATAAGGATCTTGATATTATTCATATTTATTTTATTCATTGTCTGATCAAGGAGATCCCAGACATTATCGACTTCTTGCAGAGTTTGTGTTAGGAAATTTTGTTCATTGGTAGGGGCATGCGCATTTATGATGGTGTAATGTTTGTTTGTGGTTTGTAAAGTTAAAATTGCAATTCTCGGTGAGATGGCTTTAAAATCAAATATGGAATCTTATTTTCAAATTTACTATAAATCCTGTACCAAACCGGGGGCAATGTTTCATGACCCTTTGGTCTGGCATCCCATTCTATACTCTATAACCTCGAGATTCAAACGGATCTTCTGTTAAATTTCTCATTTCTTGGAGCCCTATCACAAGAATATTTTGCCTATCTAATTCATCTGGGAAGTTCTTGAGCTTTCCGGTTTTCAGTAAGGAGTTTATATTGTGCATCGCAATGTAGTCAATATGTTTATGTTTTGATTCTATGTTTGTATGTTTGGTTATATGTATGTATTTTTGAGCGTTCAAATTCATTATAGTCTTTTAGGCGACTACCCACCAAATCCGATGTAGTCTTCTCCATCCTTGAGGGGTTGGATGGTGGAATTCTTTTATTAAAGGCTTTTCCTTATCTAACTATCAAAGGTTATCAACCTTAAGTGGAGCAAGCTCTGATTTACAACTACGGTTGTTAGCCACAGAGGATATTTATGCAGCCACCACTAACATGTGAAACAGACGCTGTTGGGGTACCGCCACTAAAATGTGGAACCATCATGCCCTTTATTGCCTCAAGATGTTAATTTTATGGCTTTAAGCCAACCCTCCTCTTTTATCCGGGCTTGGGACTGGCAACAGCAACTACTGATCTACTCAATCCACCCAGCAGATACTGCAGGCAGACTTCCTACCTTAATTAATATGATTTATTTTATTTACTCTTTTTTAAATTTGTAAAAGTAAATTATACCTAAATAATCATATTAATATATTCCTTTGTTGTTGGTCTACCCATGTTGCATGTTGTTTGTTTCCTTTTTATTTATATCTTCATCTCTTTATAAAATGGCAACTTATTGTTCAATTAGCACACACATAAAATGTGCTAGTATATAAACATGCACTTATGACCTAGTTGGGTATTCAGCCGAAATCATGGAATATATTTATAATTTATAAATTGTTTAAAATTAAACATATTACAGTGAGCCCTCACTAACTCAGAAATTACAATAATTTGGACTGGTTTTCATTATGAAGTAAAACGCTGCAATATTGTACTGGGCATAATTTCCAGTTCAGACTTTCATTTTTTATTACACACTGTGTATGGGCAACAACAAAATAAAAACAAGAACAACATTTCAAGCCCGATTAATGTAACGTTTCAATATTGTAACTTCAGTTTTATTAATCCTACTGTTCATTATTGTGATAACATTAGTTGCTTTAAAATGAAATATGTATACTGTACTGTACATAATATTATGTTATTCATGAGGTATATTTTGGGCTTATGCTGTGTAATTAATTGTAAACACATTCTACACGTTTCAAAAGGAACCTTGCCTTTCTTCATCAGGAGACAACAGAGACATCGATCGAAAAATATCCTCCCCATAGAGGTTTCTAATATTATCATTTAGACTTTCACGGCCCATATAACTATTCATGAGCTATATTTTGGGCTTATGCCGTGTAATTAATTGTAAACACACTCTTCGTGTTTCGAAAGGAACCTTGCCTTTCTTCATCAGGAGACAACAGAGATATCGATTGAAAAATATCCTCCCCATAGTTACACGGGCCGTGAAAGTCTAAATGATAATATTAGAAACCTCTATACGGAGGATATTTTTCAATCAATGTCTCTGTTGTCTCCTGATGAAGAAAGGCAAGGTTCCTTTCGAAACGCGTAGAGTGTGTTTACAATTAATTACACGGCATAAGCCCAAAATATACTTCATGAATTGTTACATGGGCCTTGAAAGTCTAAATGATAATATTAGAAACCTCTATGGCGAGGATATTTTTCAGTCGATGTCTCTGTCGTCTCCTGATGAAGAAAGGCAAGGTTCCTTTTGAAATGCATAGAGTGTGTTTACAATCAATTACACGTCATAAGCCCAAAATATAACTCGTGAATAGTTACACTGGCCGTGAAAGTCAAAATGATAATACCATATTTACGCGAATAATCCCCGCACCCTAACTTTAGGAAGGCTGGTTTTGAAACAAAAATGCCAACATTGACAGAAAATAAAACCCGCACCCTAATTTCGTACCACATTTTAAAAAAAATATGCAGATATTATTCGCATAAATAAGGTATTAGAAACCTCTATGGGGAGGATATTTTTCGATTGATGTCTCTGTTGTTTCCTGATGAAGAAAGGCAAGGTTCCTTTCGAAACTCGTAGAGTGTGTTTACAATTAATTACATGGCATAAGCCCAAAATATACCTCAAGAATAGTTACACTGGCCGTGAAAGTCAAAATGATAATATTAGAAACCTCTATGGGGAGGATATTTTTCGATCGATGTCTCTGTTGTCTCCTGATGAAGAAAGGCAATGTTCCTTTCAAAACGTGTAGAGTGTGTTTACAATTAATTACATGGCATAAGCACAAAATATACCTCATGAATAGTTACATGGGCTGTAAAAGTCTAAATGATAATAATATTATGTTGTTCTAGTTTTTATTTAACCATTGCATACATTGTATAATTATGTATTATATTCCTAACTATAGCTTCTGATAACTATTTTAGAAAACATTTCTATAATTTGGACTTTCAGTAATTCGGTCTAGGTCCCACTCCCATTAGTTAGTCCGAATTAGTGAGGGATCACTGTATATTGAAATGATTCTATCTTCTTGTCCCCACCAAGTAACGTGATTTGAAGCTTTTTTAACATATTTAACTTGTTTGACAACCTTGAGATAAATAAATGTAAATTTGTAAATGATTGTGGAATATTGTGAATTTTCTGTGTACATCTGAATTTGAGCTATGTTTTCTCACTTTATTTTCTAATGCTCTAGATTCTGACTACAAGCAGTTAGCACAAGTGTGTGATGCTAGGACAGCTGTTGGCTTAGCACGTACCAGAAATGTTGACCTCCGGTTCTTCCTTAAGCCTCCTTATTCACATATATCTCACACGAGACAGGTATTATCTTTTCTTATGTCAGAAGTATTCTCTAGGAAGATATTTTAGTACTAAATCTGTTAATTTTCCATAATCAGCTGAAAATAATAATAACAACAATAATATAGTATACCATAGTGTGTTACTGTTGCAGTTGGTAGTGTGATATGTTGTGAGTAAATGGAGATATGTATTAAGACAATCACACACACCCAGCCCCCCCAAGGCGAGAGGAATTAACCAAATGTTGCTAAAATCCCTGGCCCGGCTGGGAACCAAACCTGGGGTTTCTGAACTGAAGGCTGCTACATAGACCATTCAGCTAAGAAGCCAGATAAATCAGACTGTGTATTAACATTAAATATACCGGGCGAGTTGGCCGTGCGCGTAGAGGCGCGCGGCTGTGAGCTTGCATCCGGGAGATAGTAGGTTCGAATCCCACTATCGGCAGCCCTGAAAATGGTTTTCCGTGGTTTCCCATTTTCACACCAGGCAAATGCTGGGGCTGTACCTTAATTAAGGCCACGGCCGCTTCCTTCCAACTCCTAGGCCTTCCCCATCCCATCGTCGCCATAAGACCTATCTGTGTCGGTGCGACGTAAAGCCCCTAGCAAAAAAAAAAAAAACATTAAATATATACCTGTGTATGGGGTTAAATGGGTTTTGACATATATTTACTCTATTTTCTGTGCTCTTTTCCAGGTGCAAAACATCTCCTATGCACAATAATAAGCAAGCTAGCCAGTTTGAGATAAAAGGTAGCAATTCCAGTATACTTCCAAAACAAATAAAAGGAATAATCAAAATTTAAGAAGTTGGTATAAAAACTTGAAGAATATTTGTTTAAAAAACTTTTAGTTTAAAACAAAATGGCAAATGAATCACTGAAAAACATTCTCTTTAGCTTGCCTCTAAAATTTATATTTGTGACATAGTACCCATAGTACCCTTTACCTATGGAGACACACATGTTTTCTTGCCATCTGGTAAGAAAATATTCTTGAGAATCTACTGTTTTGAAGGGGGGAACTTATCGAACCAAATATCAGCTAATGCCAAGTAAATAGAATGTAAGACTGATGATGGGCTGTGAAATTGTTCATTTCTTTGCTCAAAACTCCATTGCAATGTAAAAACAGGACTAAAAAAAAAAAAAAAAACAAGGAATCTATGTAATACACATTTCTGGTTTTGGGCAACTTTATAAGAAACTTTAAAATAAGTTTGATTGAATCAAGTGAAAAGGTATCAACATATTTAAATAGGCTACTAACGAAACTAGATATTGAATTTAATTTAGTAATCATTCGGTCAAGTACACTAATCGAAGCTGAATCAGAGGGGCTTTGATTATTAGGCGCATTAGTAGGTGAAAAAGTTCTAGCATCAGGATTGATTTTACGAAAAACATAATGGGTGGTATGAATAAACATGAGTATTTAGTATATTCTCAACATTTCTGAGTATATACTCCACTTCATAAGAATAAAGTTCATGAGAATGTACTCACTGAGTATATACTCATGTCATGGAGGTGATGTAGTATAAACTCACAATTGTAACAGTCTGAGAGTAGATTCTCATTTATGGTATGAATAAAAGAGAGTACATTCTCAGATTGATGAGTATAATCTCAGTCCCATGTCCTCAAAATATTTCTGCGAATCATACACACCCGGATTTACAAGAAATGTGAATCTTACATGGATCAGACCCAGTTTGGCTTCCGAAATGGGGTCGACACACGTGAAGCACTCTTCTCCTTAAATGTACTAGTACAGAGGTGCAGGGACATGAATGTCGATGTTTATACCTGTTTTATTGACTACAAAAAAGCCTTCGACTCTGTGAAACATGAAAAGATGATAGAGATACTAAGATCGACTGGTATTGACCAATGCGATTTACGCATTATCAGCGCACTGTACTGGAATCAAACCGCAGATGTCAAAATCGACCAAAGAACATCAGAAGCGTCTACAATCAGAAAAGGTCTTCGTCAGGGTTGTGTGCTGTCACCTCTCTTATTCAACATTTATTCTGAGGCAATATTTAAGGAGGTATTGTTGGAGGAAACCAGCGGGATAGTTATAAATGGACAGGCAATTAACAATATCAGGTACGCAGATGATACTGTTGTCATAGCAAATGAATTACCTGTGCTCCAACGCATGATAGACAATTTAGTCCAGCGCAGTGAAGAGTTTGGCCTGTTTGTCAACGCTTCCAAGACCAAAGTTGTAGTCTTCTCTAAAAGAAAAATTCCAGCAACCCTGTCAATAAACGGCAGTAAGATTGAACAAGTATCCTCCTTCAAATACTTGGGTACTGTGCTAGATGAGGAATGTGATTCCAAGAGGGAGATAAAATCTAGAATAGAACAGGCCAGGAGGCAATTTTTTAGCATGAAACAGCTATTTACAAAATCGGACCTAAGTGTGCAATTAAGAATGCGAATGATTCGGTGCTATGTATTCTCCATTTTTCTCTTTGGATGTGAAAGCTGGACCCTTGACCAAAATCTAGAAAAAAGAATTGATGCTTTTGAAATGTATCTATATCGCCGCCTACTCCGAATACCGTGGGTGCTGAAAATTTCAAATGACGAAGTCCTTCATCGCATGAAGAAACAAAAAGAACTATTACTTACTGTTAAAAAAAGAAAAACCCAATATCTAGGTCACATTATGAGAGGCGAGAAGTACCAGCTATTACAACTCATCATTGAAGGAAAAATACAGGGGAAAAGGTCTGTTGGCAGGAGGAAGAATTCATGGCTGAAGGACATCCAAAGATGGCACAACTGCACTTCAGAAGATGCTTTCCATGCTGCAACATCACGTCCAGAGCTGGCTATGTGGACCGCCAACCTTCGCTAGGAGAAGGCGCCTCAAGAAGAAGAATGTGTCTCAAGTATGAGCATTTACTGATTTATTGCTCTTAAAAGTGTCATGTAAATGGCTGAGTTTATTAATAATGTGGGAACTGTTTCCAGGAGGGACATGGGCATGTGAATTTTAAGAATCTTAGGTCTATATCATGTTTTAAAATTGAATTTATTTGGACAAGGAAAACAAGAGGTGCTATTTAGAATACAGTTAAATTAAACCCATTTTTAAGACTATTAAATCACCCTGGTTTTCAATGTGGCATAGAGGACTTGGTACCCAACAAAAACTGAGTAAACTTATTGTTGAGGTTATGTACGGCACTTTGTGACTAAAGCTGCAGTGTGAATTGCATTTCCTCAAAATAATACAAAACTTGCTGTTACCAAACCAGAGCGGCAGCAAGTATAATTATCCAGCAGCAAGGGCTGCTCTTGACTGCACTCATGTTAGGCCTACATATTGGGGTGGTGAGTCTGTAAACAAGAAAGGTAATAAATGTATTTTCCTTCTGGATATTTATGATCACCTAGAATGCCAGGCAGACATTTCATTTGGAACGTTCATTACACAGACCTATGGGCCTACATAAAATACAAAATTCCTTTTTACTCTCACTTTCATATTAGGCCTATTTATCTACCGAGCTTGCTACACGATTTGGGTCACATATTAGCTAAATCCTGGATTCAGGATATAGGGGTTCGATCCCAACTGTCATCATCTTAGAAGATGGTTTTCTGTGGCTTATTTTCTCACTTGGCAAATCGTGGGGCTCTATCTTGATTAAGGCCACTTTCCTGTCTAATGTTCGCAATAAGACCTATTGTGTTGGTGCAACGTTAAAAAATAACAATAAATATAATTTATTTATTCTTTCGTTCCTCCTGCACATTACTTGTAATTTGGTTTGCGTTAGGCCTAATCCCAAAGCCTCAGATATTTCCTTCCGAGATTTATTAAAATTATGATGAGTATAGCCTACAAAGAAGGAAGGCACTGGTAATGAAGGTATTAACATGCATGTGTGGTTAAGTCACATGTTTGTTTCACTCTAATTTTCGTGCTATTTATCATTAGAGTCATTATGCACGTTTATACATTCTGCCCACGTATGGCTTGTATTTTGGGTTAAATTAAATCAAAGCTTCGGATTTGTGCTAATGAGCAAATACTATGAAACTGTTAACATACCATAGGCTACATTCTTTAAAATTACATTTTTTATCACACAATAATGTTTGTATTATTTATCTTTCACATTATCGCACACGTTTCTACCTTCTACAGTACCGGTACATTGCTTATGATTAGTTTTAAACAGATCGTGGAGCGTTGGACTTTAAGAACAGAAGAGAATATTCCCGCAAAATGATATTGGTGGAATATTTGCCATTGCTATGAGTAAAATGGAACTTGATGTACATGCAGACGATATGGAAATCGAATCTCAGTAATTGAGGTTATGTATGATGACAATCTTACACAGCATGAGTACCTACTCAATTTCAAATGATCCACACGGCGGTGCGCTTGAGTACCTATTACATTGAAGGAGAACCGTTTTATTCTTACCAAATGGAGTACATACTACTTGGACAAAGAATATACTTCTACTAAGTGCTCATACTCATGAGTATATACATTGAGTAAAAACTCAAGTTTTATTCATATCACCCAGTTTCTTAGTTCAGGTACCGCTTGAAGCAAGAGAGCTTACAAGTTGTCCATTTCATGACCTTATCGATGTTTAATCGATTAGGTGGTTATTTATACTTACTTCTTGCAAGAGAGCTTAACAAAACTTAACATTAAGTTCAACAAGAATCTGGTAGCTTTGAACAAAAGGATAGGATATTTCATGATTGAGTTTAAATGACGACAGATCTTGAATTCTGTTCACAAAATGTGTAATTCTTGCTTTGAATCTATTTATCTGATAAGTTGATGGATCCACATTGTGCAAGTCTGAAATAAACATATAAATTTAATCAACTTGAATTAATGATGCTGATGTACCAATCTCGTCTGTAGACATTTTCGAGTATTTTTACTGGAATGCCCATGTTCTCCATTAATAATTGGAGATCAATGTTATGAATTTTTAATTCATATCCTTCTGTTGAAGTATTGAGTGACATTGTAGTCAGGGTTAAGAGCAAGAATTGTGTTGTGCTAATGGGTGATTTCAGTTGCAAGAGTTGGAAATAGAACTGAAGGATATGACAAGGTGGTGGGTAAATGTGGGGAATATATGGAAGGTGATAGGAATGGGAAGCATTTACTGAACTTCTGTGTTAGTATGGGGTTAGCAGTCATGAATACATTCTTCAAACATAAGGCTATTACCACTATGCACGGGAGGGTAGGGACACCAGATCCACATAGACTAGCCGATATCTGTTTGAAATTTGCAGGTTTTCCGGAGATTTTTCATTGATACGGACCACTATCTGATCTGTAGTGAACTAACAAGGGGAGGTCGCCATGTGGTTTTCTAGAAAAGTGTTCAAATTTTTAGGACTTTCCCTTCATTAAAAAGTATTTTACTGCTGATCGAGTGAAATATCTGCGGGAATAAGACTACAAAAGTTTGAGGATAGATTTTAAACATTAAATTTTGAACAAAATAAGACCCATTGGCAAAAACGCTCGAACAGAGCTAAAATATTTTTTAATGAAGGGCAAATCCTCAAAATCTGAACACTTTTCTAGAAAACCATATGGTGACCTCCCCTTGTAAGTATATCTGGGCCTAGGATAGAAAAAGTGAAATCTATCTACAGGTAGAAAATTTCCAGGACAAGGAAATTAGATAGAAGTAAATGGATATGATTAGTGAAAAGTTCCAAACAATGGACGGTAAGCAGGTTCAGGATATAGAAAGAGAATGGGTGGCATACAGGGATGCTGTAGTAGAAACAATAATGGAATGCAAAGGAATAACTGTGTAAAGATCCGAAAAAGCGAACATTTTGGTAGAATGATAAAGTGAGAGCCGCTTGTAGATGTTCAAAGAAAAGGGCATATCAGAAATAGCTCCAGAGAAGGACTGATGCCAACAGAGAGTTATACGTAGATGAAAGAAACAGAGTGAAGCAAATAGTTTTTGAATCCAAGAAGAAGTCGTGGGAAGATTTCGGTAATAACCTGGAAAGGCTGGGTCAGGCAGCAGGGAAACCTTTCTGGTCAGTAAGAAAGAATCATAGAAAGGGGGGGGGGGGGGGGAAATGAAATGAATAGTGTTTTGGATATATCAGGTGAACTCATAATAGATCCCAGGGAATCACTGGACAGGTGGAAGGAATATTTTGAAAATCTTTTCAATGTAAAAGGAAATCTTCGTGGGGAAGTCGCGAACAACCGATCTCGTGGGAAGGAGGACAGTAATGGTGCAATTATGCTAGAGGAAGTGGAAAGGTTGGTAGTTACTTTCCATTGTAATAAAGCAGCAGGAATAGATTAAATTAGACCTGAAATAGTGAAATATAGTGGGAAGGCAGGGATGAAATGGCTTGATTAGAGTAATAAGATTAGCAGGAAATGTTAGTATGGTACCTTCTGATAGGACGAAAGCTTTAATTGCACCTCAGTAACAATCGGCAGCTGGTAGAATTCCTATCCTTGCCACTAGATGGGGGGCTTCATTCATTCCGTCCCTGACCAAGTCAATGACTGGAAACAGGCTGTGGATTGCATGCTGCTGATCAAGATATTTCATTGATCAGTATACCTGGCATCTTTGAAGGGAGGATGCAATCAGTTGTTGAGAGTAATTTGGATGAAATCCAGCATGGTTTCGGACCACAAAGGAACTGTCAGGATCTGATTTTCAATATGCACCAGGTAATCGAAAAATGCTACATGAGGAATAAACAGTTGTGTTTATGTTTCGTATCTAGAGAAGGCATATGACAGAGTACCAAGGGAAAAGATGTTCATCGTACTGAGGGACTATGGGATTAAGGGTAGATTATTAAAAACAATCAAATGCATTCGTTTGACAATTGGGCTGCAGTGAGAATTGATGTTAGAATGAGTTCTTAGTTCATGGTACTTACAGGGTTTAGACAAGGCTGTAATCTTTCATGTTTGTTGCCCATTGTTTACATGGACCATTTACTGAAAGGTATTATGTTGCAGGGATGGATTCAGTTAGGTGAAAATGTAGTAAGCAGTTTGGCCTATGCCAACGACTTGGTTTTAATGGCAGATTGTGCTGAAAGCCTACAGTCTAACATCTTAGAACTTGAAAAGTGATGCAATGAGTATGATATGAAAATTAGCCTTTTCAAGACTAAAGTGATGTCAGTAAATAAGAAATGTAAGAGAACTGAATGTCAGGTTGGGAATACAAAGCTGGAGCAGGTGGATAATTTTTCAAGTATTTAGGATGTGTGTTCTCCCAGGATGGGAGTATAGTAAATGAGGTTGAGTCCAGGTGCAGCAAAGCTATTACAGCGAGTTCACAGTTGCGATCAACAGTATTCTGAAAAATGGAAATCGGCTCCCAGGTAAAACTATCTTTAAACCCATCTGTTTCCAGACCAACTGTGTGTTATTGAGTGAAAGCAAGGTGGACTCAAGATATCTTATTCATAAGTTAGAAGTGACAGGCAAAAAAGTAGCAAAAAATATCGCTAGTACGAACAGGAGGGAACAATGGCAGAAGGGTACTCGGAATGAGGTATAGAGTAAGTTAGGAATGAACTCGATGGATGAAGGTGTATGCATATACCAGCTGTACTGAAGGGGTCATGTGAGGCGAATGGAGGATGATAGGTTACCTAAGAAAATAGTGAAATCTGTTATGGAGGGTAAGAGAAGTACACAAGAACCTCGTTTATCCGGCCCTCATTAATCTGGATCTCCGGTTTATCCGGATCAAAAATAATATTTTATTTTTTATTTTACTTGTACAGTATTCCTTTTACGGGGTCGACTCTTCTTTAATGTCTTTTCCGCAAAGGATAGTTAAGGACAGGAATTAGAAATAATTCGGCCATGGTCTACCAAAGGTACCGTCCTGGCATTCGCTTGGAATTGAGAAGGGAAACTGTGGACTCTTCCGAGTTCCTTGACACATTTGCATGCATTCCCGGATGCTCGGATGTAGATGTGAACGATGTAAATGACTGGTTGAAAAATGACTGTAATTCAGGCTACAGCATAATGACAGATGAAGAAATTATTGCCTCTTGTTCCTCAGCAGGTAATGATGAGAGTGATGGTTGAATATTCAAAGTGAAACCGATGCTCCATCAGAAGAAACAATGACTCATGGAGAGGCAACAATGCAGCAAGACAAACTGATGGCTTATTTAGAATCCCAGACAGAAACCACACCGGCAGAACTGACGTTAGTAAAACGTCTTCGTGATCGTGCTGCGTGCAGACGCTATACAAATGTAAAACAGAAAAAAATCTCTCACATTATTTTAGTGCATGAAACAGAGTCGTAAATGTAAGAAGTGCGTTCTTATATTTTTGTGTACTATTCAGAAAAGGTATTGCTGCACAACTTATGTTAATATATTATATAACATGTACTGTGTTTGTTTTTTAGTTTTTTCCGGATTATCTGGCTTTTTGATAATCCAGAACAGTTCTGGTCCCACTTAATCCAGATAAACAAGGTTCTTGTGTAGAGGGAGACCAAGACGATGATGGTTAAATTCAGTTTCGAAGGATTTAAAAAGATTTAAAATAAGAGGTATAGAACTAAATGAGACCAAAGAACTAGTCACAAATAAAGGATTGTGGCAGCATTTTGTAAATTCAGAGGCTTGCAGACTGAATGCTGAAAGGCATAACAGTCTATATTGAAGATGTATGTATTTATGTATGTATGTATGTATGTATGTATGTATGTATGTATGTATGTATGTATGTATGTATGTATGTATGTATTATTGAGATTAATTTTATCTTTTATTTCAGGAACTTATTAATGAAATGCATCAATTGATTGAAGCTTTGAATCTTGAAACAGACCATCTTTGTTTGAAGTATTTCCTGTCTAAATCATTTCCTGAGTTCCAGGTAATTGTTTGATTTACTTGTCATAGGTATTTCTTGTATTGAATAGGTGGATCCCCCACCATACCTGTAAAAATGATATTTCTGACACTAGATCCTAACTGTTGTAAAACCTTCAATATATTTTAATTATATTTTATTAAATGCTAAATTATCTTTTATTGAATATTAATTATGACATTGATGGTTTCCCTGTAAATATGTATTATAAATTTGTATAACTTCAAATACGTATTGTGTATAAGTTTAACCTCAAATTCTATATAGTTGAAAGCTGTAGAAAACTCTATAATGTTCGTATATTAGGGTATTCTTCTATAATTTGGTACATGAAGGGTTCTGGAAACTTACTGTAAGGTTTATTATCCAGATACATGTAGAGACATTAGGAATGATGGAGAGATTTCCATGTATATTGGTAAACAGTAATCGAAAGTTTGAGCTGGATCCATTACTGGAGTACTCCATTTGACTAGCTGGTCGATTGATGTTTCGAGTGTGTTCCATTTAGAGAGTTGTAAGAACCCTTCCAGAAATCGATAATTCTATACGGTTGATTGAACAGTATATATATCACAGTTAAAATTGAAATAATAAATAAAGAGGTTCAACCTATTCAATACAAAAGAATAAGAAATGCAGTGATTATATTCTTATTTAATAATAAGTAGAAGTGGTACCGGTTTCAACCCTAGTCCAGGTCATCATCAGCCGCTTAAAACATGAAAAACAATGCATAGGAAAAAGAAAATAAAAGATCGAGTTCACTCTGGATCAGTAGAAGAGGCAATATAAAAATGACGAGGGTAGACACTGTAAAATTCAGAAGAAGTTAAATGTAAGTCACTTAAAAGAAACTTAAAAGAAAACAGTGCGTAACTTTCTGAATGGCAGTATGGCACACGCAGTGTTAGGCAAAGTCTTGTAATGTTTATGAAAAGCGGAGAACGGTTAAATGAGCTAGCTTGTATACACTGTCAGGCACAAAGTCATAACATAATCGAACACATATGAAGATCCATAATCGTGCTGAAGCTGAAGATGAGTAGATCAATTGAAGTAACTTGCCAGCTCCTGGTGATCAGCGCAATATATTCAACATCAGGCCCTGTGGTTTCAAACGCCAACGTAAAATGAACAATAGCTTAATGATCTAGTATTTGCTTCGGTTGCGGGAATGTAAGTATATATAGATACATATAATATAATTCAATATAATTGAATAAGTAATTGTGATCCTGTAGAATTTTTTGGAACAGTTGACGTGAAAAAAAACAAATGTGAAGAGAAAAAATATAGTAAAAAGCTCAATACCAGAAACAAATGAAAACATAAATGCACAGTGCGCTATTATTTAAAATGTAAATAATTCAGGTCGTGATTGTAGTAGTCAAAGTCAGCACAAGGCAAGAGTTAAATTTGAATGAGAAGAACTGAAATGAAGGTGTTTTTTTTTTTTTTTATGTGAAAAGAAAAGATAGGATAAATTAATAGAGGAAGAGGAATAGTGGAATAAGAGAAGAATAAAAGAGATTGAAGTTAAACGGTGTTGAGGAAGGATAAGATAGGGAGATGAAGGAGTAGTAGTTTAGGGTGGGTTATTGGAGGTAGAAAATGTGGGTAGGAACTTTGTAGGGCATGGAAAATAGAATTGGGGTTTTGAAATTTAGAATTTTTGAGAAGAAGATTTAGGAAGCCGAAAAGGATGTTGGGTTTTTCAGAAATGTCATTTAAATTGAAATTGGGGTTGAAGTATTGGTCAAGGTGAATAAAGCAATTTTCAGTAGTGTTTAAGAGGGGGCCTTTGTTGATGATTTTAGGTATTTTCATGTCTTTTTCAATATTGGTGAAATTATGCTTGGAGTCTTGTATGTGTTGTCCTATGGCGGAGAATCTGTTGTATTTAATGGCGTTTATATATTCAGAGTATCTGATATTGAAGTTGCGGCCAGTTTGTCCGATGTAGGAGGAGCTGCAGTTGTTACATTTGAATCTGTATACTCCAGATTTAGAAAAAGCATTAGATTTATTTAGCGATTTAGAGTTGTGTAAAATATCAAAATTTCTATTGTTAGTTCTAAAAGAAATATTCATGTTGTGTTTTTTAAAAACATTAGTTATTTTATAAGCATCTTGAGTGAAAGTGGAAAATGCAGTTGGTTTTGTTATGTCTTTAGATAACGTGGTTTTAGGACGGTGTTTGAATTTGTTAAGTATACGGTTAATGAAGGAGTTGTTAAAGCCATTGAATTTAGCGATGTTACGGATGGTGTTCAGTTCATTATTTAAATCTTTTTTAGACATAGGGTTGTTGAAGGCACGAAAAATTAAGCTGTTATAAGTAGCGCGTTTATGTGCTTGAGGGTGCGAAGAATCTTGTCGTATTGTGGTTGCTGTTTGGGTTGGTTTTCTGAATATTTTGTAAGATAAAGAAGAAGGATGTCTAGTAATAGTTAAGTCTAGAAAATTAAGAGTTTGGTTGTGTTCTGATTCAAGGGTGAATTTAATGTTAGAGTCTATGTTGTTGAGATGAAGAAGTGTAGAGGCTGCATTGGTTGATTCTTCATTTAAAATTACTAATGTGTCATCGACATATCTGGCCCAAAAGAGGATGTTAGAGAAATTATTATATTAATTATTATTTATTATTATTAATTATTATTTTGATATATATCGAGCTGTCAGTCAGTTCAAGAGAGAGTGTGTTATAGTGAGCGAGTCAGTGTTGATATCTGTACTGGTCAGAATCGACTTCAGGGTAATCCGCTATTAAGTGTTCTAGTGTCACTTGCTATTGTGTGTAATTATATGTTGTGACCTACAGTGACAATAAAGTAGTTTACACAAGGAAGTGAACTGTTCTCATGTGATATTTATGTACGTTGAATAAAATCGCATTTGAGAGCGATATACTTTACCTGTGTTTTTTGTATGCTCACCTGAAGATACAGCTTTTTATTACTTCATTATTTATCTCTAAACTATTCATCTTCATTCAGAATTCATCTTCATTCTGTACGAGGTTATTGAAACTTCCGTCTTTCTTTTGTCTGGTAAGGCACTACAAATGGATGGTGTTATGCAATGATAGACCAAGCAACAAAATTCATATTTCGAGAAAACAGCGTCTTTTTTCAAATGCTTAAAGAAAAACTATCTACCTCGTGCATTTTTATATAAATCAAATCTTATATTCATGTAGCACCATATTTTGTTTTTCCAAAATAATATAATAAAAAGCTTATTTGAGTATTTTATTTTGATAAAAAAAGCATCTCAGTCTACAAGTAATTTGAGAATTTCTATAATGCAATCAGAGTCCAAGCGCCAGGTGGCGTTTAGTCTACAAGTGCGAAACAGATTAATACAAAACTAGCACAACATTTCTACAGATAAGAACTGACAAGCACAATATCACAGTACAACACTGTTAATATTTTATATTCTATAGTCAATAATAACTCTTATTAACACCCATTCCCATGTTCATTATAGTGTATGAACTTCACAACTAAATGATGCGAATTATAATGGTAAAATCAACGTAAGGAAAAAGAGTAAAGTTTGCCTTCTCAAACGACTTCACGAGTTATTTTAAAATCAGGCTTTCCTGAAAAACTTTCGGTATCATCAGCTGTGGTAGGAGAACTAAATAACTTTTGATAAAACTCCAAACAGTCTTTAGGGATCAAGTGAAAGATGGACTTCAGATCACGTAATTTTCCTGAGCTTATTGGTTTTCCTTAAGGCCACAGTTTAAGCCAGGCCTTTCCAACTCAAGCAGGCTATAAAAGGCGAGTGCGGAGGCAGCTCGGGGACAGTCAGCAGCCAGGGAGGGAGAAGGCAACAGCGCTGCACCCAGCAACACCTTTCTCCTCCTTCCCCACCTACTTCATGCAGTACATTGTATTTTACATCAAGAACAATTATGTGCAAAAAACTTTTGCAACTTTAAATTTGTTATGGATACTATGTCAAAATGTGTAAATTTCTGCAGAAAGCATGGTTTGAACCATCGGCAGTTCAAAGAATTTTTAAAAGATTTCGAGGCAGAATGTAGCGACATTCCCTTTTATTGTATTGTGCACTGGTTAATTTGCATAAAAGTGCTAGCAACCTTCTTTGCAATAATTGAAGACATTGCTCTGTTCATGGAGATGAAAGGTTCTTCACAACCAACTTTGCTGAATAAACAATGGTTAGCTGACCTCACTTTCTTGGTGGACATAGCATCTTATTTGAATGATTTAAATATTTAATTGCAAGGGAGAAACACATTGATTCACACCATGTGTGAAAGAATGAAGGCTTTCAAAATGCAGTGTTTGTTATTGAAAAGTCACCTTGAAGCCGGAATTTTGACAATTTTACTTCATTAAAATCATTACATTTGTCTACTTATGAAAATCTTAGAGAGTATCAGACGTCATTACAGATTTTGCACTATAGCACCTCAACTTGAAATATTTTTATGACCCCATTTTCAGCACGTCCTGAAAATCACCACCATATTTCCAAACAGGGCTGATAAAACTACAGTGCAACGCAATCCTAAAGGACAGGTTCTACCTCTACAACGGTGATTTAATTTGCTTTTACGAAGGTGTTCATCCACAAGAATTTCCCAGACTTCATGCACTTGCCTTAAAATTTTTGTCAATGTTTGGTACAACTTATGCATGCGAACAGATATTTTCAATTCTGAATTTAAATAAATGTAGAACTAGGACTTCTCTGCCTGATGTTGTCTTAGAAGCTGTGCTTAAAATTTCTACTGCCAAATCGATTGTACCCAATTGGTAAATTAATTGCCGCAAAACAATGTCAACAATCGACTTAAACGCTCAATGTGCATTAAGGCAAATGCAAAGTATGTACAGAATACATTGTTTGTTTATGTGTTCACAGAATTGTCATAAATAATATTGTTTTCATAAGCTATGCGCTGACTTGACGACCTGTGGTTGTGCCTCTGCCTTTTCCCATCCTTTCCCCACCACCTCTCCGGGGCTACAGCACAGCGCCGGGGCTGCTGCCAGGGCTATGAGAGCACCTCAGTTGGAATCGCATGGTTTAAGCAGTTTTCTTGAGAAATGTAGGCTGTCACCAACATATTTTCGACCAGTCCTTTTTCCAATGTGTATTTCCTTGTAGGTTTCCTGCCTTAGATCACTTTTCACAAAAACTGACAGAGGCTCTGATTTCCTGTGCTGGATTTCCTTGAACAGTAACCAGTTTACCTTTCCACCCTCAACGCTTTTCTTCCTGTTTGTGATCGCGCCTTTTATTGCCGATGTACCTACAAAATCTTCCTTTACCATTTGGAAGACTTGTAAAGGATTTCTCTTTCTGGAAGACTTCATTATTTTAATGGAATCGTCTGGCACATAGAGACGTTGCTGGAACTTCAATGCAGACTCAATATCACCAAAGTCCGAGTCGTTTTTCAGGAAACTGTGCCGAGGAACTAGAAAGCGTTGTGTGATAGTCAGTAGGCTAGGATGTTCTTCTAGAATAGTTTTCAGCAGCAAAGTTATTTTTATATTTCGATTCTCGCCCCCCATATGAATCTGACCAGAGTATCAAATGTGTTGCATCTGGTGATACATGAGCCAGTATGTTTTTCCTTAAACACGATCCAATTTATCGAGCTTCTCTTCCAGCATCTCCTTCCACTCAAACGTAACAAAATCCTTTGTCCTTAGAATCATGAATACCGCAGTTATACAACCAAAGTTGGCGTTTATAAAACACTGTATTTGTTGATATTCTTGGGAGTGGCAATGTCTTTTTCAAATCAAACGAATGCATTAAGTTTCTCTCAACGTGTCGTTTTTAGCCTGCATGAAATTCTGATTGATGAGATTTCTTGCAAGGTTTACTTCTCTAAATGACTTTCATGTTCTTCTTTTGCTACTGAAGACTCTAATTACAAGTGATGAATTCCGATGAATTCTCTATCCTCACGGTAAGAGCATCACATGTATTGCATTTGTCTTTCTTTAGTGTTTTAAACTTTAGGTTGAACTTGGTAAGAAATATTATTTATATAATGCTAAAGAAACAGGATTTGCATGATTGTCACAATTGAAACCATAAATGACATTGAGATTTAAATACTCTGCTTTTGTTGGTGAACGATAATAATGTGATTTATACTTCGGAAATTTTGAAATGTGTTCACATACTTCACGGACTCTAGCTTCTGGTAATTTATTATGTCCTCCAGCACTCCCTCCCTCATCCACGATTTCACATCGCTTCATTTTTTTAAAGCTTTGTCAACAACACAACTTGATATAGATGCTGATTCCCATAGGGAATCTGAAATATTTGTCCTGAATGAGCAAATTTATAATACCAATATAAATGGTCCGTTATTGGACATTATAAATTTTCCAGCTAGCTCATTCTTGGTTGCCAGCGTTTCGCCCTCGTGTGCTAGGGTGGGCTCATCAGTTGGTACCTAGCACACCTACCAACACGCTGGCTAGTGCATACCGTGGAGGCCACTGCGTAGGCTAACTGGAGCCACCGGCAGTGCCAATGCACTAAGAGACTTTGTCTCATCACTAAAAATTGATGCCTGCTTGGCCATCAGATGATATAGATGCTGATTCCCATAGGGAATCTGAAATATTTGTCCTGAATGAGCAAATTTATAATACCAATATAAATGGTCCGTTATTGGACATTATAAATTTTCCAGCTAGCTCATTCTTGGTTGCCAGCGTTTCGCCCTCGTCTCTTAGTGCATTGGCACTGCCGGTGGCTCTAGTTAGCCTACGCAATGGCCTCCACGGTATGCACTAGCCAGCGTATTGGTAGGTGTGCTAGGTACCAACTGATGAGCCCACCCTAGCACACGAGGGCGAAACGCTGGCAACCAAGAATGAGCTAGCTGGAAAATTTATAATGTCCAATAACGGACCATTTATATTGGTATTATAAATTTGCTCATTCAGGACAAATATTTCAGATTCCCTATGGGAATCAGCATCTATATCATCTGATGGCCAAGCAGGCATCAATTTTTAGTGATGAGACAAAGTCTCTTAGTGCATTGGCACTGCCGGTGGCTCCAGTTAGCCTACGCAGTGGCCTCTACGGTATGCACTAGCCAGCGTATTGGTAGGTGTGCTAGGTACCAACTGATGAGCCCACCCTAGCACACGAGGGCGAAACGCTGGCAACCAAGAATGAGCTAGCTGGAATATTTATAATGTCCAATAACGGACCATTTATATTGGTATTATAACAACACAACTTGACAGTCTTACTGTTTGTAAAAATATTGATTTACATACTTTCTTATTGCACAGAAAATACTCTCTGGACGCATTCCGCTTCTCAGATCCTACTGCTTTCTTCCGCTTAATACTGACCTCTTTCACCATTTCTGCTATAATTTGTCATCTAGCTTCATAAGAGCCAGCTTTATGAAAATTACTAAATATCACTCATCTCTCCTCCACTGTAATTAAATTAGTGTCACTTGAGCTTGTAATTGCATTTTTTTTAAACGTCAAAAACTTCATAATTGGTCCGTATTGAAAAGAGATTTACATTCAAAGATAAAGGAAAGGGTTCTCCACCTGGTCAATACTACTTGAAATGTGATATAATTAAAATGTGATATAATTAAAATGTCTCTAAAAATTGACAATAAAAATGTAACATTTTAATTATATCACATTTCAAGTAGTATTGAACAGGTGGAGAATCCTACCCTTTATCTTTGAATGCTTGTAATTGCATTCGTAATCCCGAAATTCTTTACCGAATGTGACTATCCCCGTACTATTGATGTAGTCTTGATTGGTATTCACCTTCCTTTTCTTAATTTGTTGCGTATGATCTTCAAATTTTCACTTTCTTCCTTTTCTTGGTTGGCCATCTGAAATAGCACTGCTAGTGTCCAATTCCATCTCCACATCCTGTGTCCTAGTGTCTCCTTGTGGGGCGAAATTTTTGCAGGTGCCGTTTTCCTGCATTTCGTCGCAATTTTGGCATAAAATATTGCCTGATATGCTAGGAGATATTTCATTTGTAATATAAATATTGTTTGATAGAATACTGTTATCTGAACACTTGTGGTATAAGCATGGAATATCATCACAGTCTTTCTGAGGCTTTTCATTAGAAAACACTTCTTTTAACACACGTACATCTTCGCCAGAGTGGCTTACTTCCCCAATATTCGCTAAATTTGTTTCTAGTAGTTCACGCAACTCAGGGTTGGACACTTTGATTTCAACAGTTTCCTGAGCTGTTCTATTGGAATTATTACTGGCACTCAAATTTGACAATAAATAATCAAATGTGACAACTTCAGGCGAACCATTTACACATTGTTTTCCAACTGGAAATGAAATATCACAAGGCAGAAGCTCCCGGTTGAGCGAAGGTGAAAATGTATTACTTTCACAGTGAATCATGTCCGTTTTAGGTCGATCAAATTGATCATGTAGATCAGGAACACCTCTGCTGCGTTCGGTAGGTATAAGAAAATTGGTTTGAAAGTATGCGGGATTAGTTACGTCTTGAATGCAGTATTCAACATGCTCTTTATCAGAAGGGAACATTCTGGCTGTTCCGGGTAGAAGATGTATAACTTTAGAATTGACTTGGTCAGAGTGTGCATTTTTAGGGTCAAAAATGGCAATTTATTCCCATAAATTTCAGAGACGATGTCTTGCTTCGCGATGATGAATCAATCATTCAATCAATCAATACTGATCTGCATTTAGGGCAGTCGCCCAGGTGGCAGATTCCCTATCTGTTGGTTTCCTAGCCTTTTCCTAAATGATTTCAAAGAAATTGGAAATTTATTGAACATCTCCCTTGGTAAGTTATTCCAATCTCTAACTCCCCTTCCTATAAATGAATATTGCCCCAGTTTGTCCTCAAGAATTCTAACTTTATCTTCATATTGTGATCTTTCCTATAAACGCCATTCAAACTTATTCGTCTACTAATGTCATTCCACGCCATCTCTCCGCTGACAGCTCGGAACATACCACTTATAATACCAATATAAATGGTCCGTTATTGGACATTCCCTATGGGAATCAACATCTACATCAACATACCACTTAGTCGAGCAGCTCTTCTTCTTTCTCTTCCCAACCCAAACATTGCAACATTTTTGTAACGCTACTCTTTTGTCGGAAATCACCCAGAACAAATCGAGCTGCTTTTCTTTGGATTTTTTCCAGTTCTTGAATCAGGTAATCCTGGTGAGGGTCCCATACACTGGAACCATACTCTAGTTGGGGTCTTACCAGAGACTTGTATGCACTCTCCTTTACATCCTTACTACAACCCCTAAACACCCTCATAACCATGTGCAGAGATCTGTACCCTTTATTTACAATCCCATTTATGTGATTACCCCAATGAAGATCTTTCCTTATATTAACACCTAGATACTTACAATGATTCCCAAAAGGAACTTTCACCCCATCAACGCAGTAATTAAAACTGAGAGGACTTTTCCTATTTGTGAAACTCACAACCTGACTTTTAACCCCGTTTATCTACATACCATTGCCTGCTGTCCATCTCACAATATTTTCGAGGTCACGTTGGAGTTGCTCACAATCTTGTAACTTATTTATCACTCTATAGAGAATAACATCATCTGCAAAAAGCCTTACCTCCGATTCCACTCCTTTACTCATATCATTTATATACACTGACTGACAGAGCAAATGCAACACCAAGAAGGAGTGGTCAGAACTTTATGCCAATTGCAGGGTAGACTGACGTCACTGAGGTATGCTCATGATGTGAAATGCGCCGCTGTGCTGCGCACGTAGCGAACGATAAATGGGACACGGCGTTGGCGAATGGCCCACTTCGTACCGTGATTTCTCAGCCAACAGTCATTGTAGAACGTGTTGTCGTGTGCCACAGGACATGTGTATAGCTAAGAATGCCAGGCCGCCGTCAACAGAGGCATTTCCAGCAGACAGACGACTTTACGAGGGGTATGGTGATCGGGCTGAGAAGGGCAGGTTGGTCGCTGCGTCAAATCGCAGCCGATACCCATAGGGATGTGTCCACGGTGCAGCGCCTATGGCGAAGATGGTTGGCGCAGGGACATGTGGCACGTGCGAGGGGTCCAGGCGCAGCCCGAGTGACATCAGCACGCGAGGATCGGCGCATCCGCCGCCAAGCGGTGGCAGCTCCGCACGCCACGTCAACCGCCATTCTTCAGCATGTGCAAGACACCCTGGCTGTTCCAATATCGACCAGAACAATTTCCCATCGATTGCTTGAAGGAGGCCTGCACTCCCGGCGTCCGCTCAGAAGACTCCCATTGACTCCACAGCATAGACGTGCACGCCTGGCATGGTGTCGGGCTAGAGCGACTTGGATGAGGGAATGGCGGAACGTCGTGTTCTCCGATGAGTCGCGCTTCTGTTCTGTCAGTGATAGTCACCGCAGACGCGTGTGGCGTCGGCGTGGAGAAAGGTCAAATCCGGCCGTAACTGTGGAGCGCCCTACCGCTAGACAACGCGGCATCATGGTTTGGGGCGCTATTGCGTATGATTCCACGTCACCTCTAGTGCGTATTCAAGGCACGTTAAATGCCCACCGCTACGTGCAGCATGTGCTGCGGCCGGTGGCACTCCCGTACCTTCAGGGGCTGCCCAATGCTCTGTTTCAGCAGGATAATGCCCGCCCACACACTGCTCGCATCTCCCAACAGGCTCTACGAGGTGTACAGATGCTTCCGTGGCCAGCGTACTCTCCGGATCTCTCACCAATCGAACACGTGTGGGATCTCATTGGACGCCGTTTGCAAACTCTGCCCCAGCCTCGTACGGACGACCAACTGTGGCAAATGGTGGACAGAGAATGGAGAACCATCCCTCAGGACACCATCCGCACTCTTATTGACTCTGTACCTCGACGTGTTTCTGCGTGCATCGCCGCTCGCGGTGGTCCTACATCCTACTGAGTCGATGCCGTGCGCATTGTGTAACCTGCATATCGGTTTGAAATAAACATCAATTATTCGTCCTTGCCGTCTCTGTTTTTTCCCCAACTTTCATCCCTTTCGAACCACTCCTTCTTGGTGTTGCATTTGCTCTGTCAGTCAGTGTATATAAGAAAACATAAAGGTCCGATAATACTGCCTTGAGGAATTCTCCTCTCAATTATTACAGGGTCAGATAAAGCTTCACCTACTCTAATTCTCTGAGATCTATTTTCTAGAAATATAGCAACCCATTCAGTCACTCTTTTGTCTAGTCCAATTGCACTCATTTTTGCCAGTAGTCTCCCATGATCCACCCTATCAAATGCTTTAGACAGGTCAATCGCGATACAGTCCATTTGACCTCCAGAATTCAAGATATCTGCTATATCTTGCTGGAATCCTACAAGTTGAGCTTCAGTGGAATAACCTTTCCTAAAACCGAATCGCCTTCTATCGAACCAGTTATTAATTTCACAAACATGTCTAATATAATCAGAAAGAATGCCTTCCCAAAGCTTACATACAACGCATGTCAAACTTACTGGCCTGTAATTTTCAGCTTTATGTCTATCACCCTTTCCTTTATACACAGGGGCTACTATAGCAACTCTCCATTCATCTGGTATAGCTCCTCCGACCAAACAATAATCAAATAAGTAGTTCAGATATGGTACTATATCCCAACCCATTGTCTTTAGTATATCCCCAGAAATCTGATCAATTCCAGCCGCTTTTCTAGTTTTCAACTTTTGTATCTTATTGTAAATGTCATTGTTATCATATGTAAATTTTATTACTTCTTTGGCCTTAGTCTCCTCCTCTATCTCGACATTATCCTTGTGGTCAATCAATAACAGATTACTCTGGCGATTCATGGTTCACTGAAGGATAATCTCCATTACCACTTTTCAGCAGAAAAAATCAGCAAAGTTTAATTCTTGCTCATATATTTTTAAACAAATGAAATATTTTAAATTCTGACCAAAGAGGAGAAAATTGAATACAGTTCTGAATAACAGCTTGTTTGGAAACATGCGGAACAAAAAGCAAAACCTGTCTAAAATCTCCACCTACAACAATAACTTCTCCTCCAAAAGAGATGGAATTACCCATGATGTCTTTCAAAAGTCTGCTAACGCACATCGGGGCATGCACATAATGGAATCTGGCCTCCGGAGAGACCTGGTGCAGGTTTTTCGATTTGACACCTTATAGGCGACCTGCATGTCTGTGAAGATTAGGCCCTACTTATGATGAATTCTAATGATGAGGATGGTAAACACACCCGGCCGCCCTAGCCATCATAATTAACCAATGAAGGTTAAAATCGCTAACCTGGCCAGTAATTGAACCTGGGACTAGTGGACCAAAGGCCGGCATGCTGTCCATTTAGCCATGGAGCTGAACAAAACTTACGTTTTCGTCCTGAGGTGGTGCAGCTCTTTTTAGGCACATCCCCAATGGAGGTGAGCTGCGTGTACCATTTTTGTTTCACATCCCAGCCCTCCTGCCATCCTTAAATCTCTGGCAGCGCCGGGAATGAAACTCGTGCTTTCAAGGGCAGTTGCTAATCACACTAACTGTTATGCTATGGAAACAGACACTTGGGTGATTATTACTTGATTTGTATCAAGCAAACCTTGCATTGCTGTGAATGTTCTGTTTGCTGCCACTTATCATGTCGGCAATTCTGCACCCATTTTGCCCTCCTATTCTTATCTCTTGGAAATTTAAATAATAATGTTATTTGTTTTTCATCCCACTAACTACATTTTTCATGGTTTTCAGACAAAATTTAAATAATCTAGTTTCTTTAGATGAGTGACTTCTACAATTTAGAGTGACACAATAATCCTTATAAATTCAATCTCATTGCACTGGATAACATGCAGATGCCAGAAAGTATAGTCTCAAAATGGACACTGTCGCAAATAATTCTGATAGCGTGACCAGACCTGTGTATATAGACCAGCTGTGTCGTATGCTAGGGTTTTGGTTTGATGTAGGCCTACTTCAGTCAGACGTACACCAAGCATAAACAGTTATATCAACCAATTATAATGGTGATAGTCAGTAGGCTAGGATGTTCTTCTAGAACATCCCTGGGGATGCAATACATTTAAAAAATATGATCAGAATGAGGTTGTAACCTATCGCAGGTCCCTTTTCTTTTAAAGATTTATGTCATAAATGCTCATTTATGCCCACGGTTTTTATTGTAATGTACGCTTAACCACAACAACCAAATAGGGTTCCGATTTTGTGACCTATTCATTTATCACTGTATGATGATTCTCTTTATCCTTTTCGAACTACCCTACAGTCAGCTGAACCTGAAGACCTCGCACTGCAACATGGATGAAATTGTGCTATTCGTTCTTGTTCCGACCACACGCGGACAGGTCCCTGAGAACACGTGGTGCTAGGAACCACATGCTGGTTCATACACATAGAAAGATGAAATGTATTTAATTATACATGTACTAGGTTTATTACACTATATACACATCATGATACATTTGTTTAACCTATCGCTCACGCGATGGTTTAGATATTTACAGAACTTGTCCGCATAGCACAATTGAACATAGCCCGGCAGCCATGCTGCTTTTTCAGTCACTCACTCGCTCACCCGATTGCACGCGAAGGTGCCCGACCACTTCTGATATAAAACCACCCCAGGAAGTGGCGCTGTGATCAATCACAAACAGTACTCTATGATTATTAATGCTCTAAGGTTTTAGCTAATGGTCTTTAATTTTGCACAGTGGTTATATAATCCGTATTTTCAACATTTTTTGTCATTTAAGGTCCATGCCTCCTTGCTTATGTGACCACTGAAAACTTGCTGCCAGACGTTTGTTCAATTAGCTTCAGCCAGGCAGTGCTTCCACCTGTCTGTTATTTTACAGCAGCTCGTTGATATAGACCTTGCTAGAATGTGACTGTGGTAGTGCCATCTGTTGAATTCAGAATGAACTACAGTATTGCCATCTCTTGTCAGTTATTGGAACTGATTGAAACTGCTTTTTGAAGGTGAGAGGAAGCTTCATCCGAATAATGAAAAATTCATGTTAAAGTGATAAACTATCAAGAAAATAATGCAATGATGCAGAATGTAGAGATATGAATCTTTAATTTAAAGCAAATAACTTGAAAATTGGCCAAATAGAAGTCATTGACTGATTGTAGACAGAAAGCATGCTTGTCGTACATGGGCGCATAGCATTATGCGCATGCTAATTTCGTAAAATAAAGTACTGTTAATAGTTAAAATAAAGAAAACAGTAGTGTTGGACAGTTTTTTGTTTTTTTTTGTTTTTTGTTTTTTTTGCCAGTATGTCATTTTTATGTACGAAGGAGAATCAAATATAAACTGGATTTTATTTTTCATTTAAATTCATTTATTGAAAAACAGAAGGCAATTACAATTTATTTTTCCACATAGTTTTCTGCTTCGGAAATGCATTTGTCCCAGCATATAAACAGCTTTTTGATGCCCTCATCGTAAAAAGAACAAGGTCGTGTCACCAGCCAGTTGCGCACGAATCAAATCATTGCCCTCCTAGAGCTTCTTTAAGCAGTCCGAACAAATGGAAATCGCAGGGCGGTTAAGTCCGGGCTGTAAGGAGGATGATCAAGTGTAGTCCTATGCATTTCCTGTAGCTGGGAAACAGTTAGAGCTGCAGTATGGGGCCATGCATTGTCGTGGAGGAGGATGACCTGTCGAATCGGTTGGTCTCGTCTTTTGTGGCGATATGCACCCTCGCCTTGTTCAACAGTTCGCAGTAGTAAGCAGCATTGATTGTGCATTGCTCATGCCCGTCAGTCGTCGTCAATAATGTCTTTAACCGCACAAATGTTTTCGTCAGTAATGCTGGTCCGAGGACGGCGATTGTGTTGATGATTTTCCACTCGTTCTCGTCCTTCCTTGAACTTTTTATGTCAGGCAAACACTCACCGAACTGTGCAGTAAATCTCTGGCAAATTTCTGCCACTGTAACTCCTTCACGAGCAAGAAATTTTATAATTATGCATTGCGCAGTGGAGGGGTGCACCTGTTGCTCCGACATCGTGAGCGTTACTGACAAAACGGTGGGAAATATCTAACAGCACGCTCTCCGCACTCCTAACAGTCCCGCCTAAGCATAGCAGAAGCGCGGGGCCAGTCCTACCAACTGTTGATATTCAGGAACAAAAAAAAATCCCATTTATATTTGATCGACCTTCGTACTTACAGGAATTACTGAGCTTGATAGCTGCAGTCGCTTAAGTGCGGCCAGTGTCCAGTATTCGGGAGATAGTGGGTTCGAACCCCATTGTCGGCAGCCCTGAAGATGGTTTACTGTGGATTTCCTATTTTCATACCAGGCATATGCTGGGGCTGTACCTTAATCAAGGGCACGGCCGCTCCCTTCCCACTCCTAGCACCTTCCTGTCCCTTCGTCGCCATAAGACCTATCTGTGTCTGTGCGACGTAAAGCAACTTGCAGAAATTGCTTACCGGAATTGTACTTTTATTAGTGCATGTTTATTTCACTTCAGGTCGTGTTGTCAGCTCGTAACGGGAAGAATATTTTTCAGTGTCTGTACTTCAAACCCACGTGTCCAACTTACTTGATATACCGTATTTGACTTTCCAGAGAAGAATCTCACGCCAAAATTTTACGCCAAATGCCGATTAACCGCAAATGAGTTGAACCAATTGCTTTTATAGTGGATGTATCTTTTAAATGTAAATAAATTGTAAATATTTTTTTAAATATCTGAATTCCTTGAATAATTTACGCATCCAAAGTTTTCGCCTGTATTTTTCATAAAAAAAGTGCGTTAATTACGCAAGAAAATATGGTATATCTCTTGGCAAATGAGTCGCCCTGCCATGCTATCGCCTTTCTGTGTAGCTCCCTGGACACTTGCACAGAGTAAAAAATAAGACCCTGTACATTTTTATTTTTGTTTTGTATTTGTCTACATCTAAATTCATAATTGTAATTTACCTCACATAAATTGCTGCAGGACCGCCACAAGCTGTTTGACCATGACCAAACATCTCTAGAGCCTCCAACTTCATTTATTAACAGACAGGACTTGTTGCCTGTTTGTGTACAAACATTAACACACCATTCATCAGTCATGAACAGTGGAAGAGGTGAGTTTCTTCCAGTTTGATTGATAGTAGAGTAGGCTGGTTAGTATCTCCAAATATTCACAATGACTGCATTCATAATAGTTCCTTTAACGTAAGTTCTGTATTTTAAGATGTGGGTTCCGGTGCAGTTTGTGGCATTTCTTTAATGTGTTGAATTCATGTCAACAGATATTGTGAAGCACGGTGGGCTACGCTTGCTGATGTCTGTACGTCGTCACTGTGCTTCTGAGAAGGAAATACAGGTTCTACTGGCCAACTTAATTGCCAATATATCTGTTAACCAGGACCTATTGGAAAACTTATTTCAGACTGGTAAGAATATCTCTCATTGTAAATCATAAAGGATTGTGTGGTGGGATACTCTTTCTGCTTACAGTCAGTTGTAGCTCTTGCTTCAGGCAGATTTTCCCAGATAAAGTATATGTGTTCCAGTGAACTGTATTTAACAGCTTGGAATATATTAAAAATCTGTTTTCTAAAAAAAAGCAAACAGTGCTAAAGATGCTAAAAATACTCACCTTAAAACAATAGAACAGTACAGAAATATTTTGACATTGCATTGTAATCATATTGAGAAGAACAAGTGTTTGTGTAGGCTGATACTGTAGATTGACAATGTATTCTTGCGGAGTGAGGGGTAAGAAAGATTTTTACTGATTATGTTTCACCATTGGTCGTGAATATTAATTTAAAGATAGAAAGATGGCAAGGATGACTATGGTGGGTCCATCTAAAATGCTTTTTTCTAACTTAAACTGATCATCCCCATAAGAATACACATAGAAGCACATGCATGCAACTCGACAGCTGTCTCCTATCTGATGGTATCACCTCACCTCTGATAAGGGTTTTATTGTTAGTATCATTAATGCTTTACATATCTCTGCCTCTTTTCTTGAACTCCATGGTTGCACACCTTGTCATTCATAAGTCTTGAGCAGACTCAAACATAAACGTAAGATTATCACATTGACATCCATTTTCTACCTTTCTATCCATAGTCGCCACCTCCTCATATGTTTATAGCATCTTCCTCTTTCCCACTGCAGCACTTGACAGTCAACAGCACTTCTTTTCGCTGAAATTATTTTTGCCATCTTAATAATAGAAGTAATATTTTACTTCCCACCTTTACTTTGTGGTTTTTGATGTCTTACTGTCTTACTTTGGTGGTGGTGGTGGTGGTGGTGGTAGTTGTTTTAAGGTGTAGATTTTTAAGACTATCAATACCACATTTTATTTTAAAAAATGTGAGTACTTTGCTTTCTTTGCTGTATAAAACCCTCTACTTTTCTATTTTTCCCTTCTCATCTTGATTACCGGTATGTTGCCTAAACTCTTCCTTTGCATGGTAATATATAATATTGCAAATAAATAATACCATCAATTTTGTACTCTTTATAGTTGTATAGTTGTAGCATTGCTATGAACTTGCATAAGTAATTTATCAATTAAAGGAAATATCCATTGACAATGTTTTTTCCTGAATGCTGACAAAGGAACATACATATACAATTAAGAAATGCAGCAGGAAGAGCTGTCAAGGAAGCTAAAAAGGAATCCTGGGAACAGTTCAGAAGGGAAATAGAAGAAAGTTATAAGGAAAACCAAAAAAAGTTTTGGCATGTGGTGAAAAGTTTGAAAGGAAAAAGGGGAAAGAAAATCAGAAACATTAAGGCTAAAAATAATAGGCTGAAAACCAACATAAAGGACATCCTGGAAGTGTGGAGCGAATATTACTCAGGAACTTTCAAGGAAAGCAATAGAATGGTGGGCATGACACCAATGGAAGAGGATAACAGTGGAGAGAGGGAAAAGGAAGAAGATATTAGATTGAAGGAAGTGCATCAGCAAATTAAGGCAATCAAGACTGGTAAGAGCTCGATAGCTTGCGTCGCTTAAGTGCGGCCAGTATCCAGTATTCGGGAGATAGTAGGTTCGAGCCCCACTGTCGGCAGCCCTGAAGATGGTTTTCCATGGTTTCCCATTTTCACACCAGGCAAATACTGGGACTGTACCTTAAATAACGCCATGGCCGTTTCCTTCCCACTCCTAGCCTTTTCCTGTCCCATCGTCGCCATAAGACCTATCTGTGTCGGTGCGACATAAAGCAACTAGCAAAAAAAAAAAAAACAAAAAAAAAAACAAGACTGGTAAAGCAGCAGGCTGGGACAATATTCACCCAGAGTTTGTGAAATTCGGAGGAAGAGAACTAGAGAAATGGATCTGGGATCTCTTCAAGTTAGTTGAGGACTCTGAGAAAATACCAGAAGATTGGAAGCGGAACATCATAGTTCCCATTCACAAGACAGGAAGCTCAACTGACTGTCATATTTATGGAGCGATATGCTTAGCATCAGTTCTCCAGAAGGTAGATTCAACTATGATAGAGAAGAGACTTAGAGAGCAAATGGAGGAAGAACTGGAAGAACAGGCTGAATTTAGACCCCATCGGCAAACACAAGATAGGATCTTCTGTTTGAGAAATACAGCAGAAAGATACTAAATCGGGAAGGAGAACTATTTGCAGCATTTATCGATTTGAAGTTGGCATTTGACAGAGTACCAAGAGAAGAGCTATGGATAACTTTACAGGAGGCACATATTACTCCCAAACTGATTAGGGTGATTAAAAGTGTATACAGGAGGGTTATAGGTATAGTGAGGATAAATGGTCAAACCTCAAAGGAATTTACAATGGCAAGAGGCATCAAGCAAGATGACGGGCTTATTCCTCTACTCTTTATAATATTCATGGATCAAGTTATTAAACAATGTAAGAGGCGAACAAGTAAATGCAAAGTTGGAAATTTCAAGATGAGACCCGTGTGGGTACAGGCACTAGTATACGCAGATGATATCACAATTTTGGCAACAGACAGAGATAAATTACAGAGAGTAGTGATGGAATGGGAGTGCGCACTCCAAGACAGGGGTATGGAGGTTAATGTTAGTAGAAGTAAAGTTATGGACCTTACTAGGAAAGAGCAAAAAAATCTTAACATCGAGTGGCAGAAGGAGATTTTAGAATAGGTTCAGCAGTTTGAATATTTAGGTAGCATCATAACAGCAGATGGGAAAGTGGATTCTGAAATAAATCACAGAATCAATAAAGCTAACAACCTATATTATAATATTAATAATACCGTCATAAGAAAGAGAGAAGTTACCAGGAAAACAAAAATGAGAATATACAAATCAGTATATCTTCCAGTGCTGACATATGGATCTGAAAGCTGGACACTGTATAGTAATAAAATGAAGGTACAGAAATGAAGTATCTGCATAAAACAGTTGGAAGGACAAGGGGGGATATGGTTAGAAATACTAGGATAAGAGTGCCTTAATCAAGAACCACTGATTAGTTTAATTGAAAAGAAGAAACTTGGATAATTGGGGCATCTGGTGAGGATGGAAGAGGAAAGGAAGCCTAAACAAATGTTCCAAGCAAGACCAGAGGGAAAAAGAAGAAGGGGACGACTGAGGCTGGAGTGGGACACCTACGTCTTTGACGTGGCACGAAAGAGGGGAAAGACTTCAGTAGAATTGGACTTCATATGGGAAGTGGCTGAAAGACCAGACGCCTGCAAGGGCAAAAAGGGAAAAGATGAAGAAGAAGACATGTATGTAACTGTATTTTACTTCCATGATAATGATTCTGTGTAATTTTATTTTGGCAGAACTTCAAAAAAAAAAATAGCCTGCCAGCCAAGTGCTGACATTGGGCTTAGTTCTGGAAAATCTAACCCAAGTAACTATGCTGGGACACCACATGCAGGAATCGGCTTCACGTGTCTAATTTTCTGTTGGCAACACCTTTAACCCTAGAGCAGATCAGTGTATTAGGTCTGCAGCTATAAGCCCCACATATTATTTGAGAATGTAAATATTTGTGGCTTTTTCTTTAGTACAGTATATTATTGTTGACCTTGTGCATATGTTGTCTGTTTTTATGGGGGGGAAAATTTTGTAAAAGAAATGCATGATCTAAATGTGTTCTTCCTTATAGGATGGATTGGTGTTCTTGCTGAATGGGCTCAGGACCCAGACATCCAGATATCAGTTCCAGCTGCCAAAGCACTGGCTAATCTGGATGCTGATGATGACATGCATAACCTGTATGTGAATGGTATGTTTCCATTACATCCTTTGTGGCGCACCTTAGAGCCTGTCAAAGTAGATGTGGTGTTTGTTCATGGTCTTCTTGGTGGAGTACTGGTCACGTGGCGTCAGAGAGATCGCTCTTCCCGTGAGTAACAGTCTAAAAGTTGGTGTTATTGTGAAGTGTGGATCATATATTGAAATGTAGTATGTATTGTGGCAGGTGCGGAAAAACTGACAAAGCCTCAGGAGATACCAGTGCCAGATGACTTCAAGATGAGTGATGAGAAGACTCAAGAGTATATGCTCGAAGTCAGTGCACAAAAACATGAGGAATGGGAAGAAATAGGTCAGGATTTTGAGACAGTGATGCCTGATTCTCCAGAAAATACCAATGTTCAAGCCACTGGCCCATTCATTTTACAAAGGCATGTCCATTGTAGGCATCAACCAATGTACCATTAAAAGTCGTAATACCTTTCCAAAAAATTATATTATAAAACAGTTACTCATATGATAAATGTATAGGAAGAAACATACAGTGTATCTGTTTCCGTAGATAAAAGCTAATATAGGAATCATAATTGCAAACAGTAAAAAATTTCCCTTAAATTTGAAAGGAAAATTATCTTGAAATTATATTAAATATGGACTATTTGTGTTAATTGAAATAATTTTCAGGTTTAAATTACAACAAAAATTAACAGACTTGCTTTGTTAAGGAAACTTTATTTTTAGTGCTCTGGATTTTCTCTACCATTTGTATCATTATGACTACTCTTCTAGATAGTTTCATATAATCTTGGCATAACTTTATTTTTTTAGATAAAGAGAAATGGAGTTTATTTTGCTAATAGTTGAATACATTTCATCTAGTTTAGAAAATAGGCTTTATGGCAAGAAATTTGTTTTCACTTATAGAAATATTGTGAATTTTACTCCAGTTTTTAAAGTAGTATTTATTGTAGAACATACAGCACAAAATCAACTCTTCTTCACAACTTCCTAAAACTCTGAAATATCAGAGATGAATGTTATGTTTGTACATTTTCTTATTACCTTTTTCCAATTTGGTATGTGTGGTTTTCAGGACAGTAATTCGTGGAAT
Organism: Anabrus simplex; assembly: GCF_040414725.1. NCBI lineage: Eukaryota > Metazoa > Arthropoda > Insecta > Orthoptera > Tettigoniidae > Anabrus > Anabrus simplex. The sequence goes on from NC_090272.1 coordinate 164,722,809, forward strand.
ATCTCCCAACTCAGAGGTTGAGAGAAATTATACACTTGTTAATTAATACAGAAGAAGTAATGTACCAAAATCATTAATTAACAAGATAAAAATGTTGTATCATGAAAGTAAAAGTAGTGTACAAGAGGGGAGTGGTGAATCTGAAACATTTTATACAAAAAAAAGGGTCTCGAGCAAGGAAGTGCACTGTCACCATTATTGTTTATTATATTGATGGATGAAATCATAAAACATGTAAAACAGAGTATCAGTAGGGATGAAGTGAATGCTGTGGTATTTGCAGATAATGTTGTGATTTGGGGAAAGGGAGAAAAGGAAGTACAAAGGAGACTGGACATTTGGAATGAAATATCTGAAGGAGTTTGGATTGGTAATTAGTAAAAAAGAAAACTGTAGTCATGCACTGTGGAAAAGAGAAAAAGAGAAGCCAAGTGAACATAAACAGAACAGAGAACAGTTAGAGAATGTAGAACAGTTTACATATCTGGGTAGCATTATTAATGGAAGAAATGAAATCAACCCTGAAATTAATAACAGACTAAAGGTACAACATTCTATCATCAGGTCAGTGAGCTTTTATGGGATGACAAAGTACCCAAGAGAATGAAATTAACATTATGTAAACAGTATTTCATACCAATTGTAACATATGGACTAGAAACACTGTTAACTAATAAGAGACAAGATAGTAAGATCCAAGCAGTAGAAATGAAATTTTTAAGAATATCAGTTTAAAAGACAAGAAGAGATAGAATTCAAAATATTAAAATCAGAGAAGAGCTAAATATAGAACCGTTAGTACAGAACATACAGAAAGCAAGACTGAAATGGTTCGGACATGTAAAAAGAATGGGAAAGGAACGGGTAGCAAGAAGAGAATTGGAAAGAAAAGTTAAGGGAAAGAGACCAGTTGGAAGACCGAGAAGAAAGTGGATGGATCAGATTTGGAAGGACATTAGAGAAGCTGGATTGGATGTGGCGGAAGTAATGGAGCAGGAAATGCGGAAGGACAGAAAGGAGTGGAGGAGGTTTGTTAACCACACCCGGGCAACTGGAGTGGGACATTGATGATGATGATGATGATGATGATGATGAACCTGATTTAAGATAGTTAGAAACTTTTAATTCACTATTATCATCATTGTTTCCTTCCTTGTATGACTCATATGAATTTTAAATGATTATTCATTTTGAGTGAAAATATGAACAAAGTCAGCTGACAGAAATCATTACAGACACACAAAAAAAAGGTGGTGTGTACAAGTTTTACTGTTCCAATCCCATCACCAGTCGTGATTGAGATTTTCATTTGTTTATCCTGTTTATACCATATGGGAATTAGGATGGTACGTTTACAGAATCTGAAAGCATCTTATTTCTCCCTAGTATACCGACTCAGTTTTTGTAAGCAGAACCTTCCTTTGGTCTGTCATTCCAACAGAAGACCTCTCTTGTTCCCTGTTAGACATCTTGGCCCCAGAGCATCCATGCTTCTCTGTTTTCTACATCCTTCTCTCATTCACTATTCTGACTTGCAGATTTCTCATAGTTGCAACCAAGGCTCTACCACTGAGCCTATCTCTAGCTTGATTGATCTTCGTTCAATCTGAGATTCAGTCTCCACCCTTGCATTCAGCTACTTTCTGCTTTCTGTACACAAATATACTTTACACCCTAGGTCTGGCCTCTCTGGAACACTTCTTTTATCAAAGTGCTCATGAAAGCCTCTGAAATATTGGATACCTTTCTCTTCTTTCCTCTGTTTTACCTACCAGTAATGGAGTTAAGTATTCTCAAAAAATGTTATCTTCAGATTGAAATATTGCCTTTGTGTTTCTCAACTGGACTGGCATATACAGCCAGTTGCTGAGCCACCTATGACCAGTCTATTTGTATCTTGTAAACTACAGTTAGGTACAATTCATTAACCTTCACTGGCCACGGTAATTCATGGCAATAGGTGACGAAAAAATTGAAAAATGAAAAATTCAGGTCTGGGCTGAGTGGCTCAGATGGTTGAGGCACTGGCCTTCTGATCTCAGCTTGGCAGGTTCGATCCTGGCTCAGTCTGGTGGTATTTGAAGGTGTTCAATTAAGTCAGCCTTGTGTTGGTAGATTTACTGGCATGTAAAAGAACTCCTGTTGGACAAAATTCTGGCACCGTGGCATCTCAGAAAACCGTCAGAGTAGTTAGTGGGACGTAAAAACAATAACATTATTATTAAAAATGCAGGCAAAATTTCTGAAAATTTACTAAATTGATGAAAATAGACAATTAACTATATACCTTGTTTAAGATTGGAAACCCAACTTTGAAGTGGTCTGAAGATAAAATAAGTTATCGTCTCTTTTTTTTTTTTTTTCACCGGAAGAATGAAACAAGGGACACTCCATGATATGATCTGCCAATGGAACCAATGGTGATTGAAATTGGGGAAATAGGTGGAAAAAAATGGCTGTGGCCTACGAATAGGAATTGTGCTGGCATTTGCCTGGAAGTGAAAATGGGAAATCACGGAAAATCATTCGCAGGACAGCCAGTGGAGGTCAGACTTGCATCTCCTGAATGCAGAGCTTGGCTGAACAACCGTAGCATGGCTTCTCTGCTCGGTACATATTAGTTCACTATTATGAAATATATGTACAAAAAGTTACTTTCAGTGATGCTTTGGTTTCATTTTGTCTCTTTGTTCATCAAAAAGTGGAAAAATTAGTCAAAAAATAGTCGCAGCAGTTAAACCTATGCTCTGCGCAAATAACATAAATATTCTATATGATGTCTTTCAGTATCAAAGTTTAATGGCAACATTAGCCCTTGATCAATATTATGAACAGGATTAATAGTCGTAGTTCCAGGACTGTTATTACTTATGCTGCCAGTGTCACTTTTGTGGATGTTGCTCTCAGATAAGCTGGTGCGGCCCCGGTCTTGAAAGTCAAGAATAACAGCTGAGAGGATTTGTCGTGCTGACCACATGACACCCCATAATCTGCACGCCTTTGGGCTGAGCAGCAGTCGCTTGGTAGGCTATGACCCTTCAGGGCTGTTGCACAATGGGGTTTGGTTTTTATTTTGCTGAAAAACCGCAAAAATACGTAATAGGTATGAAAAAACTGTGTCATGCAACATGTGATATGCAACTCTCACTAACAGGAAAAAAAAAAAATATATTGTAAGACATTGAGGGTATTTTCCTCATCAGTAGAGTTGAAGGAACAATTTCTGCTATCTATGAGCATATTTGTTTACCTCTTCGGCTAATAAAGCCGTGAAATTCGAACATATATATATTTTTCTGCTCATGAAGAGTTAAAACTACACCAGTCCAAACATCACATCCATTTGAGCTATCAGTCTTAACATTCATCAATTGCATGGGGTTATTGTCTACATTATCCCCAGCCACATTCATGAAGGAGCAACAACAACAATAATGATCTATTTCCTTCCACCTTCTTTTTGTTATCCAGTGCCATTCCTGGTTGCTCAAAATCAAAACAGCTCCTCTATTAAGGGTTTCATATCCCCTTTTCTCTTTAAAAGTTCTCAAATGGGAGCATTGAGTGGTGACTACAGGGCCTTTTGCTGAACCTGACACTTCTTCCACTTACATGTTTCAGGATCCTCACTTTCATCATTACAATTGCCAACTTTGAATGTATTCTTTGAGAGATACTTGGCAGTCACTCCTTTCATGAATTACTTTGTTTTAAACAATGTTGTTACTTATAGAAATTCTCAGTATCTGATATGGGTGCTGCATTTTGAATACCTCAAGTTTGTTGAGATCAGTCTTGAGAAGTGTACATATTTCAGACCAACACAAGAGTGCTGGGAGAATAAAGTGTCTGAAAGAGGAGAATTTAAGTCTTGAGTACAATATTCTTTTTCATTCAGAAAAACTAAGCGAGTTGCATATGTAGTTTGTGTCAAATAGCTGTGAACTTGCATTTGAGAGATGGTGGGTTCGAACCCCTCTGTTGGAAGCTCTGAAGATGTTTTTCTATGGTTTCTCATTTCACACTTGGCAAATGCTGGGGCTGTACCATAATTGAGGCCACGCTGATTCCATCCCTGTCCTAGCCCAGTCCTATCCCATATTTCCTGCTTCGTGCCTTTAATATCGCAGGAGATGGGGAGGATATATGATTTTTTCTTTTGTACTGTGAAGATAATAGTCTACTCTCTAAGTGTTTTTCAGGATTGTAATTAATGAACATTTTTCTGTTAAAATTGCCAAATAATGCAAATCAATTTTTATCTCTAAAAATCAGTGGTTGTATTCTCTCAGGTAGGCGACTACTTTTATGTTATTGTTTCCTGCCTCTACTCTACTTTGTGTTTTGATTTGTTCACATGCTAAAAATTTGTTTTCCTTTCAGAAATCAGAAATCTTCATTACAGTCTGATAAATATACACGGTGTTGGCCTATGGATTGGTTACCAAAAGACTGTAGTAACTTGAGGATATTGGGTGTAAACTACGATACCAAGTTAACTTTGTGGAGTCCTATGTGTCCAATTGAAGCCACCAAGTAAGTTGCAAAACAACTTTCTTATAAATATTCGATATTTTCCATCTTGAAAATACTTAGAGATTGGTAATATGGATTAATGTTAAGAAAAATAATAGTAACATGCTGTACATTAGCAATGATGTTAAGATTGTCTGACCTTGAACTGTTCATTATTGTTGATATTCGTAATTTTTTGTTATGAATGTAGACATAGTTTGAATGTTGAAATTGATAAAAATTATATTAAAATGCTTTGTTTCTACAAAAAATATTGAAATCTATAGGCTATGTGTTACGAAAGATACCTTCCGGCTATCCAGAAAGATATAGAAGATCTTGTAAATTGATTATTAAGACACTCGGAAATATGAAATAATGGAACCTCTGTTATTAGACGCAGTTTGGCTGAACGAAGTGAGGATATGCTGAGAATGTTACAGCAGGCGGGCGTTGGGTGCCGACCTGTTGTCTGGGTGGCACATTCTATGGGCGGCCTCTTAGTCAAGAATACACTTGTCAAAGGTGAGAATCGAAGAAGAGGAAACCTTGAAAAACTTTTCTTTTACTTGAAATGTATCTTATGTAGACCTACTTCGTTTAGTTAACTTGCTTGAGTAAGAGAGACAGGAACAAGAAAATAAAGACATAATAGGTTAAATGACAAGTCGGTGTGGGGAGAGGGAGCAGCGAAAAGAGGAGATGAGGATAAACATGAAAACACAAAAGGACAAGGATAATCTCCACATCTTAAAATACTAGTGTTTGATAGTAAATTTCTAAACATGTACAGTCATACCTCGTTAAGATGTTTCTGCAGGAGACAACAAAAGTGAGAAAACGTACTACTGAATATACCAACAGGGATATAGATACAGTAGATACAATTTTTTCCGACGTGAGGGCATTTTACGCCGTGTATCCACACTTACAGTGAAAACTTTACCGACCATTTCTGCAGATTAGAGAAAAGGATTAACCCCTTTGCGTACTACATAAACATGTGCTCTGAACCTTTGATTTACCGTTTAAATTCTGATGCAAATGAGGTTCATACTTGGCTGTATTTAAATATTAATATCTCCGTAACTATTTGCTCAGATAATGTGAAACTGATATGTAAATATTCAGAATTAAACAGACCCCCATTGCGGTTATGATCTAGAATTCTACCGTCTCGTTAAGGCAACCTGGGTTTGATTCTTGGCACCGACAATAGTTTATGGACAGTTAAAATTGAAATAATGAATAAAGAGGTTCAACCTATTCAATACAAAAGAATAAGAAATGCAGTGATTACATTCTTATTTAATAATAAGTGGAAGTGGTACCGGTTTCGACCCTAGTCCAGGTCATCATCAGCCTGAAAAGCCTTACATCTGATGTGTTTTAAAACATGAAAAACAATGCATAGGAAAAAGAAAATAAAAGATCAAGTTCACTCCGGATCAGTAGAAGAGGCGATATAAAATGACTGGGGTAGACACTGTAAAAATCAGAAGAAGTAAAATGTAAGTCACTTAAAAGAAACAGTGCGTAATTTTCTGAACGGCGGTATGGCACACGCAGTGTTAGGCAAAGTCTTTTAATGTTTATGAAAAATGGACAACGGTTAAATGAGCTAGCTTGTACAGTATACACTGTCAGGCACAAAGTCATAACACAATCGAACACATATGAAAATCCATAATCATGCTGAAGCTGAAGATGAGTAGATCAATTGAAGTAACTTGCCAGCTCCCGGTGATCAGCTCAATATATTCAACATCAGGCACTGTGGTTTCAAACGCCAACGTAAAATGAACAATAGCTTAATGATCCAGTATTTGCTTCGGTTGCGGGAATGTAAGTATATATAGATACATATAATATAATTCAATATAATTGAATAAGTAATTGTGATTTTGTAGAATTTTTGGAACAGTTGACGTGAAAAAAAAATTGTGAAGAGAAAAAAATATAGTAAAAAGCGCAATACCGGAAACAAATGAAAACACATATGCACAGTGCGTTATTTTTTAAAAGGTAAATAATTCAGGTCGTGATTGAAGTAGTCAAAGTCGGCACAAAGCAAGAGTTAAATTTGAATGAGAAGAACTGAATTGGTGGTTTTAGGATAGGATAAATTAATAGAGGAAGAGGAATAGTGGAATAAGAGAAGAATAAAAGATTGAAGTTAAACGGTGTTGAGGAAGGATTAGATAGGGAGATGAAGGAGGGGTAGTTTAGGGTGGGTTAGGAGGGTGGGTTATTGGAGGTAGAAAATGTGGGTAGGAACTTTGTAAGGCATGGAAAATAGAATTGGGGTTTTGAAATTTAGAATTTTTGAGATGAAGAATTAGGAAGTTGAAAAGGATGTAGGTTTTTCAGAAATGTCGTTTAAATTGAAATTAGGGTTGAAGTATTCGTCAAGGGGAATAAAGCAATTTTCAGTAGTGTTTAAGAGGGGGCCTTTGTTGATGATTTTAAGTATTTTCATGTCTTTTTCAATATTGGTGAAATTACGCTTGGAGTCTTGTATGTGTTGTCCTATGGCGGAGAATCTGTTGTATTTAATGGCGTTGATATGTTCGGAGTATCTGATGTTGAAGTTGCGGCAAGTTTGTCCGATGTACAAGGAGCTGCAGTTGTTACATTTGAATCTGTATACTCCAGATTTAGAAAAAGCATTAGATTTATTTAGTGATTTAGAATTGTGTAAAATATCAAAATTTCTATTGTTAGTTCTAAAAGAAATTTTCTTGTTGTGTTTTTTAAAAACATTAGTTATTTTATAATCATCTTGAGTGAAAGTGGAAAATGCAGTTGGTTTTGTTATGTCTTTAGATAACGTGGTTTTAGGACGGTGTTTGATATTGTTGATGATACGGTTTATGAAGGAGTTGTTAAAGCCATTGAATTTAGCGATGTTACGGATGGTGTTCAATTCATTATTTAAATCTTTTTTAGACATAGGGGTGTTGAAGGCACGAAAAATTAAGCTGTTATAAGTAGCGCGTTTATGTGCTTGAGGGTGCGAAGAATCTTATCGTATTGTGGTTGCTGTTTGGGTTGGTTTTCTGAATATTTTGTAAGATAAAGAAGAAGGATGTCTAGTGATAGTTAAGTCTAGAAAATTAAGAGTTTGGTTGTGTTCTGATTTGAGGGTGAATTTAATGTTAGAGTCTATGTTGTTGAGATGAAGAAGTGTAGAGGCTGTGTTGGTTGATTCTTCATTTAAAATTACTAATGTGTCATCAACATATCTGGCCCAAAAGAGGATGTTAGAGAAATTATTATTATTATTATTATTATTATTATTATTATTATTATTATTATTATTATTATTATTATTATTATTATTATTATTATTATTATTATTATTATTATTATTATTATTATTATTATTATTAATTTTTGTGTTTTCTAAAAAGTCAAGGTAAATTTCAGCAAGAATGCCTGAAGCTGGTGAGCCCATAACCAAAACCATCTTGTTGATAAATGGTGTTATCAAAGGTAACCAATTTTAAAATAGACATGAAGTCTTGAATTTCAAGTTTACTCAGGTTACTGAATTTGTTTAGGTTGTTGTTTATTATGGGGAATAATTTGGAAATTGGAATACTTGGGTACATGTTTACAATGTCAAAAGAATGGAGAGAAAAATTTGGTTGGATATCAAAGTTCTTTAATTTGTTGATTAGTTCAGAAGTGTTTTTGATAGATTTGTTGGATAAAAATCGATAGTTTTTAGTAAAAGTGTTCGGATGAATTTAGAAGTATTGTATAGGGGACTGGCTGATTATCTTATCAATGATAAGTTTAAATATCTTGGTGAAATTATAACTTGGAACACCAATGAAAAATCATCAATGGAAAGCAGAACATTTAAGTTTAAAAAAAGGACAACGAATTACATGGCCAACGTACAAGAAAAAATCTCTTTCAATAAATGCTAAACTTCAACATTACTGTTCCGTCATTAAACCTGAAGCGACTTATGCTTGTGAAACACTATTTAAATTGAACACCAAAGCAACAACTGATACACTGCAAAAGGTTGACAGAAGGATACTCAGAACAATCATTAATAAAAAACATCAGGTGGATGGACAATGGAGATTATTGCCTAATGCAGTGGTTTATAGGGAAAGTGAATCTGCAATAGATACGATGAGAAAAAGAATTGCCTTTTTCTGTCATCTTTCTAGATTAAATGATAATAGGATAATAAAACAACTATTTAATTACTTTTGGAAAAGTAAAACAAAAAATAATTGGTTTAAAGAAGTTCAGAATGATTTAGAAGAGCCGATATTACAATGAAGCAAATTGAAAATAGAGAAGAAAAAAGGATTCTCAAGAACAAACAAATAAGATTGTCATTAAAAACTGTACAACACAAACAATATGTCATATCTGATGAAGAAAGGGCAGCCAGGTCAGCCAGAATTGAAGAGGTTTTGGGAAAGGAAGAAGATGATGCAATCTAAATCTTCAGTTAATTCTTTGTTAACGTAAATGTATTTGGATTTGATTTAAGTGCTCCAATGTGGGCGTAAACTATGTAAATAAATAAATAATAGGGGACTGGGTCTGTAATTGATTATTGGACAGATGGGAATGTTAGTTTTGTGAATTTTTGGGAGGGCTTTGGCAGTGGGTAGGCCATAGGACAACACATACAAGACTCCAAGCATAATTTCACCAATATTGAAAAAGACATGAAAATACTTAAAATCATCAACAAAGGCCCCCTCTTAAACACTACTGAAAATTGCTTTATTCACCTTGACCAATACTTCAACCCTAATTTCAATTTAAACGACATTTCTGAAAAACCCAACATAATTTTTGACTTCCTAATTCTTCTTCTCAAAAATTCTAAATTTCAAAACCCCAATTCTATTTTCCATGCCCTACAAAGTTTCTACCCACATTTTCTACCTCCAATAACCCACCCTCCTAACCTACCCTAAACTACCCCTCCTTCATCTCCCTATCTTATCCTTCTTCAACACCGTTTAACTTCAATATCTTTTATTCTTCTCTTATTCCACTATTCCTCTTCCTCTATTAATTTATCCTATCCTAAAACCACCAATTCAGTTCTTCTCATTCAAATTTAACTCTTGCTTTGTGCCGACTTTGACTACTTCAATCACGACCTGAATTATTTACCTTTTAAAAAATAACGCACTGTGCATATGTGTTTTCATTTGTTTCCGGTATTGCGCTTTTTACTATATTTTTTTCTCTTCACAATTTTTTTTTCACGTCAACTGTTCCAAAAATTCTACAAAATCACAATTACTTATTCAATTATATTGAATTATATTATATGTATCTATATATACTTACATTCCCGCAACCGAAGCAAATACTGGATCATTAAGCTATTGTTCATTTTACGTTGGCGTTTGAAACCACAGTGCCTGATGTTGAATATATTGCGCTGATCACCGGGAGCTGGCAAGTTACTTCAATTGATCTACTCATCTTCAGCTTCAGCACGATTATGGATCTTCATATGTGTTCGATTGTGTTATGACTTTGTGCCTGACAGTGTATACAAGCTAGCTCATTTAACCGTTCTCCGTTTTTCATAAACATTATAAGACTTTGCCTAACACTGCGTGTGCCATACCGCCGTTCAGAAAATTACGCACTGTTTCTTTTAAGTGACTTACATTTTACTTCTTCTAGTACCGTGTAATTTATAATTTTGTGAATATATTTTAGTATTGAAAAGGTGGAAACGTTTACGTTGTTATTATTATTACTTATATATTGTGTCTACCCCTGTCATTTTTATATCGCCTCTTCTACTGATCTGGAGTGAACTTGATCTTTTATTTTATTTTTCCTATGCATTGTTTTTCATGTTTTAATAGGCTGATGATGACCTGGACTAGGGTCAAAACTGGTACCACTTCCACTTATTATTAAATAAGAATGTAATCACTGCATTTCTTATTCTTTTGTATTGAATAGCTTGAACCTCTTTATTTATTATTTCATTTTAACTATGATACTTTTCAGTACGGAACAATGAAATTTTTTAAATAGTTTAGAAATACAAGGAATCTTGGGACGGTGTTAACCATGCATCGTGAAGACACTTAGGGAGCTGCTGTGAGTAATAGCAGCTAAGAACTAAAACAGCAGTTGCTGTCCTCCCATCATCTACACGTCATGAGCTGGGCAGCAGCCGCCTTGTTCTCCAAAGGCCAACGCAGTACAAATAACTATTTCAATGAAATTTGCTACATTCCAGCAAAATATACTGTAGGAAATAATTCAGTACAAATAACTGTTCCAATGAAATTTGCTATATTGCAGCATAAAATGTACTGCGCAAAATAAACTCGCCTAGTAACGCATATCTGTTTGTCTCATCACACACGCTTTGCCAAAAGTCATCCGAGAAATTGATCTAGAATGTTTTTAGCCATAAGTTCAGTGTTTTGAAAAATAGGACTTACCCCAGGAATTGCACTTTTATAGGAATATCTTGTAATAGACACGTAGATTTCCACTTCCACTCTTCTACTTTCTGTTTTTTGTTACAGTGTGCAGGAACAACAGTCACAATATTTACGTATGCTTCATCACTCGTATCATTATCACTAACTTCACTAAGCATGCATAAGGTGTCTTCAACACTACATTCAATAGAAGAACTTTCAGGTATATCATGATCTTCATCACAATCACTATCTAGGAAGATATCCACAACTTCCCACTCGTTTATAGCTTCGCACGCTCATCTCTACTGGCTGAATAATCGCGACAACAGCTGTTCAGATATCTTCAAATACAGTGGTTATTCACCAAAAGATAATGTAAATACAGTGATAAGCGACTTCCTTGTAATATAAAGAAGCATTTTAATGCCATCTGTTGAATTAATAATCAATTACTTCACTGTTTCGTCGATAACACAGGGCACTGAATTGCTCCATCGATTCGGTGATTACGTAAGTCGACTCCAAGGTAGCGCAACCCGTCGATTTGACAGTTAGGTAAGCCAAGGGGTTAAAAAGTGTGAAAAACATGCGAGAAAAATATAAAAACCTTTTCTGCTGGGGCTTATAAAATAACAGGTGCACTGAAAGGTGTGAAAAACACCAAACAACAAATATGAAAACATGTGCACAGAGGCCAATAAAAATATCAGAGTTTTATTGCAGATCGCACTCTTTCTAGAATAAATGTTAGTAGAAGCTTTCTATTTCGGAGCAGTGGGTTATTAAACATTATTTTCTGTTAACACTCTTAGACAATGAATTGGAGGTTACACTCGACCATGTGCGACCAGGAGGAATGACTTTGGCCACCATTTTGAATAAACTTCAACCAACTCGAGTGATCGAGTCGAAACTCAAAGGTGCGAGCTCAACATTCGCGACCCCTGCACACTTTAAGATGTGGACGCCATTCCACTTTCTGGCAGATTTTAATTTTGCCTTCATTAGTAAGGAATTTCACGACTTTTTCAGTATCCATAACTAGGTTATCACAAGACAAATATGCACCACACTAGTCAATTTTACACGATTATGTTCCTAATCCAGATATAAGCTACCATACCACTCGACAAATACAGTAGAAGTCCGTTATAGCGAGAATTCATAACGGCGAAAAATTTACTCGCTATAGCGGATTGTCGTTATATCCGATTTGTTTTTAAAGTCAGGAAAACCCCCATACACATTAAAATCAGTATAAAATGGCACTCAGTGTGTTCAAAACTTGCATTTTTGCGGATGATATCCACCCTATGGCTTACTTGTTTGTTTTTATCGAAATCCGATACTATGTGAAAGTTTGTGTTTAATTTCATTCTGGAAAAAATATATTACCGTATTTCTCCGAATCCAAGACGACCCCCACATTTTCCTTCAAAAATTTTTAATCATGCTTAAAAAGTGCTTTGTAAAATCATATGAATGTCTTTCTTACAGTATACATTTTTAGACTATTTGTAGATGCCAAACATTGGCTTTAGTTATGCCGTATTTTTTGCAGCTGTACAATTATGCTTTATTTTAGCGGGTTTAATAACCATTAACTTAACATTGGCATCATAATATCGAAGGGAACTTGTTGATAATTTGCCAGCAATACACATTCTACGCGTCTCTACAATACGACAATCCATCAGAAAAATATTCTTGCTTACTATAAAAATGTTACTTTCACTCAGTGTCAGATATAACTGGCTGCCGCTACACACATATCTTGCTTGCCGGATTCGGCCAACTTCAGCGGCTGGCGATGTATAGATCTTAATTGCAGACTTTAAAAGTCAACGAACAAGTTTATTGCGCCGCGGCATGGCAATTCCGCCCTTGTATTTTTGTGCACATACCTCACAATTTCATCTTTGACTTCTTTAAAGCATTAATGGTTATGAATTTCATGTTTTTGGTCCGTATTGAACTGAGAATAACATATAAGTAATAATAATAATAACAACGTAAACGTTTCCACCTTTTCAATACTAAAATATATTCACAAAATTATAAATTACACGGTACTAGTTTCGACCCATCTAGGGGTCATCATCAGCCGTATTGGAGCAAAGATCACTTTTGGCGAAATCCTAAGAAAATGTTATTTTAAAGAATAACAAGTGAAATGAGATATTATGGTAATAGTTAATAATACAAGGAATATAGATATTAAGAGGTTTTTAACAAAGAATAAAGTATAAATGGGGTGTTGTAAAAATTATAATCATGGAAATCAGTAAGTTCTTGTGTTGAAATGACATATATAAAATTATATATGGCTTAGGAATAGGGCTTAAGGGTGCGGAAGAAAGTGTAATTGTCTAAATTTAATCAAAGGTACTTTTCCAAGACAATTACACTTTCTCCCACACCCTTCAGCCCCACCTTAAGCCCTCTTCCTAAGCCATATATAATTTTATATATGTCATTTCAACACAAGAACTTACTGATTTCCATGATTATAATTTTTACAACACCCCATTTATACTTTATTCTTTGTTAAAAACCTCTTAATATCTATATTCCTTGTATTATTAACTATTACCATAATATCTCATTTCACTTGTTATTCTTTAAAATAACATTTTCTTAGGATTTCGCCAAAAGTGATCTTTGCTCCAATACGGCTGATGATGACCCCTAGATGGGTCGAAACTAGTACCGTGTAATTTATAATTTTGTGAATATATTTTAGTATTGAAAAGGTGGAAACGTTTACGTTGTTATTATTATTACTTATATGTTATTCTTTAAAGCATCCTTGTTGCGGGCCACTGAATGCATTTTTTGTGCAGTACGCATTTTTAAGTTATCTTTGTCTTCACGGTAACGCCGAATAATTGGCTTTAGTTAGGCCTATGCCGTATTTTCTTGCAGCTGCACAATTATTATACATTTCCGAGTGTTTAATAGCCATTAACTTAAAATTGACATCATAACATCGACGAGAACCCGTTGAAAATTTACCGACAATACCTGATCCACGTACCGTATCTTTACAGAACGACTATCTGTCACAAAAATATTTCTGCTGTCTATAAAACTAAGCGTCAGGTACAGGTACAGAAGACGCGTTATAACTCTGTTACTGAGTAGCCGTGGCCTTTCTAAGAATTCAAAGGCTGGCATGTTTTGATGCCATTCTGCAGATTTGAGGATAATAGAATGTCATTCTCTCTTCACTATTTCCCGAGATCCAGTGACGTTACATATTGGCACTGTACAACCGGTCGCCGCGGCTAGCTGTGTATGATAAAGAGGCGGTCGTTTATTGTCAACGAGTTTTTTGTGCATGCGCGCAGGGGTGAAAAGAAACAGCGTGGTTACTGTGGTAGTTGCTAGTGGTGTTCATTACTATCAGGCCGCGAATGCAAAATGACCCTTGATTTTTCACATGAGATTCTGAGAAAAAAACGTCTTGGATTCGTAGAAATACAGTATCACTCCAGAGGCTTCTGTGGCAAACATCTTAGTTTTCTGCTTCAAACGGCATCACCTAACCTAAGCGTGTATGTATCATGAAAACCTATTTGAAACGCATGTAGAGAAATGATAACCTACTCGCTAAAAATTGACATGGGAATAGCTTTCCGAAATTTAACTCGACGCGAGAAAATATAAACTATCCTCCGAAATCAGTGATGTACTCTGCCATAACTTGAGGTGTATCACATTCTTAATTTCAGTACATGGTATACCGTACCATTAAAATTAAGAGATCGTTTACTTCAGCTTTTATTTTTAACGAGTTAACAACTGCTATCGGCCACGTTATTCACGCATTTATTACGAAAACGTGTTATCCTCTTTAATTTCGAATTTTCTTTAGAGAACAGTAGTTGACGGGTATTACTAATCGACTCCAACATCGCCTTTGAATGTCGACAAGAGAGCTTGCAAATGCACATAGCGTGAAAACTATACCGTAGCGAAGATGATTGATCGCATTTTGTGGCAAACGTTTCATTTTTGTTATTCAGATAGCGTCATCTATCCTAACTTAACTCAACTATATGTATGATGAAAACATACTTCAAGCGCCAGTAGAGAAATTATAACCTTCTTGCTATAAATTTACATGATAATAGCCTTTCCGTAATTTAACGGACAAGAGAAAATATAAACTAACCTCGTAATCAATGACGCACTCTGCCATATCTTGAGGTGTAGGCCTATCCCATTCTTACTCTGTTGCGGTATTTAGCATTAAAATTAAGCAATCATTTATTCAGCGTTTATCTTTAACAAGTTAACAATGGTTATCGAACATGTTATTTACGCATTTATTACGAAAACATGTTCTCCTCTTTCATTTTCATTTTCCTTGCAGAAGAGCAGTCGGCGGTTTAATCGAATGGCTTTGAATGTTGATGAGAGAGCTCGCTGGTGGACATAGCAAGAAAACTATATCGAAGATGATCGATCGCACGCAGTATAATGACTGGGTGCATAAAGATCGGCAACAGAAAAATAAAGCGTGCATAATCGCTCATAATAACGGATGCGTCAGTGATAGGGCTTTCACTGTAACCGATGGATAATACACAGTTAAATATAGGAATTTTGAAGGGACGGACAAAAATTATCGTTATAACAGGATTCTCGTTATATGCCGTACTCGCTATAGCGGACTTCTACTGTATTCGCTACACCATACTGTACCACTCAACACAAAAAAATTTCTAACAACTGAATGGAATGTGAAATACAAGCACAAATAGGCTCACTGTGTTATTCGGCAATGTCATTGCTAACCGGCAAGCAAAACTGAACATTCCTGAGACTAACGGCTTGCTCCTCGAAGGTGCAACTTATCCTGTGAAGTTCAGAAATTGAAGGACTTTTCCTGTAATCACACAACTTGGTGATGGCTCTTACCCGAGGTGGAAATCACATTTCTTACACGAGGGATGACAAATAATATTTTCAGGGCTAGGAAAAATGTGATCATACTAAGAGGTAATAGCGAACATTCGTGACGCAATAAGTGAGATATTTTTATATAGATTTAATACGATGAGAATCGGGACTTTGAATTTACGATGTGCTAAGCGGGAAAACATGTTAATGAGGAACGCACTAACGAGGTTTCACTGTATATCCAAACAGTATTATTTTAGCGTTCATAGTTTTCAGTGGAGCCTCCGTGGCTCAGACGGCAGCGCGTCGGCCTCTCACCGCTGGATACCGTGGTTCAAATCCCGGTCACTCCACGTGAGATTTGTGCTGGACAAAGTGGAGGCGGGACAGGTTTTTCTCCGGGTACTCCGGTTTTCCCTGTTATCTTTCATTCCGGCAACCCTCTCCATTCTCATTTCATAGCATCTATCAGTCATTAATATATCACTTTGGGAGTGGCGACCCCATCGTACTAACAGCCTATATATGCTTCATTCATTACATCCCTGACCTGGTCAGTGACTGGAAAACAGGTTGTAGGTTTTCATTTTCATTTTCAGTTTTCAGTGGATGATCTTTTAAATGTCTTTGTATATTACCAGTTTTGTTTTATTCTTTTAACTCAGATGTGTTAGTTAACTATTGTTCATTAGTATTTAAAAATGGAGTCTAACTGACAAACTGTTCATGTTTCATTACTGCTAGCTATTGTTGTTGGCTAAAAGTGTGTTGTACTGAGGGACTGCAGATTAGTGAGCTGTTGTTCATTAGTATTTAAAAGTGGAGAGGAGTCTGATAAACTGTTCATCCTCCTTAGAGGCAACCCTATTTCAGGGAGTGATGCTCTTACCTATGCGAATCTTAGGGTACACTGACCCAGAGGGTATGATTTCCATCTCAGGATAACTGGTGAAAACTTCAACAGCACCAAAGGCAGAGAAGGTGTTTTCGGCATGGCAGAGATGACGGATGTGTCAACCCATTAGCTGTAGCGTCTGTCCTCCAGTGGACCAGCTACAGAAGGTGTCTGTTCTCCGTGTTAGGATCAGCTTGAAGAATCACTGGCAGTAACTCTAAAGTCCCTTTGGGAATAACAACCCCATTGTAATAATAAGCCTCTACTTATGATGATACGACAAAACCAGACATGCAGTTGTCATGGGGCTGGGGAACTGTGAAACGTGGGCGACCAGTAACGAACACCATGAAGGTGGAGATTTTCAATGTGATGACCCTGATGGGGAAAACTGAAGATATCATTGATTTTGTGGAGAAAGTGAACGTAGCAGTGATGAGATTAAGTGAAGTAAAGTGGGAGGGGAAAGGAAAAAAAGAAAATGAGAAAAGGGTACCAGTGAAACTCTGTTAAGAAGTTTTTCAAGGGACCACAAAAAAAAAAAAACTTCTTAAGCAGAAAACTTCTTAAAACTTTGAGACATCTCTGCGCTCAATTTGGGGAAGAAACACTTTCGCAGACTCGAGGGTATGAGTAGGCTAAAAAATTTGTGGCAGGAAGAGAAGCTGGGGAAAATGAACCTCATGAAAGAGATCGTGGAAAAGCATCACTGCAGACAACATTGTTGCAATTCGTGACATTATTGGTGAAGATCGGCAAATAAAAATTTAGCAAATTGTTTGAGTAGTAGGAATAAGTTACGAAAGTGTTCAAACCATCATCAGAGATGAACTCCATTTCAGAAAATTGTCTGCCAGGTGGCCGGGCTGAGTGGCTCAGACGGTTGAGGCGCTGGCCTTCTGACCCCAACATGGCAGGTTCGATCCTGGCTCAGTCCGGTGGTATTTGAAGGTGCTCAAATACGTCAGCCTCGTGTCGGTAGATTTACTGGCACTTAAAAGAACTCCTGTGGGACTAAATTCCGGCACCTCGGCGTCTCCGAAAACCGTAAAAGAGTAGTTAGTGGGGCGTAAAACAAATAACATTATTAAAAAAAAAGAAAAAAGAAAGGTGGATTCCTAGTCTCCTCAACCAGGTCAAAGTAATCCTCTCGCACATGGCCGAGTTTAACCTCCAAAAAATTCATGGTCGTAGAGAGTGACCAGCAAACAATGTTTAATAATCCACTGTCCCAAAATGTAAGGCCTCAGCTGACATTCGTTTTACAAAGAGTGTGTGTGATCTGCAAATAATCCTCTGATACTTTTATGGGCCCCAGTGCAAATGGAAGGTTTGGTGCCCTCTTTTGCGAGAAATTTGATAATGATGCGTTGTGCAACAGATGTGTGCACCTCATGCTCACTCATGGTGTGCTGAAGCAGCCCAGCTCTCCACTGTGGTTCACGCGTGCAAATCCCTTCTCCAGACACCAGGGGCGGTTTGTCCATAAGGTTGCAGGTTTGCACTACCCCCAATAAATTTTTATGTTTATTTTAGGTAAAGTTTTATAATTTGGATTACTCAACTACTGTATTTTCATTCAACAAGACAATCCTTTCAAGAGCTTGAAAGAGCAAATATTGACTACAGGGTACTTTACAAGCCGGTACTCTAAGATGTTCACTGCAGGAGCAGAAAAGTTTGCAGCGGGAAGTCAACCTGAGGTAGGATGAAACCTGGGCAGCTAGAGGGGTGCGCGGGGCTGCTAGAAGTGTGATTTTAGGCTGCCAGAGGGGTGCGTGGGGAGAGGAAAAGATAGGCGTGACTTCTTATACATTGCTTAAATGGAGGTTTATCAACCTGGCTGCTCCTACCACGGCCGACTTGATGCATCGCTCTAGTGGAGCGCAGCTAGGGATCCAGTCGGCCGTGCTCCTACGTAACCAACTACTAGCAAAGTCGCTAGAGACCGTTGCTGCTCAATGTGAGATTCTGTTATAGAACAGGAATGTCATCTAGCAATACTGGATGGAAGTTTATCTGCTGGATCACGGCCGGTTTGATCCCTCGCTCCGAAAGGAGCTAGCTAGAGCGATGCATCAAGTCGGCCGTGGCTGGATATATAACTAATGGGTCTAAATTTGAAAATAAAAACCGCCATTTCTTTCAGTATAGTCGTGAGCTTTGTTATGTGTGTACAAGCTAAGTAGCTTATTGATTTCATTGTGTAAACATTTGTGTTAGCATGTGTGTGTTTTATTATTGTGCGTTTTTATCAGTTAGTGGTATTTTGCCAGATCATGAATTCGGTGCAGTCTTTAATGGCTAGGCTGTTTCCGCAACGGACTGCCGAAAAAATCTGAGGTGAAAGGAATGGGTAGGCCCACGCGACGTTTAATTTCAAAACCAGTTACATTACAAAAGGACATTTTTTTCAATACCGGAATTAGACTACCTCAAAGTGTTTCATTTCAATATGGTAAAAGAGTTTTTAAGTGAAAAAATGTTAATGGCTAGTAGTAATATTCCTGAAAATAGAAATGTAAAATGTTTGTTTTATTTTTAATAATAAAAAAGTATTGTTGATTTTTAAATCATATAATTAATATTTGAAACCGGCCCCGCAATCTAGCTAGCCTGCCTCTCAACCAGAGACTCCGGGTTTGATTCCCGGCGAGGTTGGGTATTTTTACCTAGATCTGAGGGTTGGTTGCAGTTCCACTCAGCCTATGCGATTACCATTAATTGAGGAACTATGTAATGGTGAGATGGCGACCCTGGTCTAGAGAGCCAGGAATAATGGCCGAGAGGATTCATTACACTGACCAAGCATCACCTTGTAACCTGCAGGCCTTCGGGCTGAGCAGCGGTCGCTTGGTAGGCGAAGGCTCATTAGGGCTGTGGTTTGGTTTGGTTTGGTTTGGTTTGGTTTGGTTTGGTTTGGTTTTGGTTTTGGTTTTGGTTTTGGTTTTGGTTTGGTTTGGTTTGGTTTGGTTTTGGTTTTGGTTTTGGTTTTGGTTTGGTTTGGTTTGGTTTGGTTTGGTTTGGTTTGGTTTGGTTTGGTTTGGTTTGGGAGATTATAATTATACATATTTCATTTTTGTGATGTTTAGCCAAATTGTTAATGCTTTTAATTTGTTCCCCGATTTTCAGTTTTCCTGTATTGTAAGTTTTCTTTTTGTGGTCTCCCCAGAAACGGAGAATGAAGGCTCCACTGTATTAGACTGTGAAGTATGTAATGAAAGACTCAAAATATGTACCATAATGTTATCAAAATTACAAGATCATTTCAGAACTGCTTTTAATAAATATTGAAAGGCAAAAAAGTAGGTTAATGTCAAACAAATTTACAATATAAATCATTATTTTACATTAGATTGTGGTGCACAACTCAGTCAAGGTGTATGTTACAAGGTATTTCTCTATGTTATCAGGAGGGGCGATCTTGTACACTGAAAATGATTGCTGAGCATCATAAGAAGTCACTGTTGCATGCTTGAATAATTGAGTATGTTTGGGAGCGTGTCTTTCGGAGTTTCTCATGACTCTCTGTTGAGGATTTGGTTAACAATGAACAAACTGGAGTAAGCTAGATTTTTTCAATATATAATACCTTTCTTCTTCTTTCTTCTTCATCCATTCCCTTTTCCATATTATCTCTGTGTAGGGTAGTGTACACCAAAAATGAGTACCACGTTAATTCCTGGGGGCAAAGGCGGCCAGGTGAAGAGCTAATCACTCTACCCCATCACGTGCCGCGGTTAACAATGGTGGAAGCCTTTACCTTCCGCTCCTCCAAGGGCCTTCATGGCCTGTACGGAGGTGTCTTTGTCTTTTTTTTTTTTTGTAGGGTAGTGTACCAAAGCCCTCCACCTTACTCGATCTTTCCACACCATCCCTCTTCTAGTACAGTACTTTATTGCTATCGACTCCTCTGCAATATAGTCCACAACAGAGCTCCTCCATCTCATTCTATGACGTCCCCTAGGCCTCTTTCCAGTCTCTGTAACCATGAATGTTCTCTTTGGTATTCTCTCTCCTGGCATTCTCATCATGTGTTCAGACCATTTTAGCTTTGCTATATCAATCTCTTCTTGAATTTTACATACTCCCACGCTTCTCCTTATTTCCTCATTTCGTATCCTATCTCGTCTTGTCTTTCCCTGTATGTTCCTTGAGAACCTCATTTCAGCTGCTTGTATCTTACTTTGGTTCCGCTTAGTTAACGTCCAGGCTGCTGAAGAATAGGTCAGTATAGGTTTATAATAGGACGAGTATAAAACCTTCTTGCACTTCATTGGCGCATCTTTGTTCCATACAATGTCTTTCACACACTGGTAGAAACTTGCAGACTGCTGTATTCTTAAATCAATTTCTCCATCCAAATTTCCATCCAATACCCTATCACTCACTAATTTCAATACACCCTGACTGTTATCTGTTATTTCAGATATGAACATAAAAACCAAATTATTTTCTCCAAACATATAATTATATAAACTTAAACATATAATACAAACAGAATAATTATATTTTACTTTCATCAATTTATCCTCCCTTGGATTTTGAGTCTATATGATTCCACACATCCATAACAAACGTTCCATAGATGTTCCTTGCTGGATACATGAACTTCCCTGATATGTCTGTCCACTTCATCCCAGACCATTTAAATCGGATTACAATCCAGGCTTTGGGACGGTCAGACCATATCTTTCAGTACTTTCTGTTTTTCCGTTAATGCAATGTAACCGGGCGAGTTGGCCGTGCGGTTAGGAGCGTGTGGCTGTGAGCTTGCATCCGGATAGTGGGTTCGAATCCCACTGTCGGCAGCCCTGAAGATGGTTTTCCGTTGTTTCCCATTTTTACACCAGGCAAATGCTGGAGCTGTACCTTAATTAAGGCCAAGGCCGCTTCCTTCCAACTCCCAGGGCTTTCCTCTCCCATCGTCACCATAAGACCGATCTGTGTCAGTGCGATGTGAAGCCACTAGCAAAAAAAAAAAAAAAAAAAAAAAAAGCAATGTACTTCTTACAGAACTCTGACCGATGTTTTGGGTCATTATCTTGTTGCAAGGTGAACCATTTCCCTATTAAGCGCAATCCACATAGTATTGTATGATAGTGAAGTACGCGGTGGTAGTGCTTCTGATCCTTACTTCTATTTTTCATAATGTCTCCAACTCTATCTCCTACAAAACACCCCCAAACCGTAATAGAAACCTCACCATGTTTAACTGTAGGTAGACCGCACTGCTGGGCCACCTTTTCTCCTTCACATCAGCAAACATATATCCTCCTCCTTGTTCCAAAAATCTCGAAATTCAATTCATCTGTGATTAACACTTTCTTCTGTTCTTCATGACCGGGCAAGTTGGCTGTACGGTTAGGGGCGCGCACTGTGAGCTTGCATTTGCGAGATAGTGGGTTCGAACTCCACTGTCGGTGGCCCTGAAGATGGTTTTCCGTGGTTTCCCATTTTCACGCCAGGCAAATGCTGGAGCTGTACCTTAATTAAGGCCACGGCCGCTTCCTTCCCATTCCTAAGCATTTCCTATCCTATCGTCGCCATAAGACCTATCTGTGCCGGTGCGATGTAAAGCAAATAGCCATTCTTCATGTATCCAATTATGATGTTTTCTAGTCCATTCGAGTCTCTTCTCTTTAATTATGGGCTTCAGAAGGGGGTTTCCTTGGCTGCCACACATCCTTTCAAGCTGGCTTCAGTTAGTCTCATATTTACTGTTGCAACAAATATTTGTTTCTTGTTCAGTTCTACCAATTCTGCACGAATTTGTGGAGTTGTTTCCAACCGATTTCTCTTACTGGTAATTCTGGTGAATTTATCATCACTTCTAGATGTTTCACGAGATTGTCCTGGTCATGGTCTGTCCTTATTGCTACCTCTTGTCATCTGGTGGTGAAGGATGTATTGCACTCCCCCTATAGGCACGCTGTATTGTTTTGCAATTTGGTGAATTGATAAACCTGCTTGTCTGAGAGCTACAATTTCAGCGCTGTTTTGTACTGTATAGATATCTCCACTCTAGGAGCCATAATAATGATGTGCACACTATCAACTCTCACTATAGGATCTATACACACACAAAAATGTTAGGTTCTTCAGTCTGGCAGAACTAATTTTGAATAAATAAATTTATAAACTATGTGGAAAAAACATATAGTTACAAAATGATACCTGAAAAACAAAAAAACTTAATTAAAATAGAATGACACGTTTCATTCTTGAAAGAACATCATCAGATTCTATCAGATCACACTCAAATATATTGAGAAATAATACAAAACATGTCATTCTATTTTAATTAAGTTGTTTCTTTTTCAGGTATAATTTTGTTACCATATGTTTTTTTTTCAGGTGGTTTATAAATGTATTTATTCAGAATTAGTTTAAGCAGACTGAAGAACCTAACAGTTATAAATTAACTGAATTGAAACTGAAAAGAGCTAGCTACTCATATTACAAACCAGGATTTATTTCAAGAACAGACTGTAATTTTGCCATGACTTTTCACCTACTGACCCATGAACAGCATTCAATTTATTTTGCATGTCTCAGATGATGTCCAACTTTTTAACGTTTTCAGGAATCCAGTCAAAGTTGTATTTGATGTACTCAACATCACATGCAGTTTTAGGATTCTGCAAGGTATTTTGCGTATCCCTCATCAATAGTCTACAGATAACTCACAAGGGGAAATGTCAACAACAGTTTTAACGTCTTGAATGTGTCCATTGTAAAAATTAACTATTTTTATCAAAGTGCTCCATCATGTACCAACAGAACTGAATTACTCTCCGTGACAAAACAAAACGCCTTGTTTCCTGGAAGTACTTCAAATGAACATCCCCCCTGCTGATTACTGAAAATGTTAGTAACAAAATATAATGCTTATCACTCCCTGCCAAATCTCTACCTGCCTTGTTGAATAAAATCAATGAGCTTCATAGTAAGCTGCCTTCAGGTGGTGGATTGAGGAAATGCCTTACACACTTAAATATAGCAGTAAAAGTTAAGCTGCATTCAGGTAGTAGGGTATAATAATAATAATAATAATAATAATAATAATAATAATAATAATAATAATAATAATAATAATAATAATTTTTTTTTTTTTTTTTTTTTTTTTTTTTTTTTTTTTTTTTTTTTTACGAGGGATTGTGGAAAATCTTCAAAAGACACTTGTGAAGGGTCCGCACTCCACAAGTGTGTGGGATTCTTACCCACTAAAAACCACACGCCCTTTTCCCACGATGTGTATCATCACCCCGGAACTGCTCTCGCATTACTTCAGGGTGATATCGTGCTTTGTCTTTCAGATGTCTTCTTTCTTCATTTCTCCTTTACGAACGTTCGTATGCTTCCAAATCCTTCTTCTTCTGACGAAGGACATTCTCCACGTACACTGCCACGTGATTCCAGGATTCCTGGTTTTGCAGCATCACCGAAATAATATTATCTGCTGTCAATTCTCCTAGTTCAGTTTCCACACATCTTCTCTGAATCGTCCAATGGCCGCATACAAAAAAGGTGTGAAATACGTCGTCAATGTCATCACAGCATATGCATGCTGCATCATTTGCTCTGCCCACTTTATGCAGGAATTTCCGGAAATATCCTGTTAGAAGCTGCGTGAGGTAGTAATTTACTTCACCATGGGCCCTTTCAACCCAGATATCCAAGCGTGGTATCAGTCGCTTGGTCTATTTGCCTCGAGGGTCACTTCCCCATCTGAGTTGCCATCGCCTCATCCGTTAACTGAAGGCACGCTTCTTTGCACATTTCTTTCCCAGCTCTCCTTGGGTTCACCAGATTTCATGTCGCTCCAATGCAAGTAGGTCTATTGGGGCTATTGCTGCCACCATGAGGATTGCAGGTTCGGAGAGCGTGCGGTATGCGCATGCAATACGTAAAGCCGCTCTCCGTTGTACGGCAGCTATCCTTCTCCGATACCAAGCGAATCTCAAGGATTCAGCCCAGATTTCAGAGCCATATAAGAGCACTGACTGAACCGTCGACATGAGAAGACGTCGTTTGCTGGATTTCGGACCTTTAATATTTCCCATTAGTCTGCTAAGTGCAGTCATGTATTTTACTACCTTTTCTGTCGCTCTCTGAATATGATTCCAGAATGTGAGCTTGGAGTCAAGTGTCACTCCTAGATATTTTGTGCCCACAGATGTTTCAATTACTAACTCTCCAACAGTCATTGATACAAGAGTTTCGATCCTTTTCCTCGTCAGAAGAACTATCTCCATTTTGTGTTTGGCTAATGTCAGACTGTGGTTCATCATCCATTCTTTTATGCGCCGCATCACCTGGTTCAGTTTGATTTGAGCCATTTCAACATTACGAGCTACTATCAAGGCGTCCACATCATCAGCGTAGCCCACAAGCTTCGTGTCCTCTGGCATCTCCAAACGTAACAAGCCATAATACATTATGTTCCAAAGATCTGGACCAAGGATCGATCCCTGCGCTGCACCAGCCGTCAGGCGTTTTGTCTTTTCTCCATCTTCCGTATCATACAGCAGAGTGCGATCTTTGAAGTAATCTCTCATTATGCGCATAAGATATTGTGATAGCTTGAAAGTTTCCTCAAGAGCTACCAACATGTCGCTCCATCTTGCTGAATTGAAGGCATTCTTCACATCCAGGGTCACAAGAAGTGTCAATTTATGGGAATGATGGTTGCCCATTTGTGCCCTTTCTGCTGTATTCACCACCTCCCACACTGCATCTAGCGTCGAGTGTCCTCTCCGAAATCCATGTTGGCGAACAGATAGATCCCCTGCTAGTTGAACTACTGAGAGGATTCTGGGCTGCAGAAGTTTCTCCAGGCCTTTTCCGGCTGTGTCCAGCATACATAAAGATCTATAACGACCAAGTTTTCCTTTGCTGATCAGAACCAAACGAGCCATTTTCCATCGGGGACTAAAAACACCCGTTTGCAGGCAATGATTGTACATATTCAGCAACAGTTCTGGACATAGTTCTGCTATTATCTTTAACACTTCTGTAGGTATACCATCTGGTCCTGGAGTTTTCTTGTTTCTAAGAGAGCTAATAGCTCTATTCAGCTTTTCTTCAGTGAAGAGGGGTATATCATCCAGTTCTTTTTCTTTTTCGTCGTCACAGTCAATCCTCTCTGGATGGTCTGGGAATAGTGTATCCACAATTTGTTTAATTGTTTGCGGATCCGCACTCGGGGTTGAAAATGTCCCGAGTTTCTTCATTACAATCTTATAACCTTGTCCCCATGGATCATCTTCTACTTCTTTAGCCAGTGCCCACCATTTATCGGCTTTACTTTTTCTGATTGCTGACTTCGCTGACTTGTACTCCGCTGTGACTGAGGTATTCTCTTGACTGCCTCTCATCCTCTGAGCCCTGCGTCGAAGTCGCAGACAATTCTTTGTCAGTTCAGCAATCTCTTCGGTCCACCAGTACGCTGCGCGCTTGCTATTTCGCGGTCTCCTTCGGGGCATTGAGGCGTTGCATGCTTGATGGATTAGCTGCATAGTGAGTTCAACACATACACCAGCTGCTTCTTTCCGTCTACAAGTAGAACATTTTTCAGTTATGTTCTCCATTCCATTCCGTATTACATCAATGAACGTTTCCTTGTCAATACCGGCTACGTTCCACCGTGCTGGTCTGCGCAAGATGTTTCTTTCTTGAGGAGATTCTTGGAGCAGTCGAAAGATGATATATTGGTGATCGCTCCCCGTATAGTTCTCAATCACTTGCCATTCAGAAATCTTAGGCGTAATATCCTCTGATGAAACGGTTACATCCGGTATTGTTCCCTGGCATCCTGGCCGTCGGAATGTTGGCACATTTCCAATGTTGTTGACCACCAAACCCGTTCTGGCTGCCATCTCCATTATATGACGTCCTCTGGAGTCTGTTTGTGGCATGCCCCATTCCAACGCTTGAGCATTTACGTCACCAGCGACCACTAGTTTTTTTTTCCATTCTGCGTATTACATCCTCAAGACCATTTCATCTGAAAGTTGGAAACAGATTCATTTGGCGTAAAATAACAGCTTACAATAGTGATTCCCCCAGTCTGTACCCAAACAAAACCGTCATCGCATCCATGCTGTGTTACTGGGACTTTTCCTAGATCTGGTATCCAAATTGCAGCTGTTCCGAGGTTATCCACAAACCACCCTGGATGGTCCCTCTCTTGATATGGTTCGCTAATAATAACGATGTCTACTTCCATCTCGTAAATCAGCTGTGTCATAAGATCGTTAGCTGTTTGACTCCTGTGCATGTTTGCTTGAAGTATTCGCATCATTTACTGTGATTTTTTGCCTTCTCCAGAGCTTCACGAAATATTGCACATGCTACCGATCCAGGAATGTGATTTCGTTTAGCTTCATTGACACCCTTGTCTGTACAAAGCATACATCGTGGATTGTTCTTTTTACAGTCTACTGCCTTGTGGCCAGATTCTCCACACTTAAAACAGAGCTTACTTCTGTCGGGGCCTGTGCAGTTTTTTGCCAGATGACCATATGATAGGCATTGGAAGCAGCGAGGTAACATGGTTCTAGCTCTTACTCTGCAGTATAGCCATCCTATCTTAATTCTTCCTGCTTCCAGTAATTTCTGAGCGTCCTCGTCTTTGGTTTCAAAGATGGCAAGTTTCTGTCCCCAGCTGTTTGGTTTCGAGACCGATATTTTAAGTTCTCCATGGGGATTTCCAGAATCTCGTCTTACAGCTTCCTCCACGTCTGCGGCGGTAGTGACGCCATCCATGTCTCGAATCTCCAGTGTAGTTCGGGGGATTAACGCCTTTACATCGCCATCACGTTCGAGGGCATCTCTCAGAGAATTACTGAATACCTCCCTATTTTCAATCTTAGTTGTTTTGTTGAATTTAATAAGGACAGCTCCAGCTCTTGTTTTACGGATGGATCGAATGCCTGCTCCACTGTCTTCCGGCTTCACCCTGTTCCTGATATCCTTCAAAACATCAGCGAAAGTCTTACCGTTCATCGGTTTGATAATTACGGCTTCTGTACGACTCCTAGATTTAGATTGAGGTCGTTTCCCACTTTCGCTAAGCACTGTAGTTTCAGGATCATTACTGGCCTGTTTCGTTGGAATATCTTCGTGCTTCCTATCCTCGCTCTTCTTCTTTCTCTTCTTCTTTGACAGAAACGTCTCCCATTTTCCTTGATCTTTCTCCTCCGAGTCATTTGTCACTAGTGATGTGTTGGACAATTCCTTATTCTCCATGGCAATTGGTCTCTGCTTTTGTTCTTCTGCAGGTTTCTTCCACGACATCCTGCATGCTGCTCCAGCCTCTAAAGCTTCTTCCAGCTTCATGAGGCCATTCTTTATTTCCGTTTTGAGATTTTTGAGAGGAATAGCCATTATGTTCTTTAACAGTGATCTTGCAGTCTCAAGATGCACCTCTTCTTTGTATTGATTATCCATTATCTGCCGACTGATACCATCAATCAGATTTAGATCAATACTCCTACCATTTCGGCCATTGTGGATACTTTCCCTTGATACACTAGGGAGCTCCACTGTATCACACAGAATGTCTGCTTCTGCCATCATGCCAATGTGAGAGTCTAGCTGGCCGTGTCTTGAGTCAAGGAGATGAAGTTGTGAGTAGGCGGCTGGGAGCGCTTACACTATACAGCGATCGTCTCATCTACCGCAGTGTACCTTCTACGTGATTTTGATCTTTGGCAAGATGGCTGCTCACAACAGGATTATTTCACTGCAAACTTTTCAATATTTCACTAAATATTCTGTTGTTCCAGTTGTAAACAAACACATCTACCATGCAGTGGGGTTTAAAATAACCATACAAGCTCGTTTCGGTGAGTGCCTTCACAATATAAACCCGCTTTCTTGAGCTATTTTGTAGCTGCGAAGTTCATGCGTCCTTTCATGTCCAACAATAAAAAAAATATAAAAAAAATAATAATAATAATTTGAATATGTCCATTGTAAAAATTAACCATCTTTATCAAAGTGCTCCATCGTGTACCAACAGAACTGAATTACTCTCCGTGACAAGAATAATTAGCTCTCATATGATGCAAACGAGCATTTCTGTAATCCAGTATTCTTCAATCACTTTTGGAAAAATCAGAGACCATGGTTCATATGCTGTCTTCGAATTTTGTCCTCCTCTTTTCACTCCAGGTGGATGAATTACTATGTTTTTCTTAAATCTTCTACTGCTTTGGGGAAGTGGATGAACATCCCATAATGCAACATTGTCAGTCGAACATACTGAGGGCTGGATTTTTGTGCGCATCGGTGTTTACTGCGAAACACCAGAATTTTCCAAAGAACTGTCTTGATCACTATTTGCAGGCTGTTTTGCATCAGAATTCTCTGATTCATCAATATTCCCATGGCATATGTCCTAGGGAACATCATCATCCATCTCTTCGAACAGCCACTATCTAATCTTCGCATTTTGAGCCATCGTTTACCACCAATTTCTCAAGAATGAATAGTAAAACATAAAATCCTAGACAATAATTGAGTGTAAAACTATAGTAACAACGCAGGTCAAGTATGAGCGCAGTGCTCTTTCTTGGTGCACTGTTGACAGAAACAGTGTCTTGCTACTACCAAAGTCGACAGTGCCCCACACCAGTGCTGTTACTCAACTTTTGAAACCCTAGCAGTCATTACATAGTAATTCAAAAATTAACTTAAATTTAATTTCATATTTTAGAGAATAATATCAGAAGGTGAGCGCCAGGTAAGCGCTTTGCTCACCCCTTGACCAAAGAAAGGTTAAAATTAAAATGCCTACTCGTTTTCTATTGACTAAATTTATTACAACTTCTAAGTACGGTTATTTACAAGAGGACTCAAGTTCAAGTATTTTACTTCACACAGTTTGTTTGGCCGATCGCACAGCCCTCTGGCACATCAAACTCATGCTCTCGAACAAGACCTCTTACAATATAGTGTCATCCCCAGAGAGCTCACTCCACGCCAAACTAAGCCCATGAACTCAACTGACACGTTATGCTGAACGTTACATTGTCAAAACCATCTAACTGACTCCTTCATTGATGTACTCTTGACCGACTCGCTCCTGACTCATTAACTGCTCATCTTGGATCTGTCATAACACCTGAAACCCCACAATGATGGTGTCAGAGTCGTGAACAAACTTCCTTTCAGCCTTGTGATAATCCAAGATCGGTGCTGAGCACAAGGATTCCTCGAGTAAACGAATGTGGCCTCTACCTCTGATGTCCATCTGAAAATCCTCTTCTCTTCAGTAAGCTATGTGGGTGGCTTCAAGATGTTGGCAAACAGGCAGTAGGCACAGGTCAAGAAACTCCCAGCTTCCGCTTGTCTTTCGACATAGCCAGTTTCTAGTGGCTCCTAGCATTTCCGGGTCACTGGCTACTCCTCCCTCCAGTGACACAGTGTGACATACAGTTGGTAGTATACCTCCTGCTGGAATAATTTGCGCTTTCCAGGATTCAAGCTCCAGGTGAGCACCTAGTCATCTCTGGAACACTTCCTGGAGGTTTTCCAGGTGCTCTAGGAACATGCGTTTTACTGCAGTGATGTTTTCCAGGTACAACTGCGGGAGGGAGGATCAGGACCATCCAGGCTATACTCACACATTTACAAATGCTTTAGTCACCCCAAAGAAAAATCTCATTGAGGGGCTCCACACCTGTCTCGTTCAGTGTGAAGGAAAGAGGGAAATATTCATTCAAAACATTTCTGAATGCTACTATTTCTGACTGCTGCTTAACTCCTCTCTACAACTTCCTATTAAATCTGTTATATTAACATGGCAATTTACTTTCTGCTTATTTTAAATTGAAGTCAGCATTGAAACTGCTGTTAAATAAGCTCATTTGATTTTGTGATGTATTTGTTTGTTGATAGCATGGAAAAGTGATGATCCAGAATTGAAGAATATGTG
Source organism: Anabrus simplex (assembly GCF_040414725.1). NCBI lineage: Eukaryota > Metazoa > Arthropoda > Insecta > Orthoptera > Tettigoniidae > Anabrus > Anabrus simplex. The sequence continues at coordinate 164,753,521 of NC_090272.1, forward strand.
CCACAGCACAAAGGGTATTGTCTTTTACAGTGTTCCACATAAAGGGACACCCATGGCAAACCTCACCTCTGCAACTGAGCTAGTAGTGTCACCTACTGTGGAAGTACAAGAGCTCAGGGAAAGTAAGTGATCTTCCAGAAAAATACTACTTTTTTGTGATTTGGAAAATAATCATGTAGTTCAGAAGCCTAAACATTTTAAACCGTCAGTTGGAAAACCGTAAGTTTGGCTAACTACAAACTCCATATCGTGTACACTTTGTTTCTCAAATAAAGTTAGATAAATTGTTTTTTTCTTTTCTTAAATAGAACAAATTTTAAATATTCAGTATGAGAGATGGCTCTTCATGGTGCATAATGTTAGTTGAATTGTTTATAACGGTAATAGTATGGAAGGGATACAACAGATAGAGATATGAATTCCGCTGCTGTATTTGCCATAGAATTGCAATGAAGTTCTAAAATTATTTACATTCCTTACCACAATTCTGACAGAAACCCATCTCACACCCTACTACCAGACCCCACAGAAAACATCCCTCCACATAGGTTTGACAACAAGAAGGGTATCAGTTCATAAAACAGGGCTAAGTCCACATGTGCAACACAAATTGCACCTACGTCCCTAACCAGGCTGTAGAAGAAGTGGCAGAAGAAGATAGAAATACAGATTGAGAACTGAACTCAATTGCTTATCTCAATTTTTTTTAGTGGGGAGAATGCCACTGTAAAAGACATAAAATACATGTATAAATACATTAAAATATATCCACAGGCATTATTGTAGATGCCAGGAAATCGATGATGATTAAGGTCCAAAGTAACTCCTTCGTATTCCTTTCAGAAAAATGTTATAAACATATTAAAACATTCAAGCCCTTTAGGCCTTTTCAGTCGTGAAATTACCAGTGTTTCGCCCCATGTGGCAGTGGGCTCATCCGTTGGACTGTCGCACCTTTTCAAAATGCTGGTAGCTAGTGCACTGTTGAGACACCACTGCAAACCTCCTGTGTAGGACAAGACAATACAGCAGTGGTGCAACAGTGGAAGTATGTACATCTTATATACCGGTAAATGCCAGCCTTAGGCTTTTATATCAAAAATTAAGTTCCCTGCAGAAAAACATAATTTAATTTCATCAGTTGCAGATGTTAAAACATTAAAGCTCTTTAGACCTTCTCAGTCATGAACTCAAGTGAAGATACATACTTCCCCTAGTGCACTGTCACTTCATTGCCCTACGTAGGAGGCTTGCAGTGGTGTCTCAATAGCGCACTAGCTGCCAGCATTTTGGAAAGGTGTGGCAGTCCAACGGATGAGCCAACTGCCATACTCAGGCAAAACACCGGTAATTTCACAATTGAAAAAGCCTAAAGAGCATTGATGTTTTTAACATTTGCAGTTGATGAAGTAAATTATGGTTTCCTTCTGGGAACTTTTTTAAATATAAAAGCCTAAGACAGGCATTTATACAAGTGGAGGTACATACTTCCCCTAGTGCACCATCACTGCATTGTCCCACATTGGAAGCTTGCAGTGGTTTCTCAACAGCACACTAGCCACCAGCATTTTGGAAAGGTGTGGCAATCCAACTTAGTAGCCCACTGCCACACTGGAGTGAAGTGCTGGTAATTTTGCTATTGAAAAGGCGTAAAGAGCTTGAATGTTTTAACATATGTAGTCAAAATGAAATTATGGTTTCTATCTGGGAACTTAAACATTTTGTAACATTGATATGATGTGCTTTGTAATTTTGCAGTTTTATTGTTTACTATTTATAATTTTAGATTCTCCTGCATTGCTAAATCTTCATGAACAATTCCTAAAGATGCTGCAGGACATTCCTGTTGAAGTTATCAGCTTTGCAGAAACCAGACCTACTCTTGTTCCTGCTGTTCGTATGCAGTTCAGTTTTGTGCCTCGTGCTTCAGCAGGTAATTATATCTATCTACAGCAGAAGTTCACTATAGCGAGTAGGCATATAATGAGAACACCATTATAACGACAGTTTTTGTCTGCCCCTTCAAAATTCCTGTATTAAACTGTGTGTTATCCTTCGGTTACAGCGAGAGCCCTATCACTGACGCATCCGTTATTACGAGCGATTAAGCGTGTAAAATTTTTTCCGTTACCATTATTTATGCATGCAGTGATTATATTGCATGCGATCGATTACAATAAGATATTTATCTTCAGTATCATTTCCTCACTATGTCCACTAGCGAGCTCTCTTGTCGACATTCAAAAGCGATGTCAAAATCGATTAGTAATACCCGTCGACTGCTGTTCCGTAAATAAAAATGGAAAGGAAAGAGAACATGTTTTCATAATAAATGTGTAAATAACATTTGCGATAGCAGTTGTTAACTCGTTAAAAATAAAGGTTGAATAAACAGTCACTTGATTTTAATGCTAAATATTGCAAATAAGTAAGAATGGGATACACCTCATGATATGGCAGAGTGCATCTTTGATTTCAGAGCTTAGTTTTATATTTTCTCGTATCTGGTTAAATTTCGGAAAGGCTATTATCAAAAAACGGATCAGATGTAAGGCTTTTCGGGCATTTGCTCTATTAACCAGCGTTTCGCCTTAGGTCTGACACTAGACTCATCAGAGTGGGATGTGTCAGACCCTATTATCATGTTAAATTTATAGCGAGAAGGTTATCATTTCTGTACTGATCCTTGAAATATGTTTTCATGATACGTATAATACGGTTAGTTTACGTGACGCTGTTTGAATATTATCCGTAAAAATGCAAGTTTTGAACACACTGATAGCCGTTTCATACCGATTTTAATGTGTATGAGGATTTTCCCAATCTTTCAAAAATTGGATATAACGATAATCCGTTATAGTGAGTAAATTTGTTGCCGTTATGAATTCCCGCTACAACGGACTTCTACTGTATATAAATGGAAGTTTGATTTGTAGTGATCCATGTAGTATACCCCCGATTTTGTGTGACCTCGATTTAGCATAAACCCGCATTTAATAGAAGAAATTTAAAGTCCCAAAAATTATTCCATAAGAGCAGTGCAATTTTAGATTTGATTTAACATAATTCACATTAGAACAAAACCCGCATTTATCATAAGGAAATGTTAAAACTCTCAAGTATTTATTTCCCTTTGCTATGGTGATGGCATATTAAAAACCTATGAAAAAGACGTCATAAGTTTGCTAAGGATGATTCAAGGCAGAAGGGGGATTTAGAGCATGGGCCGTCAGGGCTAAAGTCAGACATCAGACTCTGATACACATCCAGCCGCGGCCACTCTAGTACAGTAGAAGAGAACCCCATTTTAATGACAATATTATTATGCCCTTTGAAAATTCCTATATTAATCTCTGCAATATCCTTCAGTTACAATGAGAACCTTTTTATGGAATCATCCATTATTACGGCTAAATTTGGGCATGTTCGTTTTTGCAATCGTAGTTGGTCTCGACTCTACTCCAGAGTTTATATTGAATGCGATCGATCATCTTCTGTATCGGTTCCTCGTTAAGTGCATGATCGAGCTCTCCCCACAACTCCAACTGGAGTAAACAAACATTGGGAGAACATGATTCTGCAGTAAGTGCACTGACAGCAGTTAACTCCTTAGAAATAACGCCTGAAGTAAATGACTGCATAATTTTAATACTATGTACTGAAATAAAATAAGAATGTGATACTTCTTCTTCTTCTCAAGATACAGCGGTGTGCATAACTAATTCAGAGGTTAGGTTATGTAGGTACTTTTGCATCTGGTTAAATTACAGAAAGGCTATTCCCATGCAAAATTATAGTGAAAAGGATATCATTAATCGACAGGGAGCTCGAAATATGTTTTCATAATACGCCCTCGGTAAACCTTGGTTAGGTGATGCCGTTTGAAGTAAGAAAATGGAACAAGCCTCTGGAGTGATGCTATTTTAGGACTGAAACTGAATATGCATGTTGACTATTGGAACTAGAAAATACGTTCTAATAAGTAAGCGACTGTTTGGAAAACATCCGCGAAAATTTTTAAACAAACCATTTGCTGTTTGATACCAATTCTAATATGTTTTTGTGCGAGTTTGTTATCTTCCCCGACTTTTATGGAAAATCTTGTATAACCTTATAAGAACAACCTTAAACTGAAGTGGTTTTGCGTTCACTGACAAAAATCTACTGTCAAAAGGAAGGGTTAACTCTGGGTTCACCATTACCAGGAATAATAGCAAACTTATTCCTAAATGACATTGAAAACAATTTCTTAACCAACTAAGAGTCGTAGAGGGAGACCAAGTTTTAAGAGGTGTACAACTAAAAGAAGCTACAGAGCTGGTTACAGAGGGAGGATTAATAAGTTAATTATCACAGAGGCTTGCAGACTGAATGCTAAAAGGTTTAACAGTGTACAATAGGATGTATGTACGAGGGTCGAGTCATAAGTCACGGCAACGTGTTTTTTTTTTCTCACGAACAGGAGACAACACGTATATATGAGATAATGATCCATCATCTAACAACCATGTTTCCTACAGTCAATATGAGCTCTTGCCTCCATTGTAGCAATGTTAGATTCTGTATAGTTCTATTGTTACTTCATATATCAGTCTTCAATCAATGTTCGTTCAATATCTTGAATAGCTTGAAGATTTACATGCTCTTTTTGGGTTTTCCTCTCATTTTATCCGTACTCTATATGATGCTACTAGTGTAATGTTTTGTTATTTTTTTATAGATCCAGGTGTTGGGGAATACTTTGAAATACCTCAGGATCATCTATGCATCTGTAAGCCAGCTAGTCGGTATGTACTGCAACTAAATTATAACAAATCAATTTATACAATAAAAAGGAAAGAACAAGCTACCAGATATTAATTTTAATAATCATTACATGTGGCAGTTAGCATTTCCTAAGAGGCGTATTCCTAAACGTGAGGCATGTAGATTGGACCATACGTTTATACTTTGGTTACATTATTTCTGTATACAGAGAAATCTCATTAGTACTCTCCTCATTAATTTGTTTTCCCACTTAGCACGTCATAAATTTGAAGTCCCGACGTCCATCATAGTAAATCTCTATTAAAAATCCCTCACTTAACATGTCACGATATTTCGCCTCTACTGCTTAGTACGATCATATATTCCCCAGACCTGAAAATGTTCTTTGTCATCCCTTGTGTACGGCATGTGATTTCCAACAGAGATAAGAGCCCTCGCCACGGGTCGGTCATAGTAAGTTGCGTGATAAGAGGAAATGACCTTGAATTCTCGAACACCGAGTATATTGCGCCTTCGAGGGGCAAGCTGTTAGCTTAGGTAAAGTTGAGTTTTGCGTCATTGACTGGCAGCAAAGCACAGTAATAGAAATCATGGGGCCAGGGAAAAAGCCCTCTAACCCCCAAAACTGTACCATATGTATATATCTTAACCTTAAGTATTTTTTTAGAATAGTGACCTTCATGTTTATTTTAATGGTATTCTTGTTTAATTTTAATTTTAGTAGTATTTATTTTGTTCAGTCGCTATTAAGCAGGTTCTTCAACAGCTGAAGATGACCTATTTACAGGTCGAAACTGGTAGTGTTCTTTTATGTAAATAATATTGACACTATGTAAAATAAACTATTGATTAGGTGGAGAACTCATCCTTCGTACTTGTGTACAGTACCATCTCGTCTACAAAGGCCAGACAATCTGTCAGCCCTATACTCTTGTGACGTAGATAGACCCCACTCTGGACAATTACTTGGGCCATTTTCAAGGACGCAATTGAAGAGGAGTGCAAAAAACCTGTCACTTTGTCTGACCCATTTTGATCTCTAAGTTTTCCTTCTTTGAATTCAACCTAGGTGTATGTGTCAGTCAGGATATGTAGAATTACCCTATTTTCTCACGTACCACATGCCATTGCACAAGACACACACCCAGGTTTTACAGGACATAATCAGGGAAAAAATTTATGACGACAACATTTTCTTGAAACATATGTATTTATTAAACATTACTTAGGGCCTGTACTATGACAGCCAGATATAAGTTGGGTTTAAATTTATGTGGCAGTTTGCGCATTTATCTGGAAGTTCGGTTGAAAACCCTTACTACAACTATCGTTTATGTGCAATCTGGGAGAATATTCTCGAGTTTAGCTATGCCGAAGTTGGAGAGGCAGTTAACGCCCTTATCTGGGACTTTGCTCCTATCGGGGACGCTACTGTAAGAATCAAGATGGCTACACATCAGACGAATCTACATTTGCATGATGCTCTACAAAAAATACGTTGTTATAATGTAATCTATGTATATATTTATAAAATATTTCTTGCTACTCATTATACGAATTGCGCGCAAGCAACTCAACAGCAAGCTTCTTAGGTAGCCGTAGTCGTTGCGGCAACATTGTTTGATGCTGCCACGCAGTTATTTATGGATTCGAGCCCCAATAGTCCATAATTTTTTTTCCTTCTAAATGTTAGTCGGTAGGGTGCTAGAGGTGATAGTGCACATTTCCAAATCATTAGAGTGTGTGTCAAAAGCTTGGGCTGAATTCCAAATCTATCCGCGATGCACGTATGAAGTAAAGGTATACGACGTTGTTCATAGTGATTCGTCCGTCGAATGAGGACGTTAAAGAGGTTATATTTCTTTGACTTCATAACAACTTGCAACTAAGTATTTACACTAAAATGAGATAAATGCTTGCCAGTTACTATTCTAACAGTCTTGGAAAAAAGAAACTAACCAGGCATACTTATTAAATAGCAACAATAAATTGAATTAATAATAAAATTAATGATCCTACGCCACATACAGTGGCATTAATTACTAATATAAACTTGACTTTCGCCATAACATGCATCCTCGTTAATAGTATTAGGAAAAATCCATGATTATACCGCGTGGTAGGAATTATTTGATAAGATACATAACCTGAATCTTAACTTTTTGCGTCCAGGTTACATTTTCAGTCTTTTTATTTTCTACAACAGTTTCTGAGTTTCGTTACATAATTAATTTTAACATTTCTTCGTATGTGTAGATTTCAGTCCTAATTCTGTGTTTGACCTGAACTTCCACATTATAGCTTAATAAGAGTCTGATCTTGGACTCTAGTAATACCATTTCAAAAGGAATAACGCTAAACAAACGAAAACACCAGGGAACACGTATGCCACAATGCTAAATTTCACTATATTTTCAGTAACCTTATTACCAAAGCAATAAAAATGTTACTACGTCTTCCGCATAACAATACCGTCGATAAAATCCATTGGTAGTACGCAAGAAAATATGTAACTTCTAGTTTGCAAAACTGCAGCCTATGTATCTGGCTGTTTATCTGACAGTCGTAGTACAAGCCCTTAGTCTTGAGAGTCTATAAGCCAATTTAGGAAAACAGTTCCCAAGAAATCTTTCCACCGGGGATTGTTGTAAAGGTGCAGGAGGATGGATGTTGCATATACTGCGTTTTTTTGGCTGGATTAGAAGTGTGTGGGAGCAACCTCATGGAGCCCTGTTTAAAGTGAGGAGGATGAACATGTATAGTTTTGGTTGCCACTTAACAAAAGAAGGAAAGAGAAGATTAGTAGCAGGGAATATGAACCTAGTTTTCATACTAGGTGGAATGACCTCAGTGCTTCACCTGCTTCATGTGTACTTAAAATAGACCATTTCAGGCACACTATAAAAACCTGTACATTTAATGGATGTCAAGCGCTAATCACAACTTGACACCGACAAGCAAAATAAGGATACCAATGGAAGATTTTGGAGTGGTGATGACAAGGCTTCAAATTCTGCAAGTGAATACAGCAGTGCTAACAAAGATTACCGTAGGCCTATCTGTGAATGACAAATAAAATGCTTTTAAATCTTTCTTACAGTACTCATTATACTGTAATTCTTCATTTCTTCATTTTTACCAATATCCAGTATTCAACTTCTCTCTCATTTTAGATTGAATTCCAGTGGACTTCTTGTACACCAGTACTATAATGACTGGATTTGTGGGCACTGCTTCCTTTTACCATACAAGTTCTTCACCCCAACATCAAAGAGACTAACAGGGAGAGGTCCTCCTATTCCAAGTGAAGTTCATCTTGCCAGTCAGGCCTCGAGAAAGGCTGAATTGCATGTGTCCAACACTTCTGACCAGCGCCAGGCCCACAAATTTTTTTTTAAATTATTATTATTATTATTATTATTATTATTATTATTATTATTACAGACATAAAGGATATCACTTTCCATAGCTTTTCTCTCTCTCCCGGCATCTAAGTTTGTTGTTACCAATACCAATCCATGAATTTGGTAACAAAGAATTCTGCATCAACATTTTATGGGGATTTTTTCTTCAAGATTATCAAATTTTGTTTCTAGTGTTCGGGCTTAGCTGCTGGCTTTCCACTCGAACGACTTAGGTTCAATTGCTGGTTGATGCCAGGTTGTTGTTTTTTTTTTTTCAAAATTAGCAAAACCGTTTCCTTGAAGAGATGATACTATGGACTAGAATAAACTAATAGCTGGAATTTGTAACTCCTGGACTGTATGCTGAATGAAGTAGCAGTTCCAGTCCATCTAATTCATGGAGTTTCCTTGACTCATTTTACTGAAGTTTTGTCTTTCTACAATATAACATACTTTCTGCTGATTAAATCTGGCTGCTTGGCTGGTCATACGACACCATTTCAAAGTGAACAGCATCTTCAAAATTCCACCATATATGCAATGTTTTCCCTAAAACATCCAAGATAGACTACAATTGAAGTTCTTTCTCCTCAGGTACCACCTGCTTTTCTTCCCAAGATTATGTAAAGACAGCCCAGAACTTGTATACAAAAATACTTTTCAGCCAACCTAAGTATATGCCTAAATTAAAAGTAATGCTATAATGAGTAACTAAACAGAGATCTGCTGACTTTCATGTATGAGAGGTAAAAAGTTTTAATTTGTGGCAGTAATGTTTGTGGTTTTTCTCACTTTGAAGCATATTTCATCTGCAGTCACTGGTAGATGTAAGTTACGCTTTTCTCTTTACATTATGTATTCTGTTATATTGCCTTTGATGAAATGTCCCTAACTTTTAAAGGGTATTGTGATTTTTATTGATCATTCCTGCAATGGAAATATTCTTCTCTTATTTACAGTTGAAGAAATGTAATTATTATTTTGCGTTGCAGGGAATCATTCCTCTATCAGAAAGTCCTACATTTGATCAGCAAAATTCTGGCATCTTCATGACAATTCATCACTATACTCAACAGCAGCAGCAAGAAGAAGAAACAAGAATGAACATAACAAACAGAAATTTTCCATGAGTACTTCCTCATTGTGCAATTTTTTATTTATCAAATAGCCCCTGTGATTACCGGCACTTCAGAGCAACCTCCATGAACTGGAACCCATCCATAACTGGTATCAATGCTTTGTAACAGGTCATCCACAACATGTAGTCCTTTCTAACATAAGAAACTATTGCAAACCTTGTAAATTTGTAAGCAGTAGGAAGTACAGTGCAAAAATACCAGTTTTTCATTATACAGGGTCTTCTTGACAGAGTTGTAAAGTACAATAGTCCTTGAATTTTTTCAAATGTATGTTTCATTTTTTTTTACTCTCTGTTTGATTTTGTTGCAACTAAACTTCTTCATAGTTTGAAAATCCAGTCTGATGAAAATGAATAATCCTTTGGTATAAAATGCTAAAGTTTTGAATTTTTATATCAAAAATAATAATCAAAGTTATCAAAAATTCTGATATAATATTCATTTTCACCATGCTTCTACCTTTATAAAAGAAATTTCACGTATTTTAATTTATTTACTGTATGCGAGTTTATAGAACCACATAAAAATCGGTCATTAGAAAGCTATTTTCTTAAACAAAAATGTCATATCTGTTATTATCATAATAATAATAATAATAATAATAATAATAATAATAATAATAAATAATGTTTTTTTCATTCCGCTAACTACTCTTGTGGGTTTTGAAGATGCCAAGATGCTGGATTTTTTCCTATAATCTATGGAGATAATTTTGACAAAATTGTTATTACAATGTCCATTTTAATTAAATCTCATAGTTTTCAGATTTATCCAGACTTTTTCTCCAGAACCTCCTGCAACTAACAGAAGATCCTGAATTATTTTGTCTTTCCAGAAAAGGTCTACATCACTAAATGGTTCTAAATTTGAGTATAAAATTATTTAAATACCGTATTTACATGCATAATCCCCGCATATTTTTTAAAAAAATTTGAGGCACGAAATTGGGGTGCAGGTTTTATTTGCATCAGTGTTGGCAACATGCTCCTGGCTCACCTAGTTTTCGATATTGGGTGTACACTTATGCTTTGTGTAACCACAGATGGAAGAAAACTGCCCCCATATGTCATATTTAAATGGAAAACAATTCAGACTTGTAATTTAAAACTGCCTTTACATTCAACATCTATATCAACAAACAATATTGTCAATGCTAATGAAACTGCATTGGTTTTTTTATGCCTAGCCCAAATGGACTTTATAAAAGGAGATGCAGATGGAAGTGAAAGACTTCCTACCCTCGTCATAGGAAATTTGATAAGCCACGATGTTTTAAGGGCATCGGATACTTTCCTTGCAAATACAACGCATCGGGCACTTTCCGTGCAAATACAAGGCATCTAAAAATGTATACAGTACAGTAATCCAATGAATAAAATACTTGAACAGGGGAGCCAGCATAGACTTCTCGTCTTTGACTGTTGTTTTCTTTTTTTCTTTCGTTGCGTGAGGTTATGTTTGTCAGTGAGTTATCCAAATGCATTATTTGAATACTGTAAATGCACCTTGTTGAACACATTTTGGAAATACAGTGGAACCTCGTTTCTCCGGTTTTGGAGGGACCACGGAAAGAAAACGTACCACACGGGAAAACTGAAAATCCGGGAACGAATGAATCATCAACAATTTGGCTAAACATCACAAAAAAAAGAAATATGTATACTTGTAAACTTACAAATACCCCTAAACCAAACCAAACCAAACCAAACTACAGCCCCAATGGCCCTTCCGCCTACCAAGCGACTGCTGCTCGGTCCGAAGGCCTGCAGATTACGAGGTGACACATGGTCAGTGTGACGAATCCTCTCAGCCGTTATTCCTAGCTCTCTAGACTGGGGTCGCCATCTCACCATTAAATAGCTCCTCAATTAAAGGTAATCGTAGAATGAATGAACCTGGAACCAGCCCTCATATCCAGGTAAAAATGCCTGACCTGGCCGGCAATCGAACCCGGGCCCTCTAGGTGAGAGGCAGGCAAGTTCGACCGTGGGGCCGGCTTCAAACATTAATTACCGGTATGCGACATAAAAATCTCGAAACTTTACATTCAGTTTTACCGGGGAAACTTCGTCAGTTTCCTCTGAAAACTTCTTTCAGTTCAGCAACTTTGATCTGCCAAGCTCTCCGAAAAATCTAATACCGGTACCCGGAACACCAAGCCAACAACAATCAAGCACAAGTTGTTTTTAATTCTCTAATCTAATGAAATAAAACACGTTGGATAAGAAAAAGCACCCATCATGATGGCAAAATCCCATTTTTTTTAAACTTCCATTGTAATTTGGCCATCGGTATACTGTTCGTAGTCAGTTTATGGAAATCTTGTACCGTGTAATTTAGGCCTACATCGACTTTTTAACATTATGTTGAACTCGAGAATATGGTTTTGAATGATGTAAGTATTGATTCTCAAGTTCTGGAATGCATTATATTCAATTCTGCCTGTCACTAATCACAGTCAAATTGGAAAGAGAAAAAATAACATCAAAGCTTCCGAAATTACGGTTATTCGTGACCTTGAGCTCAGCTGGAAAGCGCGCTCGCTGTACAAGTCAGTACGAGTGCGAAATTATACAAAGTTTTTAAATGTAACGTGCGCGAATAAAAGGACTGCAGTTTTTATAACATTTTAACACACGAACGTGAAATTCCCCTTCTTATCATAGGACTAAAACAGTAATAGGCAATCCCAAAACCTCCCATGGCTTTATGTATGTAAGGTGCAACAACTGTTCTGGTCTCGATAACATAATCGTATACCGTACGATAAGATTAAAATACTAAATTTGTGTTAAGAAGGAGCAGTTTCGATTCCTGCCTGAAAGCTCGGTGACTATACAGTGCCCTGAGGGAAGTGCCGAAAACCTGTTCGGCGATACACTCGGAAAAATAAAATAAATAAACATGTGACCCTGGACAATAATGTAGACGTTTTGCAAGTACGAACATTTGACGAAACTTGTTCCATCTTCAAGTAGAGCTGTCGAAATGCGCTCTGTCTCCTTCCAATTGTTGTGGACACTATGATTTCGATTTTCTAAAACAATACCACCTGAATGAGTCGATCGCTTTTCCGGTATAGTACTTCCTCAAATTATCGCAATGACGGGACGTTAACACCAAGATCCGTAAGTATGCCATAGCCTCATGAGATACAGTTACTTGAAAAACACGTGATCGAGGATTTAGTGTTGATGGGACTGAAATTTCTGGACGGTTGATGCGGGAAATCGTTTCTTCGAGGAACGGAAAATGCAGGATTTTTACAACATGATTTAATTAGGATGCTTGCGGGACCACGTAATTTGAACGGATAATATGGGAAAACGTTGTTTCCGGGAACATATAATCGAGGTTCTACTGTAGTTCTTTTCCATTGCTTTTGAAAGGTTTAAACTGTGAATCATTGTTAGTTGCCATGCAGTAACGGATCTTAGAATATTCTTTGATGCGGCAAGGGTTGGCATTTCTGAAGTACGACTTGGCGGTTAATTCGAAAACACATAATTCGAAGTCCGATTTTTGCATCCCAACGACTTCGAATTAACGAGGTTTTACCATATCGTAAAACTGACATCGAAGTTCGCCGGTGTGTCTGTTTAAACTGTTTACATTGCATGAAAAAGAATTATCCACCACCGGTCTTGTTAATGTCTGCGTGAAGAAAAGACCGCATATGAAAAGTGTTTTAGACATGGCGTGTAACGAATCTGTAAGTAATATAGGAGAGGGTACTATTGATGCAAAAGACAACAAATCTTTAGATCTACAAGGAATCGAGGCTACTGCATTTGCCTGGTTTGAAAATAGGAAACCACGGAAAACCATCTTCAGGGCTGCCGACAGTGGGATTCAAACCCACTATCTCCTGGATGCAAGCTCACAGCCACACGCTCCTAACCGCACGGCCAACTCGCCCGGTAAGTTCAGATTAATGAAATACCTAGGCCTACTTGATAATTTTCATGGCAAATATATTTTATAGCAGTGATAATGCATTTCTCAAATATGTTCAGGCAAAGCAGCTATAATCGTAAATTTGCACGTTCATATTTGTGTAAAGACCACGTGGACCTCGCGGAGTGATACGAAATGTTTGTTTATGCCTATGTTACTCTTTCATTGGAAGGAATTTTTGTTCATTTCATTTTTTTTCAAAATGAGCCTGCCTAAAATTAGGTTGCGGGAATTATTCAGTGGCAGGGATTATTCACGTAAATACGGAATTATTAAATTTTTTCATTTTAGAAAGTTGTAGTAGTCGGGAAAATGATTTTCATATCAAATACTTTTCTTTTTCTTTCCTCAAGGATAAATTATCTTATTTCTGCAATAGTTTTTTTTTGTGGGCACCTCCTCATAATCTGTCAGCCATTTGGTAAAACTTTCTGTAGCATTTAAAGTTAAAAATTTCATGATTGTTCCGTATTGAATAGAGAAATATACAATATTAAATAGAAGGAAGAATCCACCTTTCAATACTCCGTTGTTTAGTTGAACCAAATAGAAGTTACAACCTGTTCATTTGGGACCGGTTTCAACACATTTGAAGTGTCATCATCAGCCAATTAGCAAAGCAGTGCAAAAATGAGGTCATAAAGATCTAAAAACAACTAACACAATGATCACAGGCAAAAAAATTAACACTATTTCATGCCGAAGCAATTCGAATTGATGTTCATAACACAATGATCACAGTCAAAAGAGTAAAAAGAACACCACTATTTCGTGCTTATGAACTTCAACTAGATTTGTTTCGGCACGAAATAGTGTTCTTTTTACTCTTTTGACTGTGATCGTTGTGTTAATTGTTTTAGGTCTTTATGACTTAATTTTTGCACTGCTTTGCTAATTGGCTGATGATGACACTTCAAATGTGTTGAAACCGGTCCCAAATGAACAGGTTGTAACTTCTATTTGGTTCAACTTAACAACGGACTATTGAAAGGTGGATCCTTCCTTCTATTTAATATTGTATATTTCTGTAGCATGTTTTATAACATTTACTTTTTCATATTTATGATCTTAAGACCGCTAGGTATGATAAGGGAGAAATTTAAAACTATGATATTATCAGCCCCAATTTTTTAAACCTCTTCAGACAACTATTATTATTTACGTACTATAAAGGATCTTACCTTGTAATGTATTTATCACTCACATTCTATGAAAGGACTTAGTAATCTATATGACAACACATTTGAAGGCCTCTTGAATGATTATTTTCTACACTCCAGCCAGTTGTTGGGATGGTACTTCGTGGCAAGTCCTGAGCACCTCTCCTAATCCTAACCTATCCTTAATAATTGCAAGTATAAAAACTAGAAAACATTCAACATAAATACTGCTTGAGACAACATTCACACGCATGTGTTCATGGCAAAGTCTTTCGCTTCAGTATAAAGAGAATGTTAAAGCCAAATTGTTTTAGAAATGAAGTGCTTTGTATCTGAAATGGCTTAGTTGTGAGTATTCATGGATATCTTGTTACATTAGCAAGATTTATTTCATGTTTTCATAATAAATGGTGACTACTAGAGATTTGAGTGTGTTCATTGTTTTCCCACTTCTCTGTTATAAAAGTGAAGAAGGCTTAAAACGTTGGCCGGGCTGAGTGGCTCAGACCGTTGAGACGCTGGCCTTCTGACCCCAACTTGGCAGGTTCGATCCTGGCTTAGTCCAGTGTTATTTGAAGGGGTTCAGATACATCAGCCTCATATTGGTAGATTTACTGGCATGTAAAAGAACTCATGTGGGACAAAATTATGGCACCTTGGCATATCCGAAAACTGTTAAAAAGTTGTTAGTGGGACGTGAAAACAATATTATTATTACAGGCGACATACTAATTATGTCAAGACCAGAGGCCATGTTTTGTGGTATTTCTTTGTACTTTACTTTCGTTTTTACATTTTGTTTTACGTCACACCAATGCAGAGAGGTCTTAGGTGATGATGGGATAGAGCAAGGGTAGAACTGGGAAGGAAGTGACCATGGTACAGCCCCAGCATTTGCTGGTGTGAAAATGGTAAACCATGGAAAACCATATTCAGAACTGCTGACTTACAGCTTTGAACCCACTATCTTTCGAATGCAACCTCACAGCTATGAGATGCAAACTGCGTAGCCAACTTGCTTCGTTGTCAGTGTTTAAAAGTGTGTGTGGTATTTAGTTTAGCCTCAGTTCTTCATATATAGTATGCAATTTTTGGGTTTTCTGATCCTGCAAAATGAGATCAACATAGCAAAATTGGGCAAAAACTATGGATTTTGGAAAGTACATACCAATATTAGCATTTTAATGGGGGGGGGGGGGAAAAGCTGTCTCGGATGTCTGTTGGTTTCTTTCTACTGAAACATTAATACGAATAGAGGGTATAGAATTTGTTTGGTTTAGATACTTTGTTTTATGTATCAGAACTCGGGCAGTGTGTTTTTGTCATGAATACACATTATGATCGTGTTTCCACATGAGGATGTCATTTCATGCAATAACCATCAATATACCAACTACCAAGCTTCACGCGTCACTAAAGCTCATAGTTACCGGGACATCGCACAGATCGCAGCATGGGAGAATCAGTCTTATCGAGAACTCTTCGAGATTCTTGAGATCTGTGATGTTGGTCCCGAGAGTTTCGGGTGAGATCATTGACTATCCCTATCAATAAAGTACTGTTTCCCACAAAACAATTGTAATTTAATATTTGTTCAATTGTTTTTCATATTATGATACATATTATAGAGAAGGATGGATATTCATAGGTTGACTTATCTTAGCTTCATTGATTGAGAAAAAGCCTTTGATAATGTGAACTGGAAGCTGCTTTTTCAAACTATAAAGAACATTGGACTGGACTGGAAGGATAGAAGACTGATCAATGAGCTGTATCAGAACCAAAATACAAAAACAAACATCACTGAGGACGAGTCAAGAATCAGAAAAGGAGTTTGACAAGGAAGCCCCCTCTCTCCATATTTATTTAATTTGTTCACTGAGGGAAACTTTTCAAATCATAAAGGAGAAAACAAAGATAGTGACATGAAATGGCGTATGGCTTTTAGTGCCGGGAGTGTTAGAGGACATGTTCAGCTCGCCAGGTGCAGGTCTTTTGATTTGACTTCCGTAGGCGACCTACGCATCGTGATGAGGATGAAATTATGATGAATGTGCCAGCAAAATTAACGAATGATGGTTAAAATTCCCGACCCTACCGGGAATCGAACCTGGGACCCCTGTGACCAAAGGCCAGCACGCTAACCATTTAGCCATGGAGCCGGACAACAAAGATAGTAAAAGTCAATGATGAAAGGATACACTGCATCAGATTTTCTGATAACATCATAATAGGCCTAGTTGCATACACATACACACACACATACATACATACATACATACATACATACATACATACATATATACATACATACATACATACTACACCATTCCTGCATCCAGGGCGGGTGGCAAAGAAATCCAGACTAGCTTGCTCAGGGTCAATTGCCTATCAGAGTTTCTCTTCTTTTTCGTGGATTCGCAGAAGTTGCGAAGACCTTTCTGACATAAGGATAAGTCATTTATCGCCAACACCGATGAACGTCTCCATCGTACCAACTATCAGTTATGTAAAAAAATAATTCCGCATATATCTTAAATTAAAAATGAATATACGAATATAATGCTTATGCTAGATATAAACATAAGTACCAAATATATCTTTATCTCATCTATTTATTCAAATTCTGAGAAATTTAAGGAAAAGAAGGAAATATAGTTAAAAAGAATAATCATCCCCTGTGAAAATTCGTTAATTAACTTTCATTGTTGTATCAAAGATCTTTGATTAAATTGCAATCATAATTATGTACAACAGGAAAATTAAAATGATTCTGTACAACTCAAGTCATTGGAATGAAATCGAGGGTTTATTGTAAAGATCATCTTGATTAAACTTTTAAAGACCATGAATTATTTCAGTTTTTGTTGAATAGCTAGAGTGTTTACTTAAGTATTTACTTGGGACACTTTAAAATTAAGCGATATGAACACAAAAATCATCTGGTATTAAGAAAGCTGCAGAAAGTGTACAAGTTACTCCATGGTAGTTTTCACACATGAAATTTATGCACTACGTATCTTATAGACAAAACATTCAGGTGCATAAATCCTGCAAATCAGTTGTGGAGAGTCTAAGAACATTCCAGAAAAATCTGTGACTTTCTTAAGCTTGCTTAGTTTAAAAACAGATTCTCCTCTGAGGTAGCAGCCTAGAAGGTGTCCTCCTCAGTGGGTAGAAACTCTTCTCAAACCCATCCCTTGATGACAACCAAAAATTATTTTTCATCTTCAAGCAAATCACGGAAGTCACGGTGAAGAAGGTCCGTTGAACTTTCAGGAGCAGCAGCTATATATGACACAATTGAGGATGAGTGTTAAGCAGTCAGCTGTTTTCAGATAGGTTTTGACGCTCACAAGGTGATGTCACACTGCGTGACATAGGCCGTAATAATGTTGATTGAAACGTGGTCTTTTGCGCTGCGTGTGAGGTTTTAATTTTCAGCACTGGATAATTTTTGACACGCTCAATGACATTACGCTTAAGGAATCGTTGCAAACGTTTTCATAAACATTTCAGAAAAAGTAAACTGATAAATACAATGTGAGAATTACAAAGGAGAGCTATGAGGAAGGCTGATAGAGTACGCAAAGTGTAGCTCCACTCCCATTCAGCAGACCGTCTGGCGCAGGGAGAAGGGAAACATGTTGCAGGGAACCAGAAGGATGTGGGAAAGGGAGGAGATGTAGAGGTGTGGCACGAGGCAGGCCAGCAAGTATTCATCTGTTTGTGCGGAACTTGAAATGTTGCAACTTTTAGGCCCCTTAGATAATGCCCTAATGAATGTTGGCGCCCAAAATTGATGCTGACATCTTTTTTACATGTACCTCAATGTGTTTTCCAAGTTTCATCACGATCGGAGACTTAACCATTGCCGATGTTCCCTCGTAAGTATTTTCATTTTATTTATTCAAGTTCAACAACCGCTAACCTATGTCAGTTTTACGAAGTGCATTCGGGCATTGCTGCTATAACTGTTGCTGCTCCTTAGCTCCTTTGACATAGAAAGAACTTGGTTGTTGGGGTAGCATCTGCGAGATGTCTTTCTGCAGTGGTTCCTCTACCTTGAATTCCTTCCAGATAGTTTGAACTGTAAAGGGCTGAGGCAAAAACCTCCCAACATATTTCAGCTGGAATTGCTGCTGTTAAATTGGCCATGTGGGACTGTGTATAATTGTGGACAAGAATGGCAATTTCAGACATCATTACAGGTCTCTTTCTTTTCTTAGTTTAGCACCCTTCATCAGTGTACATTAATAATTGGCGCTCATTGTGATCCCTATCTCCATATGAATAATATCTTATACTGTATGTTATAGAAGACAGTTGCCAAAGTCTTAGTGGCAGGTGGCTGTGCTTAGTTTTATTCCTTTTGGCCAATAGGGAACCCTTGCCACTTCATATTGCTGTTTTTACTCTCTGTGGTGAAATTGCAAAAATGAATTTAATGCTGAATAAGTTAAAACATTGGTTCATGTGATATTTTTTTGACTTTCTAAGAAATAAGTCATTATTGAGCAATATCCAGGTGAAAAGTTTTAAAGGCTTGTGTATTTTAACCATAAAACTGAGTGTAAACAATTCAGAACAGAATATAGCTGAATGCTTAGAATAAAATAAATATATTTAACAAACCAGTGAAATCTTAAATGAAACACATTTATGCAGCTCATGGTTCAAAAGAGTTGCCCATGCTTACTGCATGACTTACTTGACGTATTTCATGTAGGCGTACCTCCTAACTACAGCAGAGGACATAATGTACTTCCACCACCGGACTCTGTTCTGCGCCATTGTCCTGATCCTGATCCAGGTCTTCCCTCCTTTCTCCATCCCTTCTGATATTACATTCCTCCTCCATGTGTTCCCTGATTTGCCTCTTCTCCTGCTACCTTGTGGGTTCCATTCCAGGGCTTGTCTTACTATGTTGTCTTTATGTATGTCCAATCCACTTCCATTTCCTATGACGCATCTCAATGTCAGTGGGTGTTTGATGGGTTCTTCTCCACAACTCTTCATTGGAGATTATTGTGGCCACCATATCCTCAGGATATTCTTCAAACTTCTGTTCACAAATGTTTGGAGTCTGCTAATCAGTTGTTTGATAGTCTTCCAAGTTTCACACCCATAGAGCAGTACTGACTTGACATTTGTATTGAAGATGCGTAGTTTGGTACAGGTGTTAAGGTCCCTAGATTTCCAGATTGGTCTCAACAATCTAAATGCTCCTTTAGTCTTATTTATTCTATTTCTTATATCCTCAATAGTTCCTCCCTCAGTGGTGACCATACTTCCCAGGTAGCAAAACTGCTTGACATGTTTTGCTATAGATAATGGTGCATTATTTCGGTTATTATAGCACATCTCCTTGGTTTTCTTTCCATTGATCTTCAATTCCACCTCTGATGCTTTGGTTTTTAAATCATTCAGTTTTGCTTCCATATCTTTTAAACTGTGGCTAGCAAACACAAGTCATCTGCAAAGTCCAAGTCCTCCAACCTGTCTATCAGTCCCCACTGAATTCCTCTTTGGTGATCCATTGCCTTCATCATAAGAAATAGTATATGTGATAGCAAACATCCTTGCTTAACTCCTGTATTTACTGAGATGGACTCAGACAACATCCCCCGATGTAAAACTTAAATGCTTACTGCATATCTCGGTATTAATTAGCATTTTTTTTTTTTTAAGTGGTTGTACTCAATAAATTTCAGTGTGTTATTTGTTACGTAGCCTTGCCTCAGCAAAGTCATTCTTTTTGTCCCACAATAGATTCTGATTCAATTTCTTCTCTTAATTAGCTTATGGATCCTTATAATAAATACAAAGCTCATAATGAATTTGTTTAATATGTACTTCTGCTAGTTATGCTCGTTGTATTACCAATGATTTTATATAGCTACAAATATTTTACAGCTCTCTCTCCGTTTTGAACCCAAGAATTCAATTTCTGCTTAAAAATACAGAGGCTTTTCTTAAAATGTTGGTACATCAGAACACAGAAATAAGTATTTTTATGCATATTATTTATGTATAACAGACAAAGACAATATTACAAGAATAATTATAACATTAAATTATGTATTAACAACAAAATTTATGGTTATGATCCTCTTGTCATGATATGATGTCTTAAAGTTCACTTAGGACCTCAGGCAAAGAAGTAAATCTGGAAATGATAGCCAGACCGAGCTCGATAGCTGCAGTCGCTTAAGCGCGGCCAATATCCAGTATTCGGGAAATTGTGGGTTCGAACCCCACTGTCAGCAGCCCTGAAAATGGTTTTCCCTGTTTTGCCATTTTCACACCAGGCAAATGCTGGGGCTGTACCTTAATTAAGGCCACGACTGCTTCCTTCCCATTCCTAGCCCCTTCCTGCCCCATCGTCGCCATAAGACCTATCTGTATCGGTGCGACATAAAGCAATTTGTTAAAAAAAAAAAAAAAAATTGATAGCCAGAATTAGGAATTAATAAACATACAGAAAAGAAATTAAAAAGGAGAAAAATGATTTATTTATGAGACTCACCTCTAATGTCTGATGTAGACATTCTGGAAGAAGCAGGCAGACCATGTAACAAAGAAGTGGGCAGGGAACAAGCACAGACCTGCTGTAGGAGGCAGGCAATGTAAACACAGGAGTAAGTAGGGGGGGAAGGGGAGGGAGGACAGAAGGGGTGTCTAAGGTGGGGCTGAAGGATGTAGAAAGAAAGACTGCTGCTGAGATGGGAATTTAAACAGATTATAAAATAAATAATTCTTTTTATCTGAGACATGATTACTCAAGATAGGAATTAAAAGGTCAAATAAAGTCTTTGATTTTTCCAAAATTTCATTTAGATTGAAGTTAGGATCGAAAAACTGTTCCAGATGGATAAAACAATTTTCCGTTTTTGCGTAATCCTATTTCGTGAAGAGATTTCCAAATCTGACTAGAATTTTGAATGTTCAAAATTTCATAAGAGCGATATATTTTAGCATTTCTAATCAACTGTGTTGTGTTTCAGACTTTTTTTTATAGTTTCCAAAATTGTCTGATGTAAGGTATTTCACGTAATAATTAGAGACTGCATCTCTGATTTTAATCTGGTCGCGTGTTTCTTGGGAAAGCCATGGGTTTGAAGGTCTCTTTTCCCTAACAGTACATAGTGGTGCATGTCTGCCATACAAAGTCAGAAGTAATTCATTAAAATTATTTACTTTTTCGTCAGTGCCACTTAGGTACTGAATGTCGTGCCATGGTGTGTTAAGAGCATCTTCAAAAAATGCATCTTTGTTAATGTGTTTAAAGTCTCTATATGTGATTAATTTCAGCTTGAATTTAGGACACTTTAAGGGATGTGCAGCGTAAACCATATCATGTTGGGAGAGACCGGGATCGGGCATCTGACCAAGAGTTAGGATTCGGTTGGTATTAATAGTGATTATTAGATCAAGGAGCGTATGTGAGTTGGCAATGTGATGTGTAGGGTTTAGGGGTAGTATTGTCATATTAATAGATGTAAACATTTCAGTCAATCGTTATGTTTCGGTGGATTAGTTTGTCAAGTCTGTATTAAAGTCTGCTGGTCATACCTGGGTGTTAGTTCATGTAGGGCTTCCTCCAGATTTGTGATGTTATCAGTCTTCGGCATACGATACACTACACCAAGCAAGCACTTCATACCGCGAACTATGAGCTTAACGAACAAGACTTCAGTGCTATTGGAGAAATCACTGGGGGATTTTAATATCACCTTATACTTCACATCATCCTGTATTTAAACATAACCGACACCTCCACCGAGCTTACCGCTCCTGTCATTCCTAACTAATGAATAAACCATTCGTTCTAACCAGAGATGAAGGGTTAGAATGACGCAACCACGACCTGGAGAATAGTATGTCATGCAGGTTGAGAATATTTCAGAGAATTCTGGGAAATGTGGAAGAATGCTCTGGGTGTTTACAAGAGCTATTTGTAACAAGGTAGGGTAGGGCGAAAGATTGTCTTGAAGGTGATTAGCGGTACTTAGGGTGGGGGCTGGGAGATGCAAGTAATAACCTGCTTGGAACTGTGGGTTGGAGAGGCTGAAACTAGAGTCATTTGTTTCCTAGTTGCTTGTTGGTGCCAACTTGAATTTTAACTGTAGATGTAAAAGGAAAAACTACACTGGATAAAATTAAGGACTAAAACTGAAATTAATGATAAAAATGTATAGCTATACTAATTAGTTGAAATTCTGATTAAAGTTCTGTACAGAGGTCTTTAGTTTACAGAATGTCGGCTCATGGTTAGCGAATACAATTGAGATCTTTGCAGTTTGATACAGGTATTTTATAATACCAGTATAAATGGTCTGTTATTGGACATAATAAATTTTCCAGCTAACTCATTCCTGGTTGCCAGCGTTTCACCCCAGTGTGCTAAGTTGGGCTCATCAGTTGGTAATTAACACACCCACCAAGACACACGGCTAGTGCATACCGTGGAGGCCACTGCATAGGCTATTTGGAGCCACTGGCAGTGCCAGTGCACTATGAGAAACTTTGTCTCATTACCAAAATTTGATGCCTGCCTGGCCATCAGATTATATAGATATTGATTCCCATAGGGAACCTGAAATATTTGTCCCGAATGAGTAAATTTATAATACCAATATAAATGGTCTGTTATTGGACATTATAAATTTTCCAGCTAACTCCTGCCATGCGTCTTGGTGGGTGTACTAATTACCGACTGATGAGCCCAAGTTAGCACACTGGGGCGAAACGCTGGCAACCAGGAATGAGTTAGCTGGAAAATTTATAATGTCCAATAACGGAACATTTATATTGGTATTATAAATTTACTCATTTGGGACATATATTTCAGGTTCCGTATGGGAATCAATATCTATATCATCTGTTGACACAGGTATTTTACGAGTTCCCTGCTTAACATAAATTATGCCATCCTTCATCCACACGTTCCGCACACTAAATTTACTTATAGCATCCTGTAAAAGCTGAAGTCCCTCTGGGGTTAGGTCCTCTCTAATTGTTTTGTTTGTATCCCTGAATTTCTTTTTGTTTACAAACATTGCATTTCTTTTCTGGTACAAAACAAACTCCTCAATTATGGGTCTTGGACAGCCATTTTGATTTTTCCCAACCCTATGGGATCTGTCTATTTTGTCCACTGAGAGTTCCACCCGAACTTCACATGCAATATCATTGTCCGTGTTTTCTCCTGCAGCTTCTTCCACACCAAACACACACAAGCACTGTCTTTTTTTTTATACTGCTCTAAACTGTTTTAATTTGCAGTTTCCTCTTTAATTCTCTTATGGTCGTGTCTCTTTCTTCCAGAGTATGCTTTAGTTCCTCGATCACACTTTTATTGAAATTTGTAGTTTCTTTCAGTTGCTCTACAACTGTCTTCGTCACCTGATCCTGGATGAGGTGGCAAGCGTGTTGAGAGTTTCCTTACTGCTCAGCGCTTCCTGCACTGCTTGCTTCACAATAGCTTCCATTGGCACGTCTTTAACTTTGGGGGGCATGATTGTTTTCATAGATATTTTGCTTCAGGTTGCACTAAACACTTCACGAACACTGATGTAAATAACTGTACAAGTTACAGTAATGTATCACACGATTGTCAAACTGCTGAAATTCACCTCTTAATGTCACACAAACCACGAGCCTCATATATTGTGACTATACACTATCCCCCATGGTGGCAGCGAAGGTGTTAAGAATACCCAGACACTTCTCTGTAATAATAAATTGAAGCCTAGATGTCTTCCTGCTGTTTTTACCAATACAAAGGGAGGCAGAGTGCTGTGTGTTGTTCATTAATAAGTACTACTAGGTAAATGGAAGATCAGGGGAACTCAGTGACTTCAGCATGGAATATTTATTGGTTGCCACATAAATAATAGGTCTACCAGGGACACATTTCTACCCTTCTCTAAGAGCCTAAATTGATGTAATTATGAAATCTCAATTTTCAACATGTATGCAAAAGCTGTAAAATGAAATGTCGTAGGGCTTTTAGTGCCGGGATATCCCAGGACGGGTTCGGCTCGCCAGGTGCAGGTCTTTCTATTTGACACCCGTAGGTGACCTGCGCGTCATGATGAGGATGAAATGATGATGAAGACAACACATACACCCAGCCCCCGTGCCATTGGAATTAACCAATTAAGGTTAAAAACCCCGACCCGGCCGGGAATCGAACCCGGGACCCTCTGAACCGAAGGCCAGTA
Source organism: Anabrus simplex (assembly GCF_040414725.1). NCBI lineage: Eukaryota > Metazoa > Arthropoda > Insecta > Orthoptera > Tettigoniidae > Anabrus > Anabrus simplex. Next base: position 164,778,177 of record NC_090272.1, read on the forward strand.
CGCTGACCGTTCAGTCATGAGAAAGGACAATCTGAGTCTAGGTGTGTAAATCGGTGGTAGAAATTTATCAACTTCAGGTAAGCTGACGTTACCACATTTTTGAGAAAAATCAAGGAGGACCTAGGAATATTTTATCAGGAAGGTAAAAGACAAAAGTGAGAAGGGTGGTCCGTATCAAGAATATCAAGAAGAGTCACAATAGAAAAAACAGCTGTAAAGATTTAAATTAATAATGAAGATAGAGGTGATTAAGAACTTCATTTTCTTTGATTCTAAAATTAATTACGAAAGTGACTGCACTCCTGAAGTTAATCGTTGGCTGGCACTATGAACACATGCAATGATAAGCTTGAAGAATATGTGGAAAAACAGGGACATGCTACACAGGAATTGTTATGTGTCTTGCTTACTGGCAGAGCATTGTTACAAATCACCAAATCAACATTAGAAGCATGAGATTGGTCAGTCAGCAATCCACATTGGCTTCACCAAGTGGAATGCCTATGTTATGGAGAGCAAATGTGTTCTTGAATAGTAGGTCATCATCTCATAAGACAATTTTTCATGGATGGGTCACTGAATTTGAACAAGTATATAACCTTCCTAACACACACCTTCCTTCTACCTATAATAAAGGACGGCGCGAAAGAAGTTTAAGTGAGCAGAGATTGTTATCGGTGGCATATTGTGTAGGAGGTATACTGACTGGAGGGTGATTGGGGATTTTAATGAAACTATGGAGTGGGTATATGGAAAATGTTTGCCTTCAGAAACAGCAGGAGAGACATGCAGGATGAGAATTACCCAGGCCAATGAAACACATCCAGCATTGAAGGTCTGAATCAAAACAACAGATGCATTTGACTTTGAGCACTGTGTAACATTGTGCATGTGCAAACAAGGTACAGAAAGAAGTGTTTACACTGAGTGCTGAGGCAACTCACAGACACTAGGATGGGACTGGCTCTCATGTATTTGATGTGATTTCATTGTATTGTTACAGGCGATGAAATGGTAGTTCATCACGTGACACCAGAGACGAAACTAATGTCCAGGGCATGAAAACATGCTCATTCCCCACTATCAAAGAAGTTCAAAACAATGGCATCAGCAAAGGAGAGTATGGCAATTGTCTTTTGGAACCACAGGGGTGTGCTGCTGGTTGATTTCCTCACTCAAGGCAGACAGTGAATGCTGCTCATTATTGTGGCATACTACAGCTGCTGCAGAGGTTCCTTTTGCACACAACCGGGACTGCTATATGCGGACATCGTGTTACTGCACGATAATGCCAGATTACACACAGCCACCAGCATTTGACCTCTTACGACACTCCCAGTGGGGGTACTTAGTATTGCTTCCACTTACTTGTGTCAGGCTCCTCACTTTCATCTATCCTATCTGACCTTGGTTAACTCTTATTCTTTTCTGACCCTGGTGTTATTACGTATGGAGGCCTAGGGAATCTTTCATTTTCATGCCCTCCGGGGCCCTCGTCTTTCTTTGACCAATATCTTCATTTTTTGAAATGTCGGACCCCTTCAGTTTTTCCCCCTCTGATTAGTGTTAATAGAGGATGGCTGCACAGTTGTACTTTCTCTTAAAACAACGATCACCACCACCACCAGTGATTTTCATCTGTTTGGACCACTGAAGGGACACCTGGGTAGAGAAGACGTTTCACAACCTGGGCTTAAACTGCAACCTCGTTGGTCACTTGGGGATCCCAATGAGATAATATACTCAGACCCCTCTCCCACAGCTGTTTTGTACAGATATGATATGAAATGTGAAATTTAAACATTTGAATATATGTGAAAATATAATCGCATAATTTTTGCCCGTCATGCTAACCTGTAATGGGAGTTGCATGGTTAGGGTGAGCTACTGTAATTTCAAAGATATCACATCCATCTTTGTTGTCGAGTTTGTTAATGAACTCTTATTCTGCAACATGGGTAACCTTCTTCAACTGGTGTTGGTTTTACCGAATTCAAGCTCTGAAGCAGCAAGAAGTTCCCGTACTCTCTGCAACTAAAAAATGGAGTTACGTTCTACTAGGACTCAAAAGAGACCAAATCACCTGACAGTCTGCTTTATACACCAAGACCACTTGAGCAGTGTTGACACAAAAAAATGGCTACAATATTTCAAACAGTGATAGAAGACAATTTGGTACAGGCCCTTGGTAACTAAGATTACAACTGACTAGTGTAATTTGAGAATCCTCTTTTGGTGAGTAAGTTTGTCTTTTAATCAAATTTTGACATAAATTAATATCATTATAGGCTAAAGATAAAATAATTATATTCATATGAATATAATGTATCTTTATTTCTTCAGCTTGAACATTGGAGTTTGTAGAACTGGTATGGTAAGCCTGCATAGTGTTCTAGTATGCTTATGGGTATTAGCTTCCTCACTCAGTCTCCAGTCAGCATTTAGTGCTGCCACCCAGGTGGCAGACTCCAGATCAATAGTTTACTTAGTGTTTTCTTAATTTTTTTTTTTTTTTTAACTGAAAATCTATCGAATATCTCCCTCAGTAAATTATTAGTGTAGCTTGGCAGGTTCGATCCATCGTCCATATTATCACGCCGGCAGATAAGCAGCTGGCAATGGGAGGGTGGACCGAGCTCGATAGCTGCAGTCGCTTAAGTGCGGCCAGTATCCAGTATTCGGGAGATAGTAGGTTCGAACCCCACTGTCGGCAGCCCTGAAAATGGTTTTCCGTGGTTTCCCATTTTCACACCAGGCAAATGCTGGAGCTGTACCTTAATTAAGGTCACGGCCGCTTCCTTCCCACTCCTAGCCCTTTCCTGTCCCATCGTCGCCATAAGACCTATCTGTGTCGGTGAAACGTAAAGCAACTAGCAAAAAAAAAGGCAATGGGTGGCAAGCAAATGGTTCAACAATTACTCACCAAGTTTGTAGTTAAGCTCTCTACTTCCTTAACTGCTAAATGTCTGCAGTTCGTACAAATTAAGTATTTTTATGTATAATCCCCTCATACCGGTATCTCACACCGATATTTACAAATCTTAGTTTCTACACTACCTTCTCAAATTGAGCATGCAACTTCAGTTCCGTATGCAAAGTTTTTTGAAAGTAGATAAATTAAATGGATAGATGCCAAATTAAAGCTACATGCCTTTCATAGATAAAAATTGAGCCACTTTCTTGCTTTTGCTGATAAGATTTCAAGGAACTTTTAAAACCTTCCTGTTGAGAAGTTTCTTATTGAGTTTTACAAATTAATCGCACTTCAGTAAATGATTGTCAGAAGTGATACAAAAGATGATGTTGGATATCTTAATCCTCTCCAGTCCTGTAATCTTATGAAGGACAGCACTGGGGTTTGAGTTGCAGGACTTGATATTTCTTCTAAACAACCATCACAATTTGTTCTTCCTTCTGCCCGCAGACCAAGTATCCTGCTACCATAGCAATTGAAATGTTGGCCATATTAGCTACAATTTATGAAATTAAATAATAAGCCATTAATTACATTGAAATTACATTAAATCAAGAGATTAATTTATTTCATTGAAATTATATATCTTGGATGGATTTGTCCAATATTTGAAGAATATGGACTGGAACAGTAGGAATTTTGGCACACACAGGGGCTTCTTGTAATGCAGTTCCCGTTTTTCAATAATTTGCTGCATGTTCTCAAAGTTGAGGCTTCATAACTTGGATCAACATTCCCATGTTTCAAGGCAGCTATCAGACCAGTTTGAGTGTTGACTCAATGGCATATATACAAGACCTTACATCCATCATAACATTATCACCCCCACCCTCTTTATGTCTTAAATACCTGAAGAAGAGCTCAGTACCGTCGCTGGAAAAATTCCTTTTGTGGACATAATGGAAATTGTTCCTAATAAGATTTTTACACAGGCCACGTAGATAGGATAAGTAGGACTAAGGCGTTGTATGTTCCCCTTGTGGATTTCCTGATCCTCTCTGAATTACTTTGGGTATTTTCCATGTAGGGCAGAAATTCATTAAGTAACCAATCGAGTCTCTCGTCATCAGTTTTGTTGAAAATAAATTATTTCCATTCTTGGAATGTATTCCATGCATTGCGTTACAAATATCATGGATGTCAAATCATTTTTTGAATGTGTCCAAGAAATTTACTGCAGACTGTTTCTATCTTTTACTTTTTTTAGACATATAATTTCCATGCTCTGTAAATCAGCGGGCACTTCCTGGGAAAATACAGTTTTTGCCCTAGCCACATTTATCATTAGTGTTTCCTGAAAACTTTACAAAGTTTTGACATGTTCTTTGGTTATAGTGTTGCCATTCAGTTCAAAATTCCAATCAAACACTGCAATCTTACATTGTTTATTATATGACTAGAATATAACTAAGAAATAAGAGCCATTTCGTTATCGAATGGATATATATTTTGATGTTTCAAAGTATCACGTTCCCCACATAATGTTTCAAACATTGAAATACTAACCTGGTAATTATCGGTTATTATTCAGAGAACTTGAAAACCACGTTATTTGATTGCTTCAATGGCATCTAATGTTAATTTTGCCACTGCTATCCAGTTAGTGAATAAGCGAAATAGAATGAAACCAGTATTCGATAAAATGTTTAAAATCCCTTAATTGAATAAACAGTATGCTTATATTAGTGAAGTGATCTCTGTCTTTCATTTTGAGTACCAAATATAGGATTTTTGGGTTTGTGGATGAGGCAAATACAAGATGTTCATGCCCCTCTGAAGCCTATAACTGGATGGAGTGGAGATCTCAATGACAAAAAAGCACACAATTTTATTGTAGCTTCACATTATTTACACTTTTTTTTCCAAAAGCTTCAAATTGTTTGGTTAAAAAATTGGCTTTTAGATCTCCGTCAGCTTTCCTATTTAGATTGATACGTTGAGTTTCAAACCCATGTTGATTTTGTTGTTCCTTCAGTTTGCAAAAACTTTTCTTCCACGCAGCTTATTTTACTTCTTAAATTTGAAATAAGAACTTCTTGCTCTGCGTTTCTTCTAACCATTTCCCTTCGCTCCGTTCACAAAATTTTGAGAGGCATAACTTTCATTCTAGGAGAACACTGCATACTTATATCTTTAGCCCTAATTCCATCATTCATATAATGTTCGTATGATGTCATGAAGCTTGTGTTGATATATTTTATCCTCTTATAGAGTATGATACTTTCTTTTTCATTATGGCACCATTTAGGAGGACTTCTTTCTTCAGAAGTTGCCTGTTTGTGTCTTGGATAATCCTCAAAAACGGAGGGGCCAACTTTAGGGATAAATTTATTTGTAGAGGTACTAATACTGAAGTCGGTATCTCTGAAATGCCTACTTCATATAGTAGAGCTATCATTTGGTGTCCAAAGGGCCTGTTGTCTTGCCGTGAAATAGCTAGTATTCATTAGTGCCTTATATTGTGGCTTCGATGGGGCTTTATGGAACAGCACCACTTTGGTTACACTTTGTCTTGGTCACAAAAAGGAACGACGCAATAAACCATTTTATAAGAATTGATATATTTACTACTTTAGTACAGTAACACTAATTAAAAAAGAACATGAAGATATACCATAGCCACTAGGAGGTACGCAGTTAGGGCTCCTCCTGAGGCTCCTGATTAGTGCACTATAGAGAGCAAAGAGGGTATGACAGGGAGCCTGCGAGTGATCCTAGCGGCGACATGAGGAACAACATAGAACCAAGCTTTACAGATGAAACCATCTCTATTTCCCGGCCTTTACGTAGGTGATGGTGTGATCCTAGCTCATTCGGGTGGTATATGAAGGTGTTCAGATACTTCTGCCTTATGTCAGTAGATTTACCGGTACATAGAAGAATTGCGGGAGAAAATTCTGGCACTTCAGCGTCTCCGAAAACCATAAAACTAGTTAGTGGGCCGTAAAACCAGTAAATCATTATTATTAATTCGAGAAAAGTGCTGGGATAGGTAGTACTGTACCTTATTTGAGTTCTTCAGGCACAAATCAATACCAGAAACTCCACATTAACTAAGTTGGTTACACGGTACGAGTCATGTGGCTGTGAACTTCCATTCGTGAGTTGGTGGGTTGAAACTCCATTGTCAGCAACCGTCAAGAAGGTTTTCTGTGTTTATATTAGGGAACTGCCATAATGCCGGAGCTGACTGCTACCTTCACAAACATGGCCCTTTCCCATTCCAGTGTCGCCAAAAACCTGTATGTGTTAGTGCGACGTTAAAAATGAATATACATTTTAGAAGAGTTTCTACGATTCTACATAAGTCTACACATTTCTAGTCATGAAAAACCCCTTGTGGGTGGGGGACGCTGATGCAAAATACACCCACGATATCCCCTGCCTGTCGGATGATTGAATCAGAACCATGAAACTACTTGTGATTAGTACCATCATGCGGGGAACACCATGGGTTGCCTTTACTTGCGAATAGTGTCAGAAGCATACTTAATCATACAGTTAAAATAAAGTGATAATTAGACTATTTACAAAACTTACAAAAATGGACAAAGGAAAACTGATAAGTACCATTGTGAGAAACACCACGGGCCTGGACGTTGCCTGTGATTAATAGCACTATATGAGCGACACTGTGAGTCTGCGTTGCATGTGATTAGTACCCACTATGTGAGGAACGCCACGAGATAGTATGAGTCCCTCTGATTAGTACACCCATGTGAGGAACACCGTGGGTTTGCGTTGCTTACGAGTGGCGCCATTATGTGAAAAACACCCTAGGTCTGCGTTTATGTGCGCGACGTACAATACTTGTGAATAGTATCATAACGATTGGAACACCGAGAGTTTATGCTACTCTTGATTAGTTCCACAACTTGAGACACACCATGTTTTACTAGCGATAAGTACTATTATGAGGGGCCATTGACCTGAATTTTGGACCTCTGCGGATAAGAATCATCGATTCAGAATTGTGCTTTGTAAACTGTCCCTTGGTAAGCAGGGGCTAATACTAATTTTTCAATATAGCCTAGTTTCTGGGAAGGTTAGGCATTGCAGGTCGGATCCACTGATTGTTTTAAGTTCATAGTCATTGCTTATTTTGGAATTATTTTTAACTTTCAGTATATCGTGAGTTAACTCCGCTGACTATTTTAAATTCATATTTATCCTTTCATTCTTCATCATCGCGTTTTAAATTCTAGTCGGTGGATGAATTTTGGAATTTTAAATTGTCATTGCATTTCGTCTCATTTGGTGCCGATGACCTAGATGTCATGCCCCTTTAAGCAACATCATCAGTCATGAAAAATAAATTGCAAACAGCACATGACGCGTTTTATGAAGCCGAAGTATGAAATTACGAAAGTACTTGGAGGTTAAAGACAAACGTCTATGGCAATGAATAATTATAACACGCCACTTGTGCAATAATATTACAGTTGGCCATAAAAAGACACCGCCTACAAGTAATACCGTAAGAGTGTCTTCCAGCTGAGTTTGTTGACAGATAGTGCAAACAAGAGGCAACGTCGCACCTTACCGTCTCTTAATCTCTAATACTCGACGGCTCTGCTCAGCTGTGCTCAGTGCCGCGACGAGGAACGAGTACATAGCAAGAAAAAACTACCTTTACGTAAACTTTTTATTTTGTTTGAACATGGATGAGACGTTTCTAGGTCCTGTTTCATTAGCTTGTGATGATTTATGTGAAGTTCTGACGAATGTCAATGACAAGAATGAAAGAGAAAAGAAAATTGTGGAGCACATCAAGCATTGCACCAACTTAACTAAGGGCGGTAAAATGGTTGATTTTAAACCTGGTGAGTTTTCTTTTCTATATTTAAATAGCAAATTAGAGAAGACAGGTCATTGATTCAGATAGTAACGACTGTTGGCTGTTATCATTAAATTCACTTACTTTTGTATGCAGGTTAGGGTATAGGTGAGGTAATTCTATTTACTTTCCGCCTAAATCAAATTTAACCTGTCATACGTCCTGAAAAAAATTAAATTAATCTTATTTATTAAACAAGAAGGTTTGCTTGTCTAGATCTTGGTGATAGGTTTGCAGGTGTGATTCATTCAGTGCTTCACAGATGATAACACCGTCTTAAAATACTGTAAATTTGAGGGGGGGGGGGGGGGGTCGGAGGCAGGAACTGTATGTTACATAAACCTAATACGGTACAGATGTACAACCATGTCCATACAACGACATTGTGAGTAAAGTAACCAGTTAATGAAAAATCGGAAGATAACCTCTGATTCCCATTAAAAGGGATTGGATGTAGAATTAAACATAACATGCATACTGTATTTAATGCGTCCAAAACTGTACGTTTAGAGAGTTTAGAGATGTTAGTAATTAGTATTTTGCTGAAATCTGTTAGTTCTTATGCATGAAGATAAGCTTGTCTGGTTGCAGTTGGTATTATGTGTTTTACTCGGTCCATCAGTCCACAGACTGGTTTAATGTGGTTCTCTATGCCACTTTATTCTGAGCTAACGTCTTCATCTTTACCTGCTTATTTTATCCTAAATATACTCTAATTAGTTGTCAGAATTATGTCTTGGTCTCTCCTTTTCATTATGGATCAAATTGTGAGTGTCTCAAAATGTATCCTATCCTGTCAATCTCTCTCTCTCTCTTCCTGATCAAAGTTTACCAAATCGTTCTCATCTCCAGCTTGATTCAGTATACCTGCATTTGTTATACAGTCTTTGCATATCACCTTCAACAGTCTTTTGCAACTCATTATTCCAAACATTTCTGTGCTCTTTCTTGTACTGGTAATAAGTAGTTATTTTCTATGTTTCACTTCTGTAGGTATGAAGGTGGATCAGATATAAACAGAATTTTTTAAAAAATTTATTGCATCAACCAAAAAAAAAAATACGCATAGGCTATAGAGATCACTTTTCTACAGTGTCCTGCCTTCGATACACATTTTCTCCATCTGATTGGTAAGTTTTTATTGCCATCCTGATAGAAGAGGAACATGTGCAGAGCCAGTTGCGCGCGAACACTTCTACATTTGCATCATCATCGAACTGCTATCCTTCTAGGTCTTGTTTGAGTGGTCCAGACAAAAGGTAGTCGCAGGGCGATAGATCTGAACTGTACGGAGGGTGTTCCAGAGGCCTCCAGTGAATTTCCTCCAGTTTTTCCCGCGTTAAAGTGTCAATATGCGACCATGCATTGTCATGGAGAAGAATGACGTCTGTTGCTGGCGTCACTTGTTACAATACGCAGCTTTTGCTTCATCCAAAAGGCAACATTAATAGGCTTCATTAATTGTCCTTTGTTCGTGAAGAAAATTTACCAGCAAAACACCCACGGAGTCCCAGAATACGGTTACAAGCACCTTTCCAGCAAATGGGCGTGTTTTGGCCTTGACCGGACCTGCTTCATCTCTTCGTCGCCACTCCATGCTTGCTTGCTTTCTTTGACTCTGAGGTGTAATATTGCACCAAACTTTCATCACAAGTCAAAATACAATGCAAGAAATCCTCTCCCTCCTCGTAGTGATGGAGGAGTATGACAAACTTCCTGGCGTAAAGTTTTTTGTTCCTGGTTGAGGAGACAAGGAACCCACCTGGCAGACACTTTTCTGAAATGGAGTTAATTTCGGATGATGGTTTGAACACTTCCGTAACTTATTCCTATGGCTAAAACAGTTTGCAAAACTTTTATTCGCTGATCTTCACCAATAATGTCACGAACGGCAACAATGTTGTCTGGAGTGATGCTTGTCCGCGATCTCCTTTCATGAGGTTCATAGGGTTCGAACCCCAATGTTGGCAGTCCTGAAGGAGGTTTTCTGTGGTTTCCCATTTCCACACCAGACAAATGCCAGGGCTGTACATTAATTAAGACCACGGCCGCTTCCTTTCCACTTTCCTTTCCCATCGTCGTCACCATAAGGCATGCCTGTGAAGGTGTGATGTAAAGCAAACTGTAGGAAAAGAAAAGTCTTCCTGAATATTTAGGAACATGAACCAAGCTAGTGATGTATTGAGCAGTTGCCATCTCCACCTTGCTCTATGGATGTGAAACCTGGACTCAATCCTGCCGTGATATTAAAAAACTAGAGCGCTTCCACCTATGAAAACTCTGATCCATTTTGAACATCAAATGGGATGGTATAACACAACAATTCATGAGAGACCGGGCGAGTTGGCTGTGCGGGTAGGGACGCGCAGCTGTCCCTTGCATCTGGGAGATAGTGGGTTCGAATCCCACTGTCGGCAGCCCTGAAGATGGTTTTCCGTGGTTTCCCATTTTCACACCAGGAAAATGCTGGGTCTGTACCTTAATTAAGGCCATGGCCACTCCCTTCGAACTCCTAGGTGTTTCCTATCCCATCGTCACCATAAGACCTATCTGTGTCAGTGCCACGTAAAGCCACTAGCAAAAAAGAAAAGTTCATGAGAGGGCAAAGGTGAGCAGTATAGAGGCTACCATTAGTGGTCACCAACTCAGATGGATTGAACATGACCAGCATATGAGAGACGGCAGACTTCCTTGACAAACGTGTATAGTGAACTTAGTACAGGTAAGAGACCTTGTGGTGCCCCTCTGAAGCACTATAAGGATCAACTGGAGTATACCTTGAGGAGCACATACATTGATCCGTGTACTTGGTGTACCATTGCAGAAGATCGTACTCGCTAGTCCACACCCACTTCAGCTGGTGTTGCACAATTTGAACTTGATCGTCGAAGATACGATGAAGAGAAACGTAAGAGACATAAACTCAGCCAGGTCCTCCACCTTCCATTAAGTGCAATTAATGTGGCCATGTGTTTCATGCCAGGATTGGTCTGCTAAACCGTCAAAGACATCTACATAATAGAGTATCTAGATAATGAAAGAATTGCAGGAGAGAAATGAATACTCAGATACAAGTTTCAGTCAACAACAATGAGTGTCAGGGTGACCAGATGTAGTAAACAGAAAAAGGACATTGCGGCCCAAAATCTAGAACATTCAAGAAAAATGTAGGACATTACAGAATAAAAAGCTAAAAATACTCGTGCTGTATATTGATTTTATTTAATTAATGTCAAATTATACCTTATTACATATGAGACCATCTTGATGCCAGCATGCAAAAGATCTCTGGTAATACACTTGGTGTTTACCTGAGAAAATTAAGTAAAACTCAGCCATAGATCACCCAACAGACGTCTGGTTTACTCTGTCATCTAGTAGAGTAAAACGGAACATCAAAATTGACTTGCAGAGAGCCTAGATGGCATTAAATTAAAATGTCTGCACGTGGTAACTGATGCCATTCTTCTTCAATTCCTTACGAACAGGATCAACATAGTAAGTAAGAAGTTTGGACTTAAAATAACCATTCAGAAAACAAAATTCACGGTTATTAACAAGCAAAAGAGAAACAACTCTGTTATTACGCTGGATGGGAACACAGTTGAAAAGGTGTCACATTTCATGTACCTAAAATGTTGGCTAATGGAAGAATCAAATCTGGATGTAGAAACCAAAACCAAAATGGTCATTTCAAGGTATGTTTTTAGTTGGATGGAAAAACAATAACATGATTAGGTATATTTTTCTGAAGTAGGCAACTTGACATCCAATTCACCTTCCACAACACCCCCATGATCCTCCTTAGATACACCCCCCACCCATTTTTTCCTTTCCCTCCCACCCTCTAATAAGCGCTCATTATTCCCCACCCTTTTCTCTATTTATCATCTCCCATTCATTTGTCAATCACCACGGCAAGCTGTTTTGAGTTGAGCCGCACATTGTAATTTCTTTTAAAATGATTTCCTATTTTTTATATTTTTATTTGGTTTTATTCTTTTTAATGATTTAAATTATTTTAACAATTTATATTTGCACTTTGTATTGTCAAAATTAAGGTCTACACTGTTTTCCTAAGACTTCAATTATGTCACCTTTTACTCTTTGGCCAGAGAAACAAATGCCTACAAGACCTGCCTAGCAACAACTATACATAACTGCATATCACAAGTTAATGAGTTATCCTTCAAGTTTTCATATTAGAACAAGTCCTTTAATTCGTTATCGATCTCAAATACATCTTCATACGTCTTCATATGTGAATGCGGCATAACAGGATTGTACTAGACCTGCTTATGAACTTCAACTGGATTTGTTTTGGCACAAAATAGTGGTGTTCTTTTGACTGTGATCATTGTGTTATGAACATCAACTGGAATTGCTTTTTGTCTGTGATCATTGTGTTACTTGTTTTTAGATCTAACATATAGGTCATTAGCCCAGAAGAATTATGTTATTTGTGTAATGACAAACAGGTGGGAACAATAGCAGGAGAGTACTCAGAATGAGGAGATAAAGGCTAAGTTAGGAATGAACTCACTGGATGAAGCTGTACGCTTGGTGGTGGGGTCCAGTGAGGCAAATGGAGGAGGATAAGTTACCTAGGAAAATAATAGACTCTGTTATGGAGGGTAAGAGAAGTAGAGGGAGACCAAGACTCAGTTTCTAACGATTTAAAGATAAGATGTACTGTATAGAACCAAATGAGACCACAGAACTAGTTCTAGATAGAGGATTGTGGCAACGTTTAGTAAATTTTCAGAGGCTTGCAGACTGAATGCTGAAAGGCATAACGGTCTATAATGTATGTACGTATGTGTGTATAACTAGCTGTAGTACCCAGCGTTGCCCGGATAGTTTCTGAATATTTACCTTTTAAGGTTTGAATTACCAGTTATGTGTGAAGTGAATTTTTATAGAATTCCTTTTTGACTTGCAGATTGATATGTTACGATCTATTATGTAGTTTTAGAATTATTTAGATGTGTTTGATTTCAAGTTTTAGATTATTTAATTTTCGAGTAAAACTTTGTCCTTATGGAAGCTCGAATCAACTGGGAAGTATTTGGTCCTGTCAAAAATTAATAAGTGATAACTATATGTATTTAGCCGTCTCACTATAGATACGATGTACAGGATTTCAACTGTCAATGAGACTGTCCCCCTACGAGATAAAAAATCTGGATTATCGCCATTCATCTCACTGACCCTGAAAATTGTAGATTCAACACTGTTTTCGATTATTTTTATATCTCGCCCTCACCCCAAGGGGGGCTGAACATGAACTTTAAAAAATTCGGAGTGGCACTATTCATTTCAGTGACCACGAAAAATTTGGATTCGATACTATTCTAGATTATTTTTATATCACGCCCCCTGCCCATAAAACGGTGCTAGGGGCATCTTACCCCCACGCGGTTTGTCTCCTGATACTAATTGATAAGTGTACCAAGTTTGGTGAAATTGCTCCAGTGTTTTAGGAGGAGATGTGTCATTTACACACACACACACATCCATTTTTATATATACAGTAGTAAAATTTTTAACTTCACCCCGTTTCCATCCCTGCCCAAAGGAGTCCTATGAGTGCCTTACACAACAATATATTTTTTCCATGTAGTAAGTCTTATGTGTACCAATTTTGGTTGGCAGCTATGCCCAAACGTACATGCATAAATTCGCTGCTCTAGAATCCTGGAGCTGACGTTGCCATGGTTACAGCAGTTCATTTCTTTTATCCGATTCCTAGAGCGGGGGTAGTGTGGTGCCAAAATCTCCATAACGGTTGGTTGTAGGGGCTTACCGAGTTTTATTCTTTGCGCCAAGAGGATTAAATTGAGCTTTGTCTCATCCTAATATGACAAATTTGATATTTTACCTATATTAGCCTATTATTTTTATATATCCCCCCCCCCCCGTGCCCCCCACCTCGAATTGTTTTGAAAATAAAATACAGCCCATATTACTCACTGGCAATGTAACTTTCTATACGTGAAGAATTTTTAAAATCGGTTCTGAAGTTTTTGAGTCTATCCGTTACAAACAAACAAACATACAAATTTTTCCTCTTTATAATATTAGTATAGATGATCCTTCATTTTTCCAAACATGTATCTTATTCCTGAAAGCAGATATGGTCAACAAAATCATTTTTGCAGGACTGGAGAACTGCACAGCCCTAGAAGTAAGCCATGAACATTTGAAGTGAATGTTGTAACCTTTATTAATTTTTTTCATAGCTTATTTTTAGAGCTCTGCACGGATGCAGATATCCGCGAAGTTAGTGCCTTGGCAGATGCAAACTGCATGGCAGTGTGGATAATTTTGCTGATAATTTCTAAATAATTGTAGTTATTGATTTTCACTTAGGTGTACTTAGTTTATCTCGTGAAGTCAGTCCTTCATACATTTCAGGCAGTTGTTTTTACGTGTGGTGAAGCAACCCTTGATATTATTGGTATGGGAGAATGGTGATATATAAAATGCCTTGAGTCCATAAAGCCGTAAATCTGACCCAAGCCTAACTGGCTCCTGCCTGCAATTAGTGATAGGAGGGAACAAGGATTCCAAAAGAGAACCGCTCAAGATGTCGATAGTTGTCGCAAGAGGAAATCCTTCACAAACCTGTTACTGTAGGGGGACTAGTGCCAGGTATCAGGCCTATTGTATTATGTCAATACAAAGGACACTAGGAAAGTTTTGCAATACGCAAAAATGGTTGGCTGGACACCACTGTTATGGTGAGGGATGAAAAGAGGGGTGAAAACCAGTCTAGAAGACAGCAAGGCGCGACCTTCACACCAGTTGTTACCAAGCAGTGGGATTGAAAGCAAGTTAATCTGTCAGTGTAGTCTAAAGGTGAATATCTTGCAATTATCTGCTACAATTTTGCTTGTGGATTAACTGTTTTCCAGTGCCTGGAGGAAATGACTCTTCTGCTGGAGAAAGACTGTCCACATCGGACAACAATTTTCTGTTGGTACAAAGAGTTCCAGAGGGGAAATGTTGGGGTTGAAGACGATCCTCATCTGGGCGACAGTTTGAATCAGTGACTGAGGAAAACATTGAAGCTGTGAGGAAAATGTTGCAGCAAGAGAGGCGGTTGACATATCGGCAGGTAGAAGAGACCCTCCACATCCCTGAACCAGCTATTCATTCATTTCTACACGACCATCTCCATGTTAGAAAGGTTTGTTCCCCTCGGGTGCCCCATTCACTTTCAGAGGAACAAAGGGCACATCGAGTGAACTGGTGCTGGAAAATGCTAAAACAGTTTGAAAATGGGACTTCGCGTAACGTCAATAGCATCGTTATGGGTGACGAAACTTGGCTGTATTATTACGATGTCCCAACAAAATCCCAGAACTAGGTGTGGCTGTTTGAATATGAGGGTACTCCTGTGACTGTGCGAAAGTCAAGGTCAGTGAGGAAAAGGATAATTCCTCACTAACTGGGCCATCCTGACTAGGGTAGTGCTAGAAACACAAAGGACAGTTACTGCGAAGTGGTTCAGCGAGACTTGTCTGCCTCAGGTCATCCAGACTCTCAAGCAGCTCCGTCCAAGTTCACAGCTCAACACTTGGCTCTTGCATCACAACAATGCTCCAGCACATCGTGGTAATGTAACAATGGATTTTCTTGCCAGATCAGGGTTGACTGTGCTTGATCACCCTCCATACAGTCCTGATGTGACTTCGCACTCTTCCCAGAAGTGAAGATGAAGGTGAAAGGGCGGCGTTTTGTATCCAACGAGGAGCTTCTGGCAGCATGGATTCAAGAGTGTGTAACGGAAGAAAAGTGGCGGAGTTGGTTCAGTGACTGGTTTCGACGTGGGGAAGTGTATTGAGTGTGGTGGAAATTATTTTGAAAAAGTCTAAAGCATTCACTCACATTGTAAAACTTTCCTAGTGCCCTTTGTAGATCTATCTGCTTCACTACCAGGGGTGTAATATAGTTAAATATCCACGGATAACCATTCGCGGGTGCATACGAAGGAAGTGCAGATGTGGAGCGGATGTGGATAATATTTTGTATAACCACGCAGGGCTCTACTTATTGTAAGGTATTTTGCAGTGTGTCTACAAGTACTCATCTTTCCTTTGAGAAAACGGAGCTTCTAATAAAATGAGCATACTTACAGAATTTGCATTTAACTGAAACCTGCTTGCATTGTCAACATTTCTGAAAGCGAGCAGTCAAAATTCTCTCTTGATCTACTTAGCGGTTTGAGTTTGCATGCAACAGAGAGAGAGAGACATGTAAATGTCCTACGACAATATACAAGTACAGTATTTTACTACCTACGTGTGAAGGGTACACAGAGAAAACGATCAAGGTTCATTTACGAAAAGTTCCAGAAAAATATATTTTAAAGTTTAATTACTTAAAACTTACTGTAGTGTGTATCTAAATGACTACAACATGGTGGAGTAAAATAAATTACTTTTTATATTAAGTACACAGTGGTTTATGTTCTGAAAGTTGGCTAGAAATAATGAAAATGTAGCATAGTCAAAGAGAGTGTAAACATCCTAAGCAATAACGATCAAGATCCAGAGGTTGAAATCAGCTTAATCAGCTTTATTCTAATAAAGCACCACTTCTAAACAGAAGAGTCCAATGTGTAATGCGGAATAAAATGTGAGCACTATAATTAACATTACATGGCACTTCACTGCAGTAATGTTTAATCAACATAATTTTCTTCTCTTCCACTGACAAAGCAGTACTTTTGGGCAACGGGACTGAAGAACTATTTCAATTCATGATTTCTCCTTAAATTAGTTGGTGTAATATTATGCTTTCTCCTTGTCTCAGAATATGCTAACAGTGAGGTAGCCAGTGATTTCTTTTCAGGGTAATAATACACCTGTTCGTGCTAGGCTAAAAATGCTCAGTGAGCTACCTAGACATCTTGTGTTCGTCCGTTTGTATTGGCACGCTCTGTAGGCATAAGAAAAATGGTGCCTAGGTTCGTCTAGCCTGTTCTTCGTTCTTCACCTCACAGGATTCACATTGATTAGCCCAGTCGGATGAGGGTTCTTTGCTACATTTGGGAGCATTTCATTGAATTCCCTTATTGTTCTTTTGTGCAAGAGGAGTGTTATCAAAACATCTCAGTTGTGAGCACTTACAGTCATCTCCTTTTACATAACTTGTGGCTTTAACCTTCTTCCATACATCAGAAATGCGTCCAAATACTTTTCTTTGTTGTATTCAACTCGGGACTTCAATACTTGTCACTCTCCTCTGCATTTATTGTTTTCATTTCACTGACCTTAATATACTGCCTGCAGGACAGTTAAAACCAAAGGAACTGATGTAAAAATTTACATTTCTTTACTATACCATGACAGATATCTGCTTTTTCATATGCAGCAATGGAAACATAATTATTATTTCAGTCAGGCATATGTCAGCTACATAAACCAAAACCAAACCAAATCCCTTGGCACTACAGCCCTTGAAGGGCCTTGGCCTACCAAGCGACCGCTGCTCAGCCCGAAGGCCTGCAGATTATGAGGTGTCGTGTGGTCAGCACGATGAATCCTCTCGGCCGTTATTCTTGGCTTTCTAGACCGGGGCCGCCATCTCACCGTCAGATAGCTCCTCAATTCTAATAACGTATGTCAGCTAGATAAGGCTGCAGTAAACAGGTAAAAAGAAAGGAGGAAAATAGGAAAATGTATTTTGAATTTCCTTTCACAATTCAAACAACAGTCTGATCGTTTCTTTCAAGTTCACTCTCTACATCGTTAGTTGATAACGTGTCTTGATCTGCCAATAGATTGTGAGAACAGATTTAGTAGACCACAAGCTTTTAAGGAGAGAAAAAAGATTTCCGGAACTAATTAAAATCCCCTACATTAAATTCCCTCACAAGTGTTAGGAAAAGTTTGTTTTGTATTTTGACTTTCATTGGTTTGTGTGCGAGCAGGTTCAGCAATGGTTGAAAATATTTCCCTCGCATACATATGACATAAGGCTGTTCTGCATCTAACTGTCATATTTATCCATTTAGTGGGTGGAAATTGCTGCTGAACCTAAAAATGTATGTCTATGATTCTGCACGAAAAGTATCCTTCACTGACTGACGTTGCACTTCGTGAGTCCTTGTTTTCAAGCATGAACTTAATTAAAAATTAGGTACAGAATTGTTTTCTTATGAGCATTTGGAATCATGCATTCAAATCAGTGTTTCAAATTGTTCACCCAACATGAAGGCTATTGTTAAGAAAAGTTCTGCCTAGTTTCACACTAAGAAGAAAGTGATCGTAAACTTTTATTTTTTGCATCCGTTTCCAGTAAACTATAATATATTTCCTTGCTGCCTAGAGCCTTTTTACCATTACATTAATTGTTATTGTTTGAGTCATTAGTCCATAGACTGGTTTGATGCAGCTCTCCGTGTCACCCTATCCTGTGCTAACCTTTTCATTTCTACGTAACTATTGCATCCTACATCTGCTCTAATCTGCTTGTCATATTCATACCTTGGTCTACCCCTACCATTCTTACCACCAACACTTCCTTCAAAAACCAGCTGAACAAGTCCTGGGTGTCTTAAGATGTGTCCTATCATTCTATCTCTTCTTCTCATCAAATTTAGCCAAATCGATCTCCTCTCGCCAATTCGATTCAGTATCTCTTCATTCGTGATCCGATCTATCCATCTCACCTTCAGCATCCTTCTGTAACACCACATTTCAAAAGATTCTATTCTCTTTCTTTCTGAGCTAGTTATCGTCCATGTTTCACTTCCATACAATGCCACACTCCACACAAAAGTCATCAAAAACATCTTTCTAATTCCAATATCAATGTTTGAAGTGAGCAAATTTCTTTTCTTAAGAAAGCTCTTCCTTGTTTGTGCTAATCTGCATTTTATGTCGTCCTTAGTTCTGCCATCGTTAGTTATTCTACTACCCAAGTAACAATATTCATTTACTTCCTTTAAGACTTCATTTCCTAATTTAATATTTCCTGCATCACCTGCCTTTGTTCGTCTGCACTCCATTACTTTTGTTTTGGACTTATTTATTTTCATCCTGTACTCCTTACCCAAGACTTCATCCATACCATTCAGTAGCTTCTCATGATCTTCTGCAGTCTCAGATAAAATAACAGTATCATCGGCAAATCTCAAGGTTTTGATTTTCTCTCCTTGGATTGTGATCCCCTTTCCAAATTCCTTTTTGATTTCCTTTACTGCCTGTTCTATGTAAACATTGAAAAGGAGGGAGGGACAAACTGCAGCCTTGCCTCACTCCTTTCTGGATTGCTGCTTCTTTTTCAAAGCCCTTGATTCTTATTACTGCAGACTGATTTTATACAGACTGTAGATAATTCTTCGTTCTCGGTATCTGATCCCAATCACCTTCAGAATCTTAAATAGCTTGGTCCAATCAACATTATCGAATGCCTTTTCTAAATCTATGAATGCCATGTACGTGGGGTTGTCCTTCTTGATTCGATCCTCTAAGATCAGACGTAAAGTCAGGATTGCTTCACGTGTTCCTACATTTCTTCTGAAGCCAAACTGATCTTCTCCCAACTCAGCTTCAACTTTTTTTTTTCCATTTTTCTGTAAATAATACGTGTTAAATTTTGCAGGCATGAGATACTAAACTAATGGTGCGGTAGTTTTCATACCTGTCAGCACCGGCTTTCTTGGGAATACGTATAACAACATTCTGACGAAAATCAGATGGGACTTCTCCTGTCTCATACATCTTACACACTAAATGGAATAACCTTGCCATGCTGGTTTCTCCTAAGGCAGTCAGTAATTCAGAGGGAATATCATCAATTCCAGGTGCCTTGTTCCTATTTAGGTCGCTCACAGCTCTGTCAAACTCTGACCTCAAAATTTTGTCTCCCATTTCATCAGCATTAACCGCCTCTTCTTGTTCCAGAACCAAATTATCTACATCTTTCTTTACCTTGATACAACTGTTGGATATGTTCCTGCCATCTTTCTGCTTTGCCTTCTTTCCCTAGAAGTGGCTTTCCATCTGAGCTCTTAATATTCATACACCTAGATTTCCTTTCTCCGAAGGTTTCCTTGATTTTCCTGTATGCAGCATCTACCTTTCCTAGGACCATACAATCTTCGACATCCTTGCACTTCTCCTTCAGCCATTCTTCCTTAGCTACCTTGTACGTTCTATCTACATCATTCTTTAATTGCCTGTATTCTTTTCTGCCCTCTTCATTTCTAGCATTACCGAGCTCGATAGCTGCAGTCGCTTAAGTGCGGCCAGTATCCAGTATTCAGGAGATAGTGGGTTCGAACCCCACTATCGGCAGCCCTGAAAATGGTTTTCCGTGGTTTCCCATTTTCACACCAGGCAAATGCTGGGGCTGTACCTTAATTAAGGCCACAGCCGCTTCCTTCCCAGTCCTAGCCCATTCCTGTCCCATCGTTGCCATAAGACCTATCTGTGTCGGTGCGACGTAAATCAACTAGCAAAAAAATAATTCGACAATTCAAAGTGCATATATAATTTTTATAAATAATTTAAATCGTTAAAACGAATAAAAGCAAATAAAAAAGATAAAAAAATAGGAAATAATTTTAAAAGAAATTACAATGTGCGGCTCAACTTGAAACAGCTTGCCGTGGTGATTGACAAATGAATGGGAGATGATAAATAGAGAAAAGGGTGGGGAATAATGAACGCTTATTAGAGAGTGGGAGGGAAAGGAAAAGATGGTGGGGGGGTGTATCTAAGGAGGATCATGGGGGTGTTGTGGAAGGTGAATTGAATGTCAAGTTGCCTACTTCAGAAAAATATACCTAATCATGTTATTGTTTTTCCATCCAACTAAAAACATACCTTGAAATGACCATTTTGGTTTTGGTTTCTACATCCAGATTTGATTCTTCCATTAGCCAACATTAGCCTATAGCATTTCTAGCATTCTTGTATTTTCGTCGTTCATCGATCAGGTCTAGTATCTCCTGAGTTATCCACTGATTCTTAGTTGATCTTTTCTTCCTTTCTAACATTTCTTCAGCAGCCCTACTGACTTCATTTATCATTACTATCCACTCTTCCTCCATTGTGTTTCCTTCAGTCTTTTCATTTAGTCCTTTTGCAACATGTTCCTTGAAACAATCCTTCACACTCTTTTCTTTCAACTTGTCTAGATCCCATCTTTTTGCATTCTTTCCTTTCGTCAATTTATTTAGCTTCGGATGGCATTTCATGACCAACAAGTTGTGGTCAGAGTCCACGTCTGCTCCTGGGAAAGTTTTGCAATCCAACACCTGGTTTCTGAATCTCTGCCTAATCATAATGAAGTCTGTTTGATACCTTCCAGTGTCTCCAGGTCTCGTCCACGTATACAGCCGTCGTTTCTGGTGTTTAAACCAAGTATTGGCAAGGACTAAATTATGATTAGTGCAGAATTCTACCAGCCGACTTCCTCTTTCGTTCCTTTGTCCCAATCCGAATTCCCCTACTGTATTACTTTCTCTTCCTTGGCCTACCACTGCATTCCAGTCTCCCATCACAATTAGATTCTCGTCACCTTTTACATATTGTATTAAATCTTCTATCTCTTCATATATTCTTTCGACTTCCTCATCATCCGCTGAGCTAGTAGGCATATAGACCTGCACTATTGTGGTGGGCATTGGTTTGGTGTCTATCTTGACGACAATAATTCTTTCACTATGCTGGTCGTAGTAGCTTACCCGCTGCCCTATTTTCTTATTCATTATTAAACCAACTCCTGTATTTCCCCTGTTTGATTTTGAGTTGATAATTTGGTAGTCGCCTGACCAAAATTCCTATTCTTCCTACCAATGTACTTCACGTATACCAACTACCTCTAACTTTAGTCTATCCATCTCCCTTTTCAGATTCTCTAATTTACCACAACGATTCAGACTTCTAACATTCCACACTCCGACTCGCAGAATGTCAGTATCCATCTTCCTGATGATCGCCCCCTCTCGTGTAGTCCCCACCCGGAGATCCGAATGGGGGACTAGTTTACCTCCGGAATATTTTACCCGGGAGGAAGCCATCATCAGTACATCAGCATGTCCTCGGGAGTTAGTTACGGCTGTAGTTTCCCGTTGCTTTCAGCCGTGTAGCAGTATCAACACAGCTAAGCCATGTTGAGTATTATTACAAGGCCATATCAGTCAATCATCTAGACTGCCGCCCGTGCAACTTCCGAAAGGCTGCTACTCCCCTTTCGATGAACCATTCCTTAGTCTGGTCTCTCAACATATACCCATCCGATATAGTTGCACCTGCGGCTCGGCTATCTGCTTCATTGGGACACGCAAGCCTGCCTCCCCACCGCGGCAAGGTCACATGGTTCGCAGGGGGAGGTTACATTAATTACCTTTTCGAAATAAATTATGTTGGATTTCAGTTGTTTAAAGGATAGATCATTTGAACATGTGAGAACATCTCAGTCGATCATTTAAGCATCAAGGTTGATGGCTTCTGCCCTACATTCTCTTGCAATATTATTATAAAGAGGGCATTATAGTCATCTTTCATAAAATGTTGAAAGGAAATGCTCATTCCTGGAGATATGACACTGTAGTAATGCTGTTTCATTTACACACAGTCTGTGATATTATCCAAATCACATGTTTTAGGCTATATGCCTATTACAGCTGCAACATCAATTTTCAGACTGGGGGAGGGACATGATAGTCAAGTGGGAGTGTCATGGACTTCTCACCAAGGCGCTCATGGTTCGAATTCTGGCCAGTACATCTGAGATTTTCAAAATGAAAAGTCACATCCCTGTAGTTTGTATTCCACATAAAATTGGAGGTCCCATGGCTATGATCACACTATCAAGTCTTGTAAAACTATAAACTTTATTTTTAACCAAGGGATTTCCTGTTTTCGAATCAAACTAATTTAAAACTTATGGTTTCTTTTCCAGGACTGGAATGGTTCAATGTATCAAAAGCTCTTTCTTTAAAGAAAGACTTGAAAGGAAAAGTGGTTGTACTGGACTTCTTCACATACTGCTGTATTAACTGTATGCACATTTTACCTCATTTGAAGTTGCTTGAAGAAGAGTTTACAGTTCAGGATGGTGTTGTGGTGGTAAGCAGAAAATATATGAGGTGTTCCAATACTTCTCTTGCAGTACATCAGAGTGGAAATTAGACTTAATATATGAGTGTTCTCTGTACAGGTTGGAATCCACAGTGCTAAGTTTGATAATGAGAAGGATTCTGGCAACATCAAGGCTGCAGTGCAACGATACGGCATTACTCACCCTGTAATGAATGATTCTGAAGGAAGTATGTGGAATACATTGGGAATAGCCTGTTGGCCAACACTTCTTGTTTTAGGTGAGTAGTATATTATTAAGTAGCCGTATATCTTTGTAAGACATTATTACTGCTGCCCTTCAAAATAACACAGAGAGAACAGCAACCTCAGACTCGAGGAAGACAGAATTGAATGGATGAAAAACTTCAGCTATCTTGGAAGTGTTGTCTCCTGCAATGGGAATATTAAACTAGAGGTACAAAATATGAGTGTTCAAAAAATCCAACTTCTTCTACCAAGTGCAAAATCTTGTCTGGGGCAAGGCAGTTCCT
Organism: Anabrus simplex; assembly: GCF_040414725.1. Lineage (NCBI taxonomy): Eukaryota > Metazoa > Arthropoda > Insecta > Orthoptera > Tettigoniidae > Anabrus > Anabrus simplex. The sequence goes on from NC_090272.1 coordinate 164,801,583, forward strand.
TGAAGGGCAAAACAGACAAATTCAAATCATACCTTCTGCCATTCGTACATGTTACAGAATTTCCGTGGCTCAAAGAGGATTAGCAAGCACCTGGGTTGATTGGCTGGACAAGGAATTACTTAGAGCAACTTTTAGTATAACAAATTTGAAAATTTTATTTCTTCCTTTTTTTTTTAAATAGAAAATCTGAACGAATAACAAGCAGTAGAACAAGTTATTAATGAGCTCGTCAGCTCTAACAATTAAGGGTTATGAACTTCATATTGTTGGTCCGTATTAAACTGAGATAACATATAAATAATGCACAGTAGAGTTTTCCACCTATTCAATACTAAGTTGTATTTACAGTATTTACATTTCATGGGACTAGTTTCAACCCTACTCGGGGTCATCATCAGCCATAATAAAATATACACAAAATATATGGCAAAATCCTAAAACATGTTTTCTAGCAGTAAGAGTCTTATGAAAAATATAATTTTACAATATGAAGTGTGGTTGAAATGTTGCACATGAAAATGAGAAATATTATGTGTGATGTAGATGAATAATAATTAATACATTATACATGCTAAGAATTCTGGAACAAAAGTGCAAATAAGGTGCTCTGTGTTGTTAAAATATATAGACTCATGGAATTCAGTAGGTCCTGGTGATACATAACGGTTGTGGACCGAGTGCTTTGGCAATAAGAATGAACACAAAGTAAACTGACATATAAAAATATACAGGTATGTACAATGTCTGAGTAACAAAATGTGTAGTTGATACTCTCTGGAAGAAGAATCGATTAAACACTGGATCAGCTTAAGCGGAGAATTTGGCGGTTGGTGTATTGAGTAACCAAGCCGTGTTGATGGGCTGCATGGTTGATTGTTGTGCAGAACGTGAAGTTTTTCTAATTCTTGTTGAGAAGAAAGTAGACACCTCACACTGTCAGCTAAGCTACACAAACCACAGCGCGAGGTCCAATTTGTTTTCTGCTATGAACTGAGAATTCCACCAATTAATATCACCACGTGCAGTAGAAAAGGTTTACCAATAACACAAATGAAATTTCCTAAGCTCTAGGTTAATTTTTAGTCCATGAGAGTGCACTAATAAATTGATGATAGTCATCTAACAGTAGAAGATGAAATTTCTTGGGAGTTTACAAGTTCAAGTCAGTTGGCCTAGATGGCCGTAGAGATGGCGCACAGTTTAAATAGCCGGGAAAGGTGTACCCCTGGTACAGTACACAAGTAAAATGGTTTGGCCATGTAAGGCGAATACAGAAGACACAGATTCCCTGGAAGTACTTAGAGAGGATGGTGCCTGGAAAAAGACCAGTTGGACATCCTAGTAGCAGGTGGTTGGACTTAATCAAAGAACATCTAACAAAAAAGGGAGAGACATAAGAAGATTTGAGAGAAATAGTTTACAAAGACAGAAACAGATGGAGGCATATCATTCACACAAATCCTACCTGGCTTGCTGGAAGGATCCACAGATGATGATGATGATGATGATGATGATGATGATTGTTGTTTACCAAAATGAAGGCATTCACACAGTATCACTCTTTGTACGTTTTAACAGGTGAAGCTCGTGCTAAGGTAACTATGCAGGCTTAATGTATGTTTTTTAGTCTTGAAATCGTAATTGTCAAGTAGAAAATAAACAGTCACAATTTATGAGTGCTACAGAAAAAAGAAAAAGTTTGGTCTGGGAAGACTTGGGAGTAAGGAGAAGAGATGCTTGATTATGTGCTATGTTTCGAGCTGTCAGTGGAGAGTTGGTGTGGAATGACGTAAGTTGACGAATAGGCTTGAGTAGAGCTTTTAAACGTAGGAAAGATCATACTATGAAGATCAAGTTGAAATTGAAGAGGACAAATTGGGGGCAAATATTCATTTATAGGACGAGGAGTGAGGTATTGGAATAAATTGTCAAGGGAAATGTTCAATAAATTTCCAAGTTCTTTGAAAATGTTTAAGAAAAAGCTAGGTAAACAATTGATAGCCCTTTCAGACCTGAAAGAAAACTGGCGGTGTGAATTTTTGTTTGTACGTCAAAACTGACTAAAATGCTCTTAAATACATATATTTTTAGTTTATTCTACAAAATAAAAATGAACATCTGAAAAAAAAGCACCCACACAATTGTGCGTGTCAGGACTTGATTCACTACTTACAAAAAAGAAAAATTACCTCAATGCATGTGAATATACGTATGTACATGATGAAATGTTCTATTTTACAGTGGGGAATAATTTAAAACAATTAAATCTTCATTCAAGCACAAGTAAACGTTACATTTTCTACATTGAGGAAGAGTTTTGCTTCTACTGCCCTTTTGGCAGCAGCAACGTGTCGTCAGACGTGAAAAAAATCTGGAGGTGTCAAAACGTCAAAAACCTACTAAAATGCTCTCAAATACATGTTTTTAAAGTTTATTTTACAAAATAAGAACTATCGGCTGAAAAACGGAACCCACACAATTGTGTGTGTCAGGACATCATTCACTACTTGCAAAAAATAAAAATAAAAATTCAACTCAGTACATGTGAATATGCACATGTACAAGATCAAATGTACTATTTTTCAGTGTGGAACGATTTTAAACAATTAAAATCTTATACATTACATTTCTCATGTAGAGTAGGAGTTTTGCTTTCACAGTCCTTTTTGTGACAGCACCCAGCACTCCTGCATGCATTGCCTGTAAGGAAACCTAGCCCACACATGTGTGTATCAACATTCAAAACCTCATGGTATTACGTACGATGTTGTAAGTACACAATTTACGTTTGCTACACAATTTACACACTTCATTGATTATATTCTGATATTCAGTAAAGCTTCTAGATTAATATGAATGCAACAAATAAATACTTAGTTTAGGCATTACTGCTTCCCGCCATCTTGCTAATGAACTGTATTTTTAAACTCTTCTTCCTGCCCCATGGTGGTCAAGTACTAAATAAAAACAGCTGAAGTACATGCTACTTGACCCGCACAAGCACTGCAGTCCGGTCTAGCGCCAAGAAAACATCAAATAAGCTCAGACAAATAAAATACGAACCCGCACAATTGTGCGTACACGGTCTGAAAGGGATAGAGAATCTGCCACCTGGGCGACAGCCGTAAATGCAGATCATTGATTGATTTGATTGAACTATTGTACATTACATGTGAAAACACCACACTTTTTTGCAGTCTGTGCATTATTAGTACCGGTATCCTTTGCCTTGCATAAAACCTGTAATTTTAAATTTATGTCATAACCTCTTTTGCATTAACACGATGATGCCAAGCCAAGCAAATATTAGAACACAAGCCACAAATTTGGAAAAAAAGAAATCATCAAAACTCGAGAGATTTTGGTATTGTGACCTTGATCTCAGTTGTGATATGTGTGGTGATTTCCGCTGTACAAGCCAGGACAGTTGAGGAATAATACAAATAGACCTTCACCCCATTTTCACACCAGGCAAATGCTGGGGCTGTACCTTAATTAAGGCCATGTCCGCTTCATTCCCATCCATGTCCTTTCATATCCCATTGTCTTCATAAGACCTACCTGTGTCGGTGCGATGTAAAGCAGATTGTTGTAGACCTTCACAAAAATCAGTCTTTTTAAATGGAAGGCTTATTTATAGGGAGGTCAGAAACCATGGGATTAATCGGGTATATCAGCTACATGTCCGTTCCGTTGATTTTAACATGACAGTTCACTGTTTTCAAGAGACATTAATTTTAAGGATCCTCCTAAAGGTTTGTATGTTTTAATGTATATCTTATCTATGTCTTTTAGTTTATAAGAGAATTATTTTTCTTTACCATTTGTTAGCTGATGATGGCTTGAAACAAGCCAGAACATGTACTGACCAATTTTAACTCATCACAAAAAACAAGTTTTGATTAGGTTGACCTTAATTAACAAATAATTTTGTAACAGGTATATGAGCATTAAAGGATTGGTCATGCTGATAAATAATTTTTTTTAATCCTTTAATATCTCGTGCCATTGTCATTTCATCAGCTGCTGTAGTTAGCCAATCATATCGCTTCGCTGGTGAATTCAAATGGGTTTTGCAAGGTGGCGTTGCTAAATGTGCATATGGCTTAAGACCAGCTAGAGGATGCTGTTTGTGAGACCAAAGGAGTAGTGATTTTCACATCTTTTGTGATCCATCCCTTCTGTTTCGCTATGCCTTCATTCTTTGAAGTGTTCTCCTTTTTCTTTTTTGATCATTGTATAGTTTAGGGGGGATGGTTATCTAGTTACATTTCCCCTTAAAATAATAATCACCACCACAAAACTAATACAAAGACAATTTTTAGAACCTATTTTTCAGTCTTTGGGTCTTTGAAAGTAGTTAATTTTAGTATCTTAGTATTAACTTGTAGGGTGTAAAAATAGAATGTCAAAGAATGTAAAAGACTACAGCAATTGAAGAATCTAGCCCTGTATAATATTTACAGTATGTTACCTACTCCTGTTACCAGTATACCCATACTGTTTCCACTCTCTCCACTGTCATACAAATGCACAAAGATAATATTTAACTCCCACTAAATGAATTTAAAACAAGGAGGAGTCAACAGTCGTTACTTATTTCAAAATGTTGTTTAGCTCCCCAAAAGTTGGGTTCACCGGGCGAGTTGGCCGTGTGGTTAGTAGCGCGCAGCTGTGAGCTCGCATCCGGGAGATAGTGGGTTCGAATCCCACTGTCGGCAGCCCTGAAGATTGTTTTCCGTGGTTTCCCATTTTCACACCAGGCAAATGCTGGGGCTGTACCTTCCCATTCCTGGGCCTTTCTTGTCCCATCGTCGCCATAAGCAAAATTAAAATAAATAAAAAAAGTTGGGTTCCTCAAAGCTTTCATTTCAATATAATGTCCATGCAAACAGAAGAAGAGAAAACATTTCCAATCATAGTGTTCTTTCTGTTTTCAGGTCCTGAACATGAAGTGATATACATGAGTATGGGTGAAGGAAATATGGATCTTTTGTTTTTAGTTGTACGAAATGCTGTGACTTTCTACAGGCAACAGAATCAATTATCCAATCATGCTCTTCCCACTGCACCTTCGATGCACCTTTTATCACAGGCAACAGACTCATTGTTATTTCCTGGGAAAGTAGCAAGTTTCTGGAGGAAGAATGATCAAGTCAGTCAATGGTTAGCTGTTTCTGATACTGGTCATCACAGAATTGTGCTTCTGACTGAAGATTTAAGAGTAGAGGTGAGTTACTAGTAGTTTTAAATATATTTGCAGTGACTGTGGACACTTCTAAAATTAACCTTATCCTCAGATACATTTTTATTATGATATTTCCTGTAGTGACATTTTATAATTTGTCCTTTTAAGTGTTGAGTTACTAATTTACTGTTTATTACCTCATTGCTAATTTTTTTCACTCACATGTAAGAAATTTTTAGAAGGCATAATGTTTTACTTATCAGGGGCATGTTAGGCATAAAATGTCTAGGAATATTGGGTCTTTGTTAATTTAACATGTTCATCCTGATGTGTGCCACCAGTGGTACATGATTAAAAAGATTTACCTTACAATAATTGCTTTGTGTTTAGCATTACATTCCTAAAAAGATGACATTGAGTTTTTATACAAACAACATTGTATTTCACATGAAAAAATGAAATGGCATATGGCTTTTGATGCCGGGAGTGTCCAAGGACAAGTTCGGCTCGCCAGGTGCAGGTCTGTTGATTTCACACCCGTAGATGACCTAAATGTCGTGATGAGGATGAAATGATGATGAAGACAGTACATACACCCAGCCCCTGTGCCAGAGAAATAACCAATGATGGTTAAAATAACCAATGATCCCTGCTGGGATTCTAACCCGGGACCCCTGTGACCAAAGGCCAGCATGCTAACCATTTAGCCATGGACCCAGACATTTATAATAATAATTTCACATGAAAGCCCTTGATCTATGTCTGTTTGCGTATTATAATTGTTTTAGAGACATTGTACGCACTTTATTTTGTGCGCCACTGGTGGCGCACAATGGCATTCGGTAATCATGCGGCAGTCTCGTGCTGTCGTGCGCCACCGGTGCTACATGTAATTTCATGGTCGTTGAAGCAGATTTTGAAGCTTTGTAATTTCCAAAACTGCTTGTTTGAGTGCAACACCTCTCATACGCAATCAGTAGGGCGCTCTTTTAATGTATCTGTGAACCTCTCACTTTCAAAAAATTTGAAACAATTTACAGTTCATTAAGGTTAATAAAAACTATTGGAAGACAAAGAGAATGGCTAAAGACAGAACAGCATGGAGAATTCATGCGAAGACCACCAGTGATTTTTTTTTTTTTTTTTATCTAGTCGTGTCAGTAGCACAATACAGATTACAGATGCATATTAGATAAAATATATAAAAATACAATATTATATAAAATTAAACAGTTATTTACAAAATATCGGCCCAGAATTTGTTCACGTTAACAAGCACTGATACTAGCCTGTGCCAGATCAAGTTCTGTGCATTTAACAGGGCATCGAGGGCAATTAATAAGGTACCTTGTCGTTTGTACCACGCCGTATTCACATAGGGTCTGATCCCCCTTCAGGAGGCCCCATTTCTTCATATTGTCCTTTGATCGTCCAATGTCTGCTCTTAGTCTGTTCAGTGCCTTCCATATAGTCCAGGTTTCTCCATGACCAGGGGGAAGCTTTTCCTCCAATTTTAAGCGTTCTGGACGAAAAGAGATCTTCTGATTCCAGAGTAGAAGTTTTCCTTGCATCTGCACTAGCGGGGGATGAGGAGTGCATAAAACTGTTCCTGGACTTCAGTCGAGTTGGTGGTAGTTTGCGTCCATGTAAGGGGGTGGGCTGAGTTGGTAGAAGCCCTTAACCTCTCCACATTTGCAGCTACGTCGCGTCTGATCTCAGGAGGGGCTATTCCTGCAAGGGAGTACAGTTTGTCTGTTGGTGTTGGTTTCAGACATCCTGTAATATGTCTGCATGTTTCATTCAGGGCGACATCGACCTTGTTGGCATGTGTAGATTTATACCAAACGGGACTAGCATACTCCCCTGCTGAGTAACAAAGTGCTAAGGCTGTTGTCCTTACCGTATGAGGGTGGGCGCCCCACTTTGAACCTGTCACTTTACGGAGCAGGGAGTTCCGAGAGGAGACCTTTGCCTTGATGTTTGAACAGTGCTCCCTGTAAGTTAGAGAACGATCCAAAGTAACACCCAAGTATTTTGGTGTGTAATTATGTTCTAGAACTTTGTCCTTCCAATTCACTTGCAGCTTTCTTGAGGCTTGTTTGTTCTTCAGATGGAAAGCACATACTTGAGATTTTGATGGGTTTGGTTTGAGATTATTGGTCTCATAGCAGTGAGACAAAATATCCCATGCTTTGAAAGAGTAGAAAACAATCTCACCACCAGTGATGATGATGATGATGATGATGACAGTTCATTGTTTACGGTTTGCATCATTTTTGTAGTCATATAAAACGGTACGTTTTGCTGGCACTGTTTTAGAAAGTGTAAAACCACTTTCCTATTTTAAATATTTATTATGGATCCTGATGAGATTGAAGAAATCCTAAATGAGAACACATGTGTGTCTGAACTTAGTGACCATATTATTGTCTGAAAGTGAATATTTGTTGTCAGTTACTGAAAGTGATAGTGACCTTATAAGTGTGGTAGAAGAAAGTGAGGAAGAATGAAGTGATGCAGAAAGGAGTGACGGTGATCCAAAACAAACGGTAGTAAGTGCTATTCATAACCATGATACAGATGTTGGTTCCCATAGGGAACCTGAAATATTTGTCCCGAATGAGTAAATTTATAATACCAATACAGTTGGTCCGTTATTGGATATTGTAAATTTTCCAGCTAACTCATTCTTGGTTGCGAGCGTTTTGCCCCAGTGTGCTAAATTCGGCTCATCAGTTGGTAAATAGCACACCCACCAAGATGCATGGTTAGTGCATACCATGGAGGCCACTGCGTAGGCTACTTGGAGCCACCGGCAGTGCCAATGCGCTATGAGAGACTTTGTCTCATTTCCAAAAATTGATGCCTGCCTGGCCATCAGATGATACAGATGTTGATTCCCATAGGGAACCTGAAATATTTGTCCCGAATGAGTAAATTTATAATACCAATATAAATGGTCCGTTATTGGGCATTATAAATTTTCCAGCTAACTCATTCCTGGTTGCCAGCGTTTTGCCCTCGTGTGCTAGGTTGGGCTCATCAGTTGGTACCTAGCATACCTACCAAGACGCTAGCTGGAAAATTTATAATGTCCAATAACGGACCATTTATATTGGTATTATAAATTTACTCATTCGGGACAAATATTTCAGATTCCCTATGGGAATCAACATCTATATCACCTGATAGCCAAGCAGGCATCAGTTTTTGGTAAAGAGACAAAGTCTCTCACAGTGCATTGGCACTGACGGTGGCTCCAAGTAGCCTACGCAGTGGTATGCACTAACCAGCGTCTTGGTAGGTGTGCTAGGTACCAACTGATGAGCCCAACCTAGCACACGAGGGCAAAACGCTGGCAACCAGGAATGAGTTAGCTGAAAAATTTATAATGTCCAATAACGGACCATTTATATGGGTATTACATAAAAATATATAAGTAAAATTTCATAAGAGCTCCCATTTTCATTATTTTTATTACTTTTATTCTTGAACAATTATTATTTTTATATCATTTTCATTATTATTGTTGTTTTTTAATTGCAATGCAAATTTTACATTATCAAAATAAGGTAAATATAACAGTATTTCAGAAAACTGTTCTTGCTTAGTAATCCGTCAGACTTTTTTCATTCGCAGAACATGGTACAATATACTGTATATAAACAATTTTAAAATCTCTAGAGAGAGCTGACGTGAAACAAACAACATTTATCAAAACTAGATGATCAAACAAGCACAAAGAAGAAAGAATCATGCAAATCTCATATAGGTACAGAGATATAATGTTTTTAAATTCCTTAAGGGGGGAGACCTAGCTCAGCACGGGGAAAATAGGCCAATATTCATTCGATTGTTATATATGCTACAAACGTTGTTGACAAATGCTGCACATACCCCAGTATTGCCATGCTTAAGGGCAATCAGAAGCAACTTCAATGATGTCAAAATTCTAATTATAACATTTTAAAATAAAATGTTCAAAATTTCCCGCCTTTTTAACAATATATCACGGTTTCCTTCATAACTCTCTTACTGATTCACGGATAATTATGATTTTTTCAGAGCTTCCTCCCATAATGTTGTACTACAATCTGTACCTCATTCATATAAATAGGATTTAAATTCGATTTTATATAACATTTTTACTTAAAAAGCTATTAATATTTTCTGGTGCTCGGAATAAAAACGCGACAAAAAATCCAAATCACAGTACATGTTAATGATTGAGGTTCATTTTGTAGCTGGAGTTTTGATACACACTTTAAAAAAGGAAAAGTACGAAAATTCTTATAAACTTGGAATTTATAAGGGAAACAGTGATATACTTTTAAAAAGGCAGGAAATTTTTAATATTTTATTTTAAAATATTAAAATTATCAAAATTCTGACATAATTGAAGTTGCTTCTTGTTGCCAGGAAGCATGCCAATACTGGGATATGTGCAGCAATTGTCAACAACAATAGTAGCATATTTAACAATCGAATGAATATTAACCTATTTTTTTCCTTTGTTAAGCTGGGTCTCCCCCCTTAAAAATGCCCAGTCCAGAATGTTTGTTAGGGATATTCAGGCCCAGACTTCTTCTTCTTCAGGTGCCATATCTGGTTGCCCAGACGTCGGCGATTACTCTGGAGAAAGTTTTTCTGTCTTCTGCTAGTCAGAAGAGTCTCTCAGTTGTCTCAATACCGGTCCACTGCTTGATGTTGTGTAACCATGTTATCTCTGGTCTGCCAACTCGCCGTTTGCCCTCTATTTTACCTTGGAGAATGAGTTTTATGAGGCCATATTTGTTTCCTCTTAATATGTGACCTAGATAAGCTGTTTTGCGAACTTTTATAGTTGTTATTAGTTCTTGCTTCGTCCTAGCTCTCCTTAGGACTTCATCGTTTATCATATCTGTCCAGGGTATTCTAAGCATTCTTCTGTGCAACCACATTTCAAAGGCTGCAAGTCGTTTGATACTTGTGGCTTTTAAGGTCCATGTTTCTGCTCCACATAACAGTACTGACCAGATGTAGCACTTCATTAATCTCTGTCTGAGCTTCAGATTTAGATGATTATTACAGAACAAAGAGCTCATCCAGTGAAATGCAGCTCTAGCTTTCTCAATTCTGCATCTGATTTCCTTATCTGGATCCATACTGTCTGTTATGCTGCTGAGGTACTTGAACTGGTGGACTTGTTCTATTTTACAGTTGTTTATTGACAAGGTGACATTTGCATTACTATTTCTGCTAAATACCATTAACTTAGTTTTTGCTACATTTATATTGAGACCATACTGTAAACCTTTGACATGGATTCTGTTCAGAAGTGGGTTAAATGGGGGAGGCCGGCCTTTCCAGATACTTCGTGAAAACAGAAGTCTTCCATAGTCCTCTTGAATCTGAATGCTCTAGGTTCACTTTCCAGGTCTTTCTCCCACCATCGGGAGGCCTCCATCGAGTTATTTTATGGTGGCAAAGAGAGCTGGACTTGGCATGCCTGGCTCATTCCTGACTGGTTGCTGAGCTGCAGGGCCCTAACCCAGTGACGCCACTTGTGACCAGCTTCGGGTTAACTTGCTCCTCCCAAGGTCTTACAGTAAAATGGCAGACACCATCACGATATGTCATTGTATAAAGTGATTATTGTGCAATTTAGTTTTCCATCCTGTATGGTTTATAAATTATTTTAAAATATGCAATTGCCATTAATTTTTTTACTATTTATACACGATTCTCACTAAACAAATTTCTGTGCAGCATGTTGTGGGTGGCTTGGAACCAGGCTTTAAAGATGGAAGCTTTACGGAAGCCCAGTTCAATTGTCCACAAGGAATTGCATTCCAAAATAATGAAATCCTGCTTGTAGCTGACACTGAGAATCATGCCATCAGAGAGGTAAGAGAGTAGGTTCTAGCATTTACTATTCAAGTCTCAATTATTTTTTTTAAATAAATGAATTCTCTATCATATTGGCTTAGGTTATGAATGACTCAAGTATATTTGTCTTGAATTTTTATGTTATTAGCAACTGCAAATTATTGTCATTATGGTATTTATCTTGAGTGAATGTTTCCACAAGTATTATACAGGGTGAATCACCAAAAACTTTCACCCCAAATATTTCTGAAATTGATGTGCTGTTTACAGAGAATTTAAGTGTAACCAAGGGCTCATAACTGTAGCTCATACACAGATGTTAATAATTATTAGAAATTATTTTAGAAAGTTAATTTTTTTTTCAAATTTAAGAATGCCTGTTGACATTAACAAAATAAATCTGTAGGAAATTAGAATGCCAGTGGTGTTTTTATCAGGATTCTAGTACAAGTAGTTTACAAGCATTGTAGTTTGAAAATAGTAAATACCGACAACTGTCTGCTCCAGTGAACTGCTTAGTTATGAGACTATGATGTTCTTATCAGGCACGGCGGGTCTATGTTTGCCGTGTTAGCTGGGCTAACACCATCTAAAATGAAAGATCAACAAATATGTCTACATAATATTACGGCATATAAATTGTTTATTTAATACTGTATAATATACAGTAGAAGTCCGTTATAGCGAGAATTCATAACGGCGGATAATTTACTCGCTATAACGGATTGTCGTTATATCCGATTTTTGTATAAAAGTCGGAAAACCCTTCATGCACTTTAAGATCGGTATGAAACGGCAATTAGTCTGTTCAAAACTTGCGTTTCCGCATATGATATCCACACTACGGCTTACTTATTTGTTATTTTTCGTAATCCGACACTACGTGAAAGTGTACGTTTAATTTCATTCTGAAAAAGATATAGTACCGTATTTTGCCGAATCCAAGATTGAAATCAGACTCAAAATGAAGTTTGTAAAATCATATGAATGCCTTGTTGTACAGTAGGCCTACGCATTTTTATACGCCGAACATCGACTTTCGTCACGCCGTTTTTTTTGTTTTTTTGTTTTTTTTTGCGGCTGCACAGTTATTCTTTATTTCCGCGGGTTTAAGGACCGTTAACTTGACATTGGCATCATAATACCGAGAAGAACTCGTTGAAATTTTTCCAGCAATACCTATTCCATGCGTCTCTACAATACAATGATCCATCAGGAAATTATTCTTGCTGTCTATAAAACTGTTACTTTTACGCAGCGTCAGATATAACCGGCTACCGCTGCACGCACGTCTCGCTTGTCGGGTTCGGCCAAATTCAGCAGCTAGTGATGTATAGTGATGTAGATGTTGATTCCCATAGGGAACCTAAAATATTTGTCCTGAATGAGTAAATTTATAATACCAATATAATGGTCCGTTATTGGACATTATAAATTTTCCAGCTAACTCATTCTTGGTTGCCTGCATTTCGCCCTTGTGTGCTAAGTTAGGCTCGTCAGTTGGGACTTAGCACACCACCCAAGACGCAAGGCTAGTGCATACCGTGGAGGCCACTGCATAGGCTATTTGAAGCCACCAGCAGTGCCAAATGCACTACGAGAGCTATGTCTCATTTCCAAAAAATAGATGCCTGCCTGGCCATCAAATGATGTAGATGTTGAATCCCATAGGGAACCTAAAATATTTGTCCTGAATGAGTAAATTTATAATACCAATATAATGGTCCGTTATTGGACATTATAAATTTTTCAGCTAACTCATTCTTGGTTGCCTGCGTTTCGCCCTCGTGTGCTAAGTTAGGCTCGTCAGTTGGGACTTAGCACACCACCCAAGACGCAAGGCTAGTGCATACTGTGGAGGCCACTGCATAGGCTATTTGAAGCCACCAGCAGTGCCAATGCACTACGAGAGCTATGTCTCATTTCCAAAAAATAGATGCCTGCCTGGCCATCAAATGATGTAGATGTTGATTCCCATAGGGAACCTAAAATATTTGTCCTGAATGAGTAAATTTATAATACCAATATAATGGTCCGTTATTGGACATTATAAATTTTCTAGCTAACTCATTTTTGGTTGCCTGCGTTTCGCCCTCGTGTGCTAAGTTAGGCTCGTCAGTTGGGACTTAGCACATCACCCAAGACGCAAGGCTAGTGCATACTGCGGAGGCCACTGCATAGGCTATTTGAAGCCACCAGCAGTGCCAATGCACTATGAGAGCTATGTCTTATTTCCAAAAAATAGATGCCTGCCTGGCCATCAAATGATGTAGATGTTGATTCCCATAGGGAACCTAAAATATTTGTCCTGAATGAGTAAATTTATAATACCAATATAATGGTCCGTTATTGGACATTATAAATTTTCCAGCTAACTCATTCTTGGTTGCTTGCATTTCGCCCTCGTGTGCTAAGTTAGGCTCGTCAGTTGGGACTTAGCACACCACCCAAGACGCAAGGCTAGTGCATACTGTGGAGGCCACTGCATAGGCTATTTGAAGCCACCAGCAGTGCCAATGCACTATGAGAGCTATGTCTCATTTCCACAGTATGCACTAGCCTTGCGTCTTGGGTGGTGTGCTAAGTCCCAAATGACGAGCCTAACTTAGCACACGAGGGCGAAACGCAGGCAACCAAGAATGAGTTTGCTGGAAAATTTATAATGTCCAATAACGGACCATTATATTGGTATTAGTGATGTATAGGCCTAATCGCGATCGTTGAAAGTCAACGAACGAGTTTATTGCGCCATGGTATGGCCATTTCCGCCCTTGCGTTTTTCGTACACATACCTCACAATTTCATCTTCGACTTCTTTAAAGCGTCCTTTTGCGGACCACTGAATGCATTTTTTTTACAGTACACATTTTTTATAGCTCTTTGTCTTCACGCTAACGCCCAATATTGGCTTTAGTTAGGCCTATGACGTATTTTCTTGCGGCTGCACAATTATTCTACATTTCCGAGTGTTTAATAAACATTAACTTAAAATTGGCATCATAATATCGACTAGAACCCGTTGAAAATTTGCTGGCGAAACCTTTTCCACGTATCTTTAAATTACGACTATCCATCACGAAAATATTCCTGCTGTCTATAAACCTTAATTTTACTAAGCGCCAAGTTCAATAGACGCGTTATGACTCTGCCACTGAGTAGCCATGGCTTTTCTAAGAATTCGAAGGGTTGGATGTTTTGATGCCATTCTGCAGATTTGAGAAACACACAGGCACTGTGCAACCGGTTGTCGCGGCTAGCGATGTGTAGTAAAGACGCGGTCGTTTATTGTCAACGAGTTCTGTGCGCGTGTGAAAAGAAGCAGCGTGGTTACCGCGGTAGTTGCCTGTGGTATCCATTAACTTACTGTTGGGCCGCGAATGCAACAACCCTTGAGTTTTCGCATGAGATTCCGAGAAAAATAAAGTCTTGGATTCGGAGAATACGACATCACTCCAGAGATTTCTGTGGCAAACACCTCAGCTTTCTTGTTCAAACAGCATCACCTAACCTAACCGTATATGTAGCCTATCATGAAAACATATTTGAAACGCATAACCTCCTCGCGAAAAATTTACATGTAAATAGCCGTAACTAAACGCGAGAAGATATGAAATATCCTCTGAAATCAGTGATGTACTGTGCCATATCTTGAGGTTTATCACATTCTTACTTAATTTCCGTATATAACATTAACATTAAGACATCGTTTACTTCAGTCTTTTTTTTTAACGAGTTAACAACTGCTATCGGCTACGTTATTTACGCATTTATTACAAAAACATGTTATCCTCTTTCATTTCGAATTTTCTTTAGAGAACAGCAGTCGATGGGTATTACTAATCAACTCCAACATCGCCTTTGAATGTCAACGAGAGAGCTTGCAAATGCACAAAGTGAGAAAACTATACCGTACCGAAGATGATCGGTTGCATTTTGTTGCAAACATTTCAGTTTTCTTATTCAAACAGCGTCATGTATCCTAACTTAATCGTACTATACGTATGATGAAAATACACTTCAAGCGCCAGTAGAGAAATTATACATTTCTTGCTATAAATTTTCATAATAGCCTTTCCGTAATTTAACCAGACGCGACAAAATATAAAGTAACCTCTGAAATCAATTAAGCACTGCCAAATCTCGAGGTGTATCCCATTCTTACTTAATTGCAGTATTTAGTCTCAAAATTAAGTGGTTGTTTAGTCAGCCTTAATTTTTAACGAGTTAACAACCTTATCGGACACGTTATGTACGCATTTATTACGAAAATATGTTCTCTTTCATTTCGAATTTTCTTGAAGGAACAGCTGTCGACGGATATTACTAATCAACTCCGACATCGCCTTCGAATGTGGACGAGAGAAATCGCTAGTGCACATAGCGAGGAAACAATGCCAAAGATAATCGATCACATGCAATATCATCGCTGGGGTGCATAAATATCGGTAACGGAAAAATCACGCACGCTTAATCGCTCGTAATAACGGATGCACTAGTGATAGGGTTCTCGCTGTAACCGAAGGACCATACACAGTTTAATATAGGAATTTTGAAGGGACAGAAAAATGTCGTCGCTATAACGGAGTTCTCGTTATATGCCGTACTCGCTATAGTGGACTTCTACTGTAACAACAGTAAAACCTAATTCTCTTACGCATAAATTTCACTTTAAGTGGTGAAAGTTTTGCATCTAATAAGTAAGATTCTATTAGAATAAAATTTAAAATTTGTATCTTCAGTGCGGAACAAACATGAGATTTGTTACTTGTAGCTTTGCATCTGTCGAATGATGAAGATATGCTGACTGTGGGCTCTGTTTGCCTTTTCGCAGAGCTAAACATGAGAAGCGTGAATTCAGTCGAGGCGTGCTTGCACATTCAATGCACTCGGAAACACTACACAGAGCTGACCTTGCTGGCTACTAAACATGCGTGATTGCCCCAATCAAGAGGTGAACTTAACAGTAATCATGTGCAATGTTCAGTGGTGGTTGTTTAGAGCATGTCTTCTGCCTGCAACGATTTGTTTTTGCTAAAGGGAGATTCAGTTATGATGGAGGACGAATGCTGCTGTGTTATTGAGGACTTATTAACACATTCATTCTCTAGCTGAACTAATGCTGCTAGGATACAAATTATAGACAATGGGAGACCCACTCCCAGTATATCAGCTATGGTAACAGAAAGAGTAGGCAAAGTGCATCGTCTTAATGATTCCTGGTACACAAATGATACATAGCTGTGTGGCTGAAGGAAATTGTGTTCCTTGTATTGCTGGCCTTGCCTTTTTATTTTCAACAGATACGAATGTTTGGACAACAAAGGGAGTTAGTGATGTTAACAGTTATTATGTACTAAAGAAATGACATGAACAGTCTGTAGAACATGTTAATTCCAAAATAGCTTTACTGAAGTTCAGTAGCAATAGAATAGAGGAATCCCCAAGTTTTGCCTTCAAAATTAATCGGGACAAACATATTGAAAAAATAAAGCAAACGGATATCTAGTTAGTTGTCTAATGGATGCTGTTTGTTTCCTGGTGGAGTAAAAGCAGCCTTTTAGGGGCCAAGCAGAAATCTTGTTCAACATTTTACAAACTAAAACTAATAATGTAAGATATTGTGCTCTCAAGCTCAATGAATTAAAAAGATTTCTGAATGACATTTGTTACTATTTGTTGTTCATTCTTCCTGTCCTTCGCATTACCTTCGCAATTGGCATTTGGTAAATTGATATTACCTGCTACAGTCACATTCCTTTCATGTTGTTTCCCACGTAGGTTATTATCCTATCAAATAATTCCACATCAGCAACAGTGCCTCCCTTTCTAGGCCTGTACGCCCCAAAAATATTAAGTTGCCTATTATCTTTAGAGATGAGCCTTACACCTAGAATATCTTGTTTCTCATCCTTGACATACCGGTACTGTATTTGTAGCTGACAAATTTTTCTTTCTCCAGTATGAATACTCGCCCTTCTACTGTTTTTATCCTGTGTCTACGGTATACACTCTAGTTTTGTGAGAAAATTTCTACATTCATAATATCATTTCTCAGCTATGATTCAACTTCTAGGCCTATTACAATATCTGGTAAAAATATGTCTATTAAATTGCGGTACGTAATTCTATTCCTTTCTTTACAATACTCCTACAGTTGTACACTAAAAACTTTGTCATCCTTACTTATCAACCATACGGTACTCTTATCTCTGCTCCCTAGTCCACCCCATTTCCCTGAATGTACCTCGTATAACCCTTCTAAACAAATCTGCTAACTTATACATACCACGTTAATTCAAGTGAAGGCTGTCTGAGTGCAGATCCCTATCTCCTATCTACCCATTAAGATCTGCAAATCTCGCTCACAGTTTCCCCAATGCCTGCTCCATAGTGTCATTTAAATCCCTGATCACTTTTCACTCTCCTGCACAGTATTTCGATCTCTGCTCCCTTGAACTTCTCATGTGCTTCATTAACCAGATCCCACACATCCCTGTGTTAGTACTATGCCTGCTTGCCTTACATTGTTGGTACCAATGTGAAAAACTACCGCTTTCTCTTTACCCTCTTCCTTCTCTTCTCCTTTCCTCAACATAGCAAATGTTTCATTCTTCCTGTCATTCGCATTACCTTCGCAATTGGCATTTGGTAAATTGATATTGATTGTGTTCAGTTTATACTCTACCACTGAGCGAGTAGCTCCTTAGTTAGGCTCGTGTAGCAGTGAGCTTGCATTTGGGAGATAGTGGGTTTGAATCCCACAGTCAACAGCCCTGAAGATGTTTTTCCATGGTTTCCTATTTTCACACTAGGCAAATACTGGGGCTGTACGATAATTAAGGCCACGACTGCTACCTTCCCAATCTTAGCCCTTTCCCATCCATGCATCCCCGAAAAACTTTGATGTGTCATTGCGACGTTTAACAACTAGCAAAAAAAGAAGGCTCTCCAGACTGGGCCCGCTATCTCACCATCAGATAGCTCCTCAGTTGTAAACACGTAGACTCGTAGAGGACCTCAAACCAGCCTTCAAATCCAGGAAAAAAATCCCTGACCTGGCTGGGAATCGAACCCAGGGTCTCCGTCTTTTACCACCCACAAAGGCATATTTCACACAGCACACATCTGTTAGGAAATTTCTACGACTTCACTCGTAGTTATGTCCTGATAATTTGTTGATGTCACCATCATTTACTTGAAAAATGTGAGGTATTTCCATTCTGTAATAAAAACTGAAAATATATTTTGGAATATTGTGCTTTAAGTTCTGCAAACATAGATGGATGTATAGATAGATAAATCGACAAAATTGAACTGTTAGAAAGAATTGCTAATATACATGATACAATATTTCATTTTCAAGAATTTGTCACATACATTACTTGATACTGTTGATTACATGATTCTTGATGCAGATCTTTAAGTTAATGTGCTGAATGTACATGCTTCTGATTGGAAATTCATGAATTTCTGTTCTGATTTGTTCTGCGACAAATAAGTCATGCAAAGCATTGTACTAAAAGAAACAGTGGCCCTCAATTGCTACTATCCTCTTGTTACCAAGTACACCTTAAGTTTTAACTATTTACAATTGGTCTGAAGAATTTTATGCAATGAAAAAGCCAACAGGCAGACAAATTATAAATGAAGTTGTAGGAACTGCATTGAAACCTTTTGCAAATGTTATTGAATAGTTTTGAGATGAAATATCAAATGAGAACTTTACAAAGGCACAGCAGTTCTCCATATAAACTTATTGAAAAATGGTATGTTTCCATAACTATTTTTATTGCATAAATGAGATTCTTGAGAGGATTTGAAAATGTTACAAGGAAGGATAGGTAAATGATTGGCTACATTAGGGAAATACTTTCTTACTCTGTTCCCCACCAATCAACATTTTGTATCTATGTTTTGTTTTACTTTTTACGTAGTTTATGCTCCCATTGGAGCACTTTTATCAGTCATATACATTAAAGTCTAATAGTATTAAATAGAGTCAACTTCTTCTTCTTCTTCTTCTTCTTGTTCTTCTTCTTCTTCTTCTTCTTCTTCTTCTTCTTCTTCTTCTTCTTCTCCCAAAACTTCATCCTGTCTGACCTGGCTGCCCTTTGGTTGTCAGTAATGGTGTAGGCCTACTACTTCCTTCGTTCAAATATTATGAATTTGAATCATAAGTGTTTATTCCTTAGAATGTTCTTCTCTTCTCTGTCTTCAATTTGGAGCATTGATAAGTTTAATTCTTCTAAATCATTCATGATCTCTGCGAACCAATTGTTCTTTGTAACTAAATAACTGCTTCACTAGTATGGTTTCTGGAAGTCTGAATTCATGACATAAAAGGCAATTTTCCTTTTCTGCATTGTATATAATATTGATTTTCTTTCACGATATACACTTTGTTAGGTAATAATCTCCATTGGCCATCAACTTGGTGTTTCTTATTGATGATTCTTCTGTCTACTTTTTGCAATTTATTGGTTGTTGATTTAGTGTTCAACTTGAAGAGTGTTTTCTGTAGCATAATTTGCTTTGGGTTTTACAACTGTATTGTAATTTTGAAATTTAGCATTCATGGAGAGAGAGAGTTTTTTTTTTTTATAAGTTGGCCAGGTGATTCGCTGTGCTGTTGTCAGTTTAGATGTTCTGCTGTCGATCGATGTTTCCTCTTTTGTGTTCCAGGTTATAATTTCTCCAAGATATTTGAACTTAATCACAATCTTAATTTGTTTGCCTTTGTGTATGTGAATGGCTGGTATTTCAGTTCTGAAGGTCAGCATCATTTCAGTCTTTTCAAATGAGATTTGCAGTCCTTTTTTTGCAACAATTTTCTTGAGTTCTTCAGTTTGAAATTTAGCTTCTTCCCACACTACTTGCTAGTAATGCAAGATTGTTTCCGAATGCTAGGCGATTAAGTTTAATATTTTATTTTATTTTATACATAATATATAAATGCAGTCTTACCATATTTATATCAATTTTTAAAATACCTGCTTTGTTTTAGATGTTATTGAATAATTGACTACATAATTATTGAACTCCTGCTTGCTCATTATTTTTTATCATGAAATAACAATATACCATAAATATTTCTTTATTGTATGGCTATAATTGTCATTGTTTTATAAAATGCTTCAGATCAACTTGAAAACATTACGTGTGACAACAGTAGCTGGTAATGGAACCCAAGGCAGTGACTACACTGGTGGAGGTTTGAAGGTCGAGCAAAAATTATCTTCTCCTTGGGACTTGTGTATTGTCAAGTGTCCAGACTCTGATGCTCAAGTGCTCCTCATTGCAATGGCAGGCTTGCATCAGATTTGGGCTCTGTTTCTAGAGGGAGGCTTGTGGTGGAAGAAAAAGTATGTGTATTATATCTTGCATTTTTTAAACAATATTTTCAAGTAGTTTTAGTGTGTGTGTGTGTGTGTGTGTGTGTGTGTGTGTGTGTGTGTGTGTGTGTGTGTGTGTGTGTGTGTGTGTGTGTGTGTGTGTGTGTGTGTGTGTGTGTGTGTGTGTGTGTGTGTGTGTGTGTGTGTGTGTGTGTGTGTGTGTGTGTGTGTGTGTGTGTGTGTGTGTGTGTGTGTGTGTGTGTGTGTGTGTGTGTGTGTGTGTGTGTGTGTGTGTGTGTGTGTGTGTGTGTGTGTGTGTGTGTGTGTGTGTGTGTGTGTGTGTGTGTGAGGACAGCCGACAGAAAAAAACATGGCATGAAGCACGCAATCTTGATTTTTAGGCCCATGTAATGATAGGCCTTAGATTTTGCCTGGTAAGAGGACTGGGTCTATAATTTATAATAGGTTCCGGCCTTGTGAATTTTGGGAAGTGATCTTAACTGTCGGCAAAGCCGGGTCCGTGGTTAATAACTTTTGTTTTTCTTGTCCTATAAAAAGGAAGGAAGAATCTTTTTAAGATTTGTTTTAGCTGTCGTTGAATGAGTTGTGTAGGGTCCTTCTTTATAATTGAAAAAGAATCATTATTAAAAAAGTCTTTGGTTTTTTTCTATGTAATCTCTTTTATCCATAACTACGGTTGTATTGCTCTTATCGGTAGAGTTCGTGGTTTATAGCATTTAAAAATCAGACATTTAGCGTTTTGATTTTCAAATTTAGCGTTTTGTAGCATCTATACTTCTGACATTTAGCGTTTTATAGCAAATTTGTTAAAAGTAGGCATAATTTGCAAAATTGTACACAACAGTTGGGAGTAAAATCATACTGTTTAATCACAAATTGCTCGTCATGCAGTTTTCAATACACTATGGAAAATAAGACAAATTAGCATACAGTTACAAATTACACACGAAAATGAATATTTACAAATTTACAAACACAATTTCAAAGTGAAAAATACTATTCTAAACGTATTCATATATCACAGTACAGCAGACCTACAAGGAAGAGGAATTTCAATGATGGTTGAAGTACAACATGCCATTGTTTGAATGGTGTCCTCCTTCATTCGAGTCCGCCTATTAGTAACAATCATGTTGTACTTGCTAAAAAAACGCTCTACATCGACGCTGTTCGTAGGGGCCCAAATGCACTGCAGTGCTGCCGAGGCAAAGGAAGGAAACTTTAACTTAAGTGCCATCAACATTTGAAGAGTGTCAGTGGTTTTGTCCATTCTAATGTTCTGCAGCATCTGTTGGTGATATGCCTCGCAACCCTCGACAAACTGATCAACAGTGACACTTCTAAAAAATGGCAACTTATGCTTCAACGACACAAGTGATTTGGGTTCCAGAGCACTGTTTTGCCCTGCAACTGCAGGATTAAATAAATTGCACACTTCCTTAAAAAACACATTAGTATTATCACTGACGCCCATGAGCTTCGAGAGCTTAGTTATGCATTTAAGCATACACTGCTTAAACTGCACCTTAATTTCTTCTTTCTTCGTACTGTTTCTGAAACTCTCCAGCAGGTTACTTGTTTCCAACGGAAACCATCCGTCAGCACACCTCTTCATTTCTGCACAAACAGTGGTAAGATCATCCCACAGCTTGTGAGCATACGGGTAAGATGATCCCTTCAGTACTGTGAGTGCTGCATTAATTTTTACAGATATCTGTGACACAAACTTTATCTGAACTTTCAGCAACAGAAGCATATCCTGATCTGTAAACATTTCCAACACTGAATGGCCACTGCTATTTAGGGAATTCTCATCAAGAGAGCTAAAGAACTCTACCAGGGGTGTGAAGTGCTTGTCAAGATACTGGACTGAGCGAAACCAAGAGTTCCATCGGGTGATGACAGGAGCTGGGAACAACAGTGCATTCAAATCGGGGAAATTATCTTGCAAAAAATTTAGATAGGAGTTCTTCAACTTCCTACAGTGGAGAAAAGCCATCTTAAGTTTTGAAACTAAATTGTTCAACTGTGACAGTTCCTTGAGAATAACATCGCCCACAAGATGCAACTTATGTGCAAAGCATTGGAAGTGAAGAAGATGGTCCCCAATAATTGTATGTAATGCCTGGAAACATGTACCCATGTATCTGGCAGAGTCTGACACGAAACCCAGCACGTTTTCATAATCAATATTATAGTCTTTCAGAGCATCAATGATGGCTCGGCTGCATGATGTCCCGTTAGAGGTATCAAAAAATGAACAGCTTGCCAAATAAACTTAATGTTCAGCAGTTGGCGTGATCATTCTGAATAGAACAGCAAAGACACATCTTCCTCGGCTGTCTGACGTCTCGTCCGCGATTACTACAATGGGCTTCCCGTCCAATGCAGCATTCACCTCTGCCTTTGCTGAATCTCCGCAACGTGGAACATAATCTCTGCTAAGGGTACTGACTTGAGGCAGATCTCCTGATCCTGGGACGTACCTATGGGGCCAATAACATTTCGTTAAACATGCTAATAATAATAATAATAATAATAATAATAATAATAATAATAATAAAGTTTAGAGGTAAGGACAAATACTTAAAGATTTGGTGTAGTGCTGGCCTAGCGAATCACTGAATGAGTTTTAAAGCTTTTCGCTATAAACTTCCATTTATATACATGGAAACAAGCTATTATTTTACATCCTAGATGGTCTGTTAAATTGCAACATTTTAAAATAATGTCCATCCATGTTTGTTTGGTTTTTTGGTTGAAAATTTGAATAACCTAACCTAAAATTCCATGTGAAATCGTCATATTCGAAAACGTGCATCTACGTGGTTTTTGGTACAAAGTTTACCTAACCTAAAATTTAACAAGGCCGTATAGCAATAGTAATACTTAAAAACAACCATCCACGTGGTTCTCTTTGGAGGGGGGAAGAGGAATATAGGCTAGTTTATGAATATTGCACAGTCAGGTAGGCTATACCACTCAAGATGGTGTAAATGTATTAACACAAATATAAATAATGCCCAAAAATATGTCTGAAATCGACACTTACTTTTCAAGGTAGTCTCGGAAAGCAGGATGGTCCAGCTTGTGGATGGGGATATTAGTCTGCAGGCACATCTTCACAGTATCCTCGATGAACGTTTGTTTGTCGGTTTTTGCTCGTTTTGCCTTTCCATCCATTTCTACTATCGTGGCTTGCCGCTTGATGCCACGCTGTTCACATGCTGGTTGAGATAAAAATCGCTCCTTTAGTAGCACATGGTTTTTGCTCTTGCAGTGTTTATCCAAAACATCTTTCTTCTTCCATTCAAGCCTTTGATTGCAAAGTCGGCACATCAATATATCTGTATCGCTTATATAAAAATGTTCCGATTTGTAACTCTCGGCACGCTGTTTTATCGTCACTTCGTTTCTACCCATGGCTAACGGACAATAAATCGCTACCGTACTTTAAAACCGAACTACTCAGCACCTATGTCGAGAATAACCAACTATGATCAAGCGTCAACACAAAGTGAGTGAACGCGTATGCTTGAAAGTGATACCTAGGTTCCCTAGTGCTGAATCGGTAGACCTCAGTTATCTTCGAGATTCGTATTGGCAACCTTTGAAACACAAACTATGAATCGAGTAGGTATCGCCGCGCGTACTCCATTAAGCTGTGTGATTGTTTATTCTTTGCATGGCTCTTTGGCCGTTGGAAGATAGTCTACACATTGAAAGATTTACGGCGCCGTAATAATTCTTTTCACTGAAATAAATAACCACATATATCTTATTTTTAAGAAAAAGCATCGTTTTTAAAAAGACGTGTTTATTTCGGATAAAACCGAGAATTTCGCATAAATTGTGTAATTTCGCATTTTGAACCAATTTCACATTTTATCGCTAATTCGAAATCGCTAAAAACCACTCGCAGGGGTCATATAAGGTGAAGGCACATACACTGACAAAGTTTAAACATATTTCGCATTTATCGCAAATGCTAAAAACCACAAACTCTACTTATCGGCTTTTGTGATTAGACCCAGTCCTCTTTACAAGCTAGCACAGTTCATTCAAACATTTCTTGCTAAAAATTACAAATTTTTTTCAAATAATTCTATTAAGAACACCACAGAATTAATTAATAGATTGGATCATCTTGTTCTTCATCCCTTTCACACCATGTACTCTTTTGATATAGTTAACATGTTTCCCAGTATAAATAGCAATGCACTTTTTCTCATCATCAAGAAGAATCTTCTTGCTAATAGTCAACTCAGTAAGCTAGAAGTTCTAAATTTTATGAGTCTTCTCAGCTTGCTGATTAACAATAATTACTTTACTTTCAATAATATCATTTGTAAGCAGAATGGTCTGGCAGTGGGGTCACTGGCCTCGGGGATTTTGGCAGAGATTTATTTAGATTTCCTGGAAAATAATGCTATAGTCAACAATTTAACGTTCAGTAATATCCATTTCTGGGCCAGATATGTGGACGATAGTTTTGTAATTCTCGATGAACGGTCCACAGATGCAAAATCTACCCTTGATAATCTCAACAGTTGAGATCAAGATATAAAATTTACCTTAGAATCCGAGAAGAATAATCATTTAAATTTTTTGGACTTAACAATTACTCGATCACTTTCTTCTTTTTCATATAATATCTATAGAAAGCCTACTCAGACTGCTATCACCATCAGGAATGACTCTTCCCATCCTCAGACTCATAAAAATGCTACCTACAATAGTCTGGTTAACAGAGCCTTTAGAGTTCCTATGTCAAAAAAGAATTTAAATAAAGAACTCAATTTAATTTGTGCGATAGCTAAAAACATTTTCAAGGATGTCTTCATTGAGAGAATCATTACAAGTTTAAGTACCATCCTAATACTACCCTTTTGAGAAGAAAACTCAAAGTTAGTACTTTTTCGACCTTCATTTTTACAAATAAAATACACAGTATCACCAACGTCTTCAAAAAGCATAACACTGAGATTTCTTATCGAACTAATAATAGAAGCATTGACATCCTGCATAACTCCACTTCAATAAATAATAATAATAATAATAATCGTATGGCCTCAGCTACCTTGTGCAGACATTTCAATTTGACGCCATCTGGCTGTCTGCTCGTCAATTTCGACGTTCCGTTTTATTCTAGGGCCCCACTAGATGGCAGACCGAGTAAACCGAAACTCTCTTGGGCGTCTATGGCTGAGATTTAATGAATTTTGTCGGGTAAACATCAAATGTGTCACCAGAGATCTTTTACATGCCGACATCGTACGACATGGAGTGTCGAATGGACTTTTTTCCGCCCTTCAAAAATCCGACTACCTCTGCCGGGTTTGAACCCGCTATCTTGGGATCCGGAGGCCGACACTCTACCGCTGATCCACAGAGGCAGCTACTTCAATAAATAAAAATGTTTTTCATAGTTCCGGAGTGTACAGATTATGCTGTCATGACTGCAGTAGTTCTTATCTTGGACAAACAGGAAGAAATTTTAAAATCAGATACGCAGAACCGTTAATGCCGTCAGATACAATAGGTTTTCGGCAGTGGGGCAGCATATAAAAAATTTTCATCATAATTTTACTAACATTGATCAGGATCTCACAGTTTTACAAGTTCTCAATAAAGGTACTTTGCTTGACATCACTGAGAGTTGTTTCATTCACCTTGATCGATATTTTAATTCTGGTTTAAATCTCAACGATATTTCTGAGAAACCAAAAGTATTATTCGATTTTTTGATAGCATTTTTCAGACTCAGAAAAGTTTCCAATAGCAAATCAGTCTTTCAAAGCATACAGAAAATGTTCTCACGCCACGCCCTCTCACCGAATTGTCCTACATAGTTCCCCTCTCTCTTCCCTCCTTCTTTCCTTGCCTTTAACTCTAAGCCCCTCCTTATCCTCTTCCTTTCCCTGCCTATCCTGCTATTTCCCCGCAATACCTCCTCTGATAAACTTCTCCCCCTTCCCCTCCAACACAGGCACATTGCTCACGGTGTCTTTCGACTTTCAGTGTCTTCTCTAACATCTGATTACACACATAATACACGCCGCCAGAGGTGAGTCTCATATTCACGTTAATTTCTTAGGACAGGACCTTATCTTTTTTTCAAGAGTTTTTCTTAACATCCCCCTCTTTTTTATTTATCTGCTTCAGGTCCCATTTTGAACCAAGAATATCGTTTAGCGCCCCGGGAAAACACGGCGTCCTCCTCATTTTCAGTTAAAATTTGCTATAGAATACTTAGTAGACCGAAACCAGCCACAATTTCTTAAGTTAAAGAAGACATGCATTTTACTACATAAAAAAACAGAGTTTCAAGTTCCTTCATGTTCTCTTTAGATTTAAAATCTGTTACGTCTTAAGACTGGTTAACCTATTTTAACGACCGATCTTTTTCAATCAGTGGTAAAACAAAATATTTTTTTATTGAAGTTCTTAATATTTGCACCACTTACTTCAAGACTCGGTGAATGTTCATCAAGAAGCTCATACAAATATTCTCATTAAAAAGGAAATATGGTGTTGGACTTTTAAGATAGTGATATATAAGTTATTGTCCTCGGTTCATTGTTAATCTAGTCACATATCATTCATAGTTTTTAAGATTTTGTGAACTCTTGTTAAGAGGACGTTTACACAAAGCTTTAAGATAATTGGTGCTATATATTTTTTAGAAGAGTGAACTTTTAGGTTAATGTTATAAGCTAATGTTAACAGCTCATGTTTTTAATCAAGTCATTCCTCCTATCATTTATAAGATTTGTGTACACTTTTATGCATTGTTTTTGCAACCTTAAGTTGTGATTGTATGTTTTTCTGATTTTGTGGCCCAAGATTATGCACACCAGCATCGAAACCGGTCCCATGAATAATAAAATGTTATAATTCATTTTATAACATTGTATTGTATTGAATAGGTGGATCCCACTTTTTTGTTCCCATTAGATTCTCGGTTCAATACAGATTTAATATGAAGTTTTTAAACTTGAAGTAAGCATAACCCTTCAGAGAAATAAATTGCCAGATGATGCAGTTTTATGCAGTTTTCTGACCAGTGGGGTGACAGCTTGTTGTAATTTAAAATTTGGTCCAGTGTGAATGCGGTCTTAGAGTCTTCAGGATTGCGCTCAATGGTGCCCATTCTTCTTCTTATTCTCCTCCTCCTTATTGTTTCATATAGGCCGACTAAGGACCACGATATTCAGTTGTTGCGTTTGGGTTTGGTTTTTAATGTGTGCCCAGTAATTGTGCATCCTATGGCTGGGTTGTTCTTTTCTGTCCTTTGTCCGGAGGGTACTTGCCTTCCTTCATGGTGGTTTGTCCTGGAACCTCTTTTCTTTAAGCACCTTCCTGAAATATGTCCGGGCTTTTAAGCCTCTTTCTGTTCTAGTTCCTGCAGATCTTTGTTTACTTCCGTCCTAATCCCTCAGCAATGTGGCTTCTGCCCAGGAAAGAGTTGCACAGAGCAGATTTTACTTCTAACCCAGCACATTGAGGACGGGTTTGAAATGAAGAAGATCACTGGTGTGGATTTTGTGGATATTTCAGCTGCCTATGATGCAGTAAATCACAGGATATTATTACACAAGCTTTATAGAATGATTACAGACATCTAGGTAACCAAGATGATAGCTACTTTCCTGGAAAATTGTCACTTTTATGTTGAATTCCAAGGACGCCGAAGCAGATGGAGAAATCAAAGGAATGAACTGCCTCAAGGCAGTGTACTGGCTCCTATTCTTATCAACATCTATACTAATGACCAGCCATTACCAGAAAATACTAAAAGCTTTATCTATGCTGATGACCTTGCACTTACTCCTCAAACTGATACCTTTGATGAAGCAGAGAACCAGAAGATACTAAAAGCTTTATCTATGCCGATGACCTTGCACTTACTCCTCAAATTGATACCTTTGATGAAGCAGAGATCTCTTTAACTGCTGCATTAGAAGAGCTAGGTACCTATTATGAGAAAAACCAACTCAAACCAAATCCAGCTTAGACTCAAATTTGTGCATTCCATCTGTGGCATGCACAGGCCTCTCAGAAACTCAAAGTACTATGGAAAGGGAACTTACTGGAACACTGCTTTATACCAAAGTACCTGGGAGTTATGCTGGATCACACATTAACATATAAGAAACATTGCCAAAACTTAAAACAAAAGATAGCTGCTAGAAACAACATTCTACAAAAATTGTCAGGAACAAGTTGGGGAACACAACCACAAACAATTAGAACATCAGCTCTAGCTCTATGCTACTCTGCAGGAGAATATGCTTCCCCGATTTGGTACAGGTCAGCTCATACAAAGCAGGTTGACGTCGCTCTAAACGAAAGCTGCAGGATCATTACTGGATGTTTGAAACCTACACCCATTGAGAAGATCCAAATTTTAGCTGGTATTGCTCCCGGTGAGATTCATAGGGAGGTAGCAGCTAACAAAGAAGGGCTCCAATCATCTTCAGAAGCACATCCTCTCTACGGATACCACTCAGCCACACACAGGCTACAATCTAGAAAAAGTTTTCTCTGCACATCAGTTAACCTTGAAGGGAAGGCAGAGAATGCTAGGGTCAAAATGTGGAAAGAAAGAATCAACCACCTTTCCAACTGGATAGAGCCGAAGAAAAGTCTTCCATGTGGACACCAGGAGAAGTGGACAGTATGGAAAGCCCTTAACAGACTCCGTACAGAAGTCGGCAGAACAAAAGTAAATTTGTGGAAGTGGGGTATCTCAAGTGATTCATCACTTTGTGTCTGCAGTGCTAAAGGAACACGTAACATGCTGTTGTTGTGGGGTGTTCATAGCTTTTAAATTCCAATTCCTTGTTACTCGTCTTAAGTTGACCCATTGTTAGTACCTCTCCTTTTCTTCTATGTTGTATTTCTTTTATTCCTATTTAATATTATTCTTTCAAACATGAAGTGTCTGTTGTTCAAATAGAGCTAAGTTATATTTTAAGTAATGCTTTATAATAATATACAGTGTATGTTTTAAATGGCAGGAAATATGCAGCAGGCACTTGCGTAGCTATTGCTGGTAATGGCAAGGAACAGAACCATAACAATGCCTATCCCCATGCAGCAGCTTTTGCTCAACCCTCTGGTCTCGCCTTGGCAGAGCAATTGCAAGCAGTGTTCATTGCAGACAGTGAAAGTTCCAGTGTTCGTAAGCTGTCTCTCACTGATGGAAGAGTTTCTGCAGTTGTTGGAGGCGACAGAAATCCTTTTGTAAGAATACTGTACTTTTATTACTAGCTATCTGACAATTTCTTAATTTTATAACTTCTTATGTACACACTTACTCTTTTCATGTTAAATCACCACTCCCATGATTTTTGTAATTGTAATGAAAATGAACAAACAAGAATATGAACGTAAACTGCTTTACAAACCAAGCATCAGAGGTTAACAATGGAACATCTCAAGAAAACAGCCCAAAATGTATTGAATTAGGAAAAAAATCATCAAGAACATGCTTGCAATGGCCACCACAGGAACAGTGAGGATGCCCAACATATTTAAGTCATGATTTTCTATTGGTTCTAGAGCGAATGACTGACCAACGAAGTGGAAAAGCAAGTCTTGTTTTCATAGACATGTGATGACTAGGAACCGGATTTTTTGAAAATGCATATGCGCTTATTTTGTGGGTTTATTGGATTTATTGCATGTTCTAAACATAACGGCAAATTACAGCATATTTATTTGTAATTAAATATAATTTAAAACATCTTGAGCAAAACTGGGTTTGCCTGCTTGTTGGACATCCCTTGTAAGGAACTTTCTGAGTAACAGATAAT
This sequence comes from Anabrus simplex, assembly GCF_040414725.1. Taxonomy (NCBI): domain Eukaryota; kingdom Metazoa; phylum Arthropoda; class Insecta; order Orthoptera; family Tettigoniidae; genus Anabrus; species Anabrus simplex. The sequence continues at coordinate 164,831,813 of NC_090272.1, forward strand.
GAGATAACAACATTTTACACAAGCATGCTGCCTGGCTATTTCAAGAAAGAGATGGGATGGGTCATTCCTTTCACTATCTGGGCAGTCAGTAGCCCAGGGTTAGTTTTGTGAGGACTTTCTTCAGTTGATCTGTTACTTTATTCATAGTCTGCTTATCCTTTACTCAAAATGCCTAAAGAGAAAAGCAGCAGAAAGTATTTATTAAATCAGTGGGTGTCAGGTAATAGTGATTATTCAGCTGATGGCGTTGTCGTCTATTGTTAAGTATGCACGAAGGAAGTGAAATGTGAAAATAAATTTCAACGTGAACAACATGCAAAAACTACTGCACATGTTATGGCATAGGAGAGAAAGAATAGCAATACACTAAAACTACTACTTATGCATGTAAAACTGAAACCTCCACTTTATAAATTTTCAGTCGATCTTTGTAAGGCTTTAGTATGCAGCAATATTCCACAGAATAAATTAAACAATCCAGTTCTACTATCATTCCTGAAGAAATGTTCTGTAAAGCAAAATATCCTAGGACTAGAGAAGATTCATAATTAGTCAGTACTCGAATCGAATGGAATCAGGGTGTCTTTGCCAGATGAATGTTCAGAACCTTTGGTGCAAGTGTATCAATTTTGTCCCATCACTTCACTTGATGTGGAAAGGTCATTCTCAGCCTATAAACTTGTTTTGATAGACACTAGGCTTAATTTGTTTCTAGAAAACATTGAGAAACTTGCAGTGAAATGTGATGCTTCTTTCTTCAGTATGTATCAAAGTGAAAGAATAAAATTGGTTTATTCTTAAGTACATATTTTTCATCTTTTAATGCATTCTTTACATTTTTAGTGCAACACGCATATTTTAATTGGTTTTAATCCGGTCCCTAGTGATGACATTGTTAATGATGTCAGAGGGCAGTGCACAGGGGAATTTGCAAATTATGGAGACTCTTTTCAGCTGTCTGGGAGGGCGGGGGGTGAGGAGGGAGTGATTAGCTTGGTAACTTAGCTGCTGGCTTCCCCACCTGGGAGGTTGAGGTTCAAATCCTGGTTGATTCTGAGTTGAGATTTTCATCTCAGATATCACATAGCATCAAGAAGGGCATCTGGCCTTAAACCCATGGCCGAAACCAAAATGAACCTGAGTGGCTCCAATGAACCCAGAAAGCTGAAGGAAGTTTTTTCAGCTGTCTGTGGTCAGTGAGTATTCAAGTGTGTAGGTGTTGTGAGATTGCATCATTTTGCAACAGTGTGATTTACCAGAATTTGTAGCAAGGAGAGCTGTAGGAGGGATGGAAGCTGGGTAACTAGTGATGGCTGCAGCCATGTTATTCCTAGACGTTGGACATGATTTCAGACAAAAGGAAATATTCGAAGAGGACAAGGCTGTATTACAACAGAGGATGACTGTTTTATCTCATTTACCACCATGTTGGGAGGACCAACATGGGTCTACGTTACTTAGGAGTAGTATCATTCTGTGAGGAACACCATAGGTCTGGGCATTGCCTGTGATTATAGTGTTCGTGTGAGAGAATGTGCCATACGCTGCACTGGAATGTGTTATTTTTCCTGTATTCAAAATGGTTCTGGGGTACCTAATAGTAGTACCACTATATGAGGAACACCATGGGTCTACATTGCCTGTGATTAGTACAGCTATGTGAGGAACCATGCAGGATTGTGCATCGCCCGTGTTTAGTACCACTACGTGAGGAAAACCCTGGATCTGTGTTGCTTGTGGGTGGTACCATAATGTGTGATTCACCGTGGGTCTACAGTATATTGTCTATTATTTTTACCACTACGTGAGGAACACCACATATTTAGCCGGTGACCATGATTAGCCCCACTATATGAGGAACACCATGGGTCTGCATTGTTTGTGTGTGGTACCCTTATGTGAGGAACACCAAGGGTCTTTGTTACCGTGATGTGTGACTTACCATGGGTCTACATTACCTGTGATTAGTACCACTATGGGAGGAACACCATGGTTCTGCTTTATCAGTGATTAGTATTATTATGAGGTTCCAGTGATTTGGATTTTGGACCTCTTTGGACAACAAGCATCATCTCAGAAAATAAGGCATTGTGAATTAGATCCACTGATTGTTTTGGATTCGTGGTAATTTTTTCATCATCATCATTTTAGATTCTAGTCAGTGGATACATTTTGAAGTTTATAATTATTGTTTGTCCAACTCGTTGGCTGAATGGTCACCGTACTGGCCTTCGGTTCAGAGGATCCCGGGTTCGATTCCTGGCCGGGTCGGGGATTTTAACGTTCATTGGTTAATTCCACTGGCTCAGGGACTGGGTGTTTGTGCTGTCCCCAACATCCCTGCAACTCACACACTACACATAACACTATCCTCCAACCACAAAATCATGCAGGTACCTACATATGGCAGATGCTGCCCACCCTCATCATAGGGTCTGCCTCACAAGGGGTGCACTCGGCTAGAAATAGCCATACAAAATTAAATTAAAAATTAAATTATTGTTTCATTTCGTTGCACCTCATACCTTTAGGGACCGGTGACCTAGCTGTTAGGCCCCTTTAAACAACAATCATGATCATCATCACCTATTATATTAGTTTAACAGGAAGTAATATAGCTATTTAGAAGGTTGTTTAAAATAAAAGAGAATACAGTTTGATCCTTACTAGGAGGGGTCCCAAATCCTATGTACGTGTTACAATTCGCATTGAGTTATTTCTGCAATAAAGATTTTTCTTCTACAAGAGAAATAAATTCTAAAGAAAAAATGGATCTATTTTTCATTGTAATAAAGACATCTCTTGATTATAAATGAGAACAGCAATGATTGTGACACGTGCAATAATTTTGATCGCGATACTCATTCTCCAACCTGAAGCGATGATGAAGAACCAAGTTTGAGACTCGAGCATAAATTCCTGGAATCTAGTGATGCACCAAGTCTGACTTCGTGTAAGTTATCAAATTCCAGCTATCTTCCTAGTCCAGAAAAGAAACCTAAAGGACCCACTATGAGCAATGCTTGTAAGAAAAAAACTGAAGTTCTGGATTAATGAAGGTGGCAAGAAGCAGCAGTTTTTTACAAACATTCGGAAGTGCTTTCACTTGGTTACATCAGTACGTTGTGCTCGTTCGCACGTCCACGACAGATTACAAAATGGCGCCGACCTAAGGTATGGGCCTAGTAATCTAAAGCAAGCATGGAATAGTCGCCTGCTAAGATGTCTCAGAGGGCCATATATTTCACGGAATGGTAATGTTTTCGAGTAAGATGGACAGTGGACGGTGCACAGTATTGTTTTCAAAAAAATAGAAAAAGTTTATTATTGAAAATCTTCATCTTGAAATTTGCACGGCATCGAGAGCGGACGCAATTACCGTAATCGTAATATTTGATTTGGAGAAGCAAAGGACTGCGCATATAAAAGAAAGGAAAGAATACGACGATTAAATAAGAATAAAGTATCAGTCTTCACCAAAATTCAAACGGTTAAGACGAAAATAAAAGTACTGAAGTCGATACGTAAGAAATTGCGAAGACGACGAGGAGCTACGAAATAAATTAAAATTTAAGGATAAACGACGTCAATAGTAAAATGGCAACATATCGTAATATTACTAGCTTCGATTTTGAGATTGTCAAGAAGATGATCAAGATGATGCACTGAATTCACATGATGGACCGACCTGGGAACAATTCATCTTACCATACGACCAGGAAATGACGAGGAAGGCGACGGGTAACCATCCTACCGAGCCATGACGAAAAGAAGGCGACGGGTAACCAGATAATACTACCAGAGCGGAGGAGCGGATGACGTTCCAGATGTCTTACCCGTGACCGAACCGAAGACCCATCTACATCCAATGGGAATGGAACAGCTGGACCAGGGACAACTATGAGCGAGCTAAGTCATTCATAACATTTTATTGCATAATTTTTGGTTTGCTTACACATGTACCTTAGGTATGTGCTGATGGCTAATTGTAGGCCGATAAGAAGGCAATGCAAGTGATGATTATCATCTAAGTGTGAGATAATTAAGTCATAATTACGAGTTAATAACATAGCAGAAGTTATGCTATATCGGCTAGAATACTTGTAGGAAGCGTGAGTTTTGAAGAGAAATATGAAACAGCTGATTGAATTGACATAATGAGAGATTATAGAGATTTCATTGATGTAATGAATTAAGTTGACGTCACGAATGGATGTGCGCGGTGTAGAAAGAAACATGGAATTACGCATTTGTTGGTTCATAGAAAGGGGCATTGAACTCGTCGATAGGTTATGAGGATCTGCGACTTGTGAATTTTATTAAGAAACAGTGTGGTAGTTTTACGTAGTCGTCAAGTTTGGAACGCGATATATTATTATGGAGGCTACGGTGCTGATATTAGATTGATGTTATAATGAGAATATGAATATGATAATTGAGGAAAGTTACGAGTTATAGATAGTGATTTGAGATGTTTGTTACGCGATGCAGGACCATCGTGTACCTGCAAGTTAAGTTGTGCCACACTACTAGTGAAGTATATGTTTTATTTGCGTAAGAGTGCCCACACCGCAAGAGCTACTTAAGCCAAGGTACGAACTGCATGTATTACTATAGATGTATGCTCGTGACGTAATTGCATTTCAGTGCAGATGTTTTATAATGAATATTAGAATACTTCGACTTTGAATAGCTGTAGATAACCAAAAGCATTACGACACCGATATATATATAAGATGATGTTTGCCAAACCTCGCAGTTAAGCGCTTCCATGTTATTTGCAAGAGAGTAGTGTAGCTTGCATTGTGGTTGAATGTTATTGAAATATAACTATTTAATGGGACATAGAACCGACAAGGGCATGTGTGGGACAGCCAAAGATTATGCTGAAGTTAGATAGATAGCTAGATCAGTTAATATTCTCCGTTTGAACGTACATTTTTTATTTACGAACTTCAACTAGGGAAAGGCAAGAGTAGGAGCCGAATTTAACAGGCACTAGGAAGGAATGCCTTAGTTCATATGTAGTTTCAACGCACAACAAGAGCAGTGCAACAAAATCATGACTTCGGATTTTATTAAAATTTAATTTAAAATATTCAGATTTATTTTCGATTTCCTAAAATTCCATTAGAGCTACTTAAACGAATTCCAATTTATTTACACTTCACTTATCAGTGTATTAGAGATTCATTGCGGCTGGATATTGTATCCAGGTGAGAGTGCTTAAATAAGACCAAAGAAAGTGAACTTTCGGAACGAGTTTATTGTGTCGATGTTTTACTTATATTTAAAATGCGAAGTGGAACTCGGATAAGGTCCAGTGATCTGTTGTAAATGTGTAATTTTTGAATTTCAACTTCACAAAGGAACTGATCATTTCATTAATTTAAATACTGAATATTATTTTTTATTTATCATACGAGCCAGCGCTGACTCATACATATTTTCATACATATTATCAGTCAATTTGAATACTGCGTTACATAATATGGAAATTAGTAATTTAGTATTTTATTAATAAATATTTGGTTGTTTTTCTACAATTGCTGGTGTCATGAGTTCTTTAATTAAGGTCTAGATTGTAAGTTAATGTATAGTGAAGTAAGGAATCGTATAATTAAGTATTCATTTTACCATGGCAAGTTTCTCGAGGTCAAAACTCTAATAAGGTAGTTGGCGGTGATTATTATAATGTCGTAAATAACGATGGGTGACATCCGTGGGTCGGATTTCTCATGGATCCACGTTAAGCGAATTCTACAGTAGGATTACAGGTCCTACTAGCCATAATTAAACCCTGAGGTATCCGCTGACCGACTCCATTTCGTCAAACTAGGCTGCCAAGCGTCGAGTTAGAGAATGGAGGTATCGGGCAAAGAATGTTTAACCCGTTGGTTGCATTAATCGGTCGCCTATCGTGGCGCAGCAACTTAGATTGAGGCATCGGGATAGGTTGCACTGACCAACGGGTTACATTTAATTGGCTGCCCAATCGTGGGGCCTAACTGAAGAGAAATACTCCGCGGCCACATTTAATTGCTGCCCAATCGTGAGGCTATTTAAAAGAAAGACACCGTGGGAGTATAATGCATTAAATTGGAGTACCAACGGTGACCAAAAGTGAAAGACACCGCGGGATCGTCAAGAAAGAGATTGAATATTAGAATATTTCAGCTAGCTCCTATACTGTGACCGAGAAGAGAAGTCGCCGTGGGAACGTATTGTTATGGAATACTATAAGTTCAGATAATATTGATCAACATAGATAATAATATGTAGAGATATTGTATGGAAAGGATTTATTAGGTTTGTAATGTTTGCAAGATATATGACGAGAGTCTGTGATGGAGAAGGGGGTATAATATATATGAGTATAAAGTCATATTAAATGAAATGATCAATGTTGAGGAGTGAATGAGGTTTGTTAAGTGTTTATTTTCCTCTGGTCATATTAATAATATGAGTTAATTTTAACTGATTTTATTTAAAAAAAAATATTGCACATGTTAAAGGCTATGTAGGCTTGTGTATGTAGAAGGTAGGCTAAATGCCATATAGTAATAATTTATTTTCTTCTATTATGATCAGTTCCGGAGTGAATTCAAAATGATAAAATCCGAATTCATGGTCTAGTTGTTCATGGTCTACCTGGTAAGATGATGCTGTTTCCAGCAAGGTCCATCCATATCATAAGTGATTGGAAACAAGAAACTTTAACCTAGTGCACAATAGTGACATAAGAGACTATTTTAGTATAAGTAGTTTAAGGAGCTGTGAATTGTGTTATATATATGTATGTGTATTTATACCCTGTGAACTTAGAGGATTGCTAGGAAATTTAGAGTACCGTAGGAAAATTGAAGAATTGTTAGGGATTTAATGAAAGCATATTAAATAGAATTTTACTTGACGGAAACATGGCGATGCAAGGAAGAATACAGACCAGAAGGGGTCAGGAAGAAGAAATGAGAGAAATACAGGAGAGACACGACGGAACCCCGATGTGGTTCTTAGAGTATTTGAAAAAGCAAGAAGAGAAGGAGAGAAGGCAGGAAGAAGAAAAACAGAAGGAGAGAAAGGAACGCGAAGAGAAGGAGAAAAAGCAGGAAGAAGAAAGACAGAGAGAGAAACATGAACGTGAGAATGAAAGAATAAGGCAGGAAGAGGAGAAGGAAAGAAGACGAGCAGAAAAGGAACGAAGATTAATAGAATGGCAACAAAAACAAGTTGAGGATAGAGGAAAGGAGATACAGGAATTATATGAGAAGCAAGTGGAAGAAAGGAGAAAGGAACGCCACGAACTAATACAGGAGTTGGACAAGAAACAGGAAGAGTGGCAACTAAAGCAAAAGGAGACTATGGAGGAAATCGTTAGCAGAATAGAAAGCAAACATAAAGGGATGATTCAAGAATTAAAAGGGAAACAGGAAAAGATGACTGAAGAATTTTTTGGAGTTAGGAATGAAATACAAGGTTTGCGTGCCGAGTTGACCGAAACCATGGAAAATAAAAACCAAGAGATGCGAGAAGAGATAAACAGAATGAGGGCAGAAGTGGCACAGAATCCGAATATCATTACGACACTGGTGGATGAGGAAATTGCCAAACTGACTGACAAGCTAGAGGAAATCAAAGGCAGTAATGAGAAGAAATGGGAAGAAGTAAATGAAATAAAGAAGAAGATAACTGAAGGACAGGAAACTATCAAGAGATTAGAAGATGTGAAGATAAGTGAAATAGCGAAGGGTATGGAAGGACTAAGCCTGAAACAACAAGACTTAGTAGGAAAATTTAACCGAGCTTCAGATCAGGTAGCCGACAAAATAAATGAACTGAAGGAGAAAATGGAAACTGATAAGGCCGATTCAGAGCGGAAGATGGAGAAGACCGATGAGGAAATGAAACAAATAAGGAAAGAACTTCAGGAGATGAGGGTAGAAAACCAATCGGCGAAATCTGTGTTTTCGAACTCAAGTGAACGGCAAAGAGTTATGGAAACACAAGTACAAGAAAGAGAAAACACACCTTCAGTAACAATCGACTCGAACAGGCGAGACTTGGATATGATGAACGGAAGCAACCAGAGTGATAGCACTCCCATTATTAATATCATTAAAAATTATGATGATCGGCCCAAGCACTTCGACGGTTCAGCGAAGATCTCTCCCAAACAATTCCTTAGAGATATCGAAGAATATTTTAGAGAAGGGAGAATACAGGAAGAAAAGAAATTACGCATAATCGAGAAGCACTTAGATGGGAACCCGAATATATGGTTTCGAGCATTTAAATACACTTTCCACACGTACGATGAATTTAAAGCTGCTTTCTTGAGAAAATTCTGGGACTCAGAAATACAACAGCAGTTGAGATTGGAGCTCTACTCTAGGAAATTTTCTAATGCAGGGCAAACACGGTATTCCGATTTCTTTTCCTACCAGTTTCACCGTTTCCAAGACTTAGATTGCGCACCGAGTGAATTAGAAGCGATCAAGACTATACAGAGACAACTACCGTTAGAGGTACAGAGGTTGTTAGCGGCCACGGATATACAGACCGCTGTAGACATGGAAAAACGGCTGAGGCAGATTGATATGACATCATCGTGCCTGGTGGAAAGAAATCCCAGAAATATTAGGCAAGTAGAAGCGATTAACACTATTAGGCATGAAAGCACAAGCGGTAGAGTGAGCGGATCTAAACAAGACAGGACCGAGAATCATTTTAACACTCAAGATAACACACGAAAAAGACATTGTTGTAGATGCAGCGGAGAACAACCTGCGAGATGGGAACCAAGAGATCGTAGAAGTAACCCACAATACAGGAACAATATTCGATATAATAGAAATAGGAGCCAACCCTATCCAAGAAACAGAAGATGGTATAATGAAAAACGACGGCCTAATGAGTATAATAGAAATGAAGAAAATAGAAGGTATATACAAGAGCTTAGAGAGCAAAGGCAGAATAAGACACGATGGGAGGATGCTATTAGAGACAAAGATATCAATGGAGACCTCGAAGGAGTAGAGAGTCTCGAGCTCCAAGATTATAAGAGGAAAAGAGGAGAGGAGAAATTTAAAGAAAACAATACGCAGAGAGGTACGCCTGATTCCGAACCATCGGTAAGAAAAAAAAAAACGCCGATGGAATAATAACTCAGTTGGAAGAAGAAAATGATCAGGAAAATAGAAACATTGTCAAAATTCGTAGTTGGATTATAACACAATTTGATCACTGGGACATCCGACCAGAAGACTTGGTTCGAGATGAGACATGCGACACAAAGGAACCAGCATTTAAATTGCCAGTAATATTGGTTAGAGTAGCAGAAATCAAAATATACTGTTTGGTTGATTCCGGGGCCAGCATTAGTGTCATGTCAAATACGTTATTTCAAGAACTGACAAAAAGGATGGAAATACCGATAATACCAGTATCTGGAGTTAAGATTAGGGGTGTCATTCCAGATAAATCGGTAGAATGCAAGATTCAAGCATATTTAACAATAAAAATGGGTAGACGCGAGTTCGAACACCCATTTCTAGTAATGAAGAAGATAAAATATAATATAATTTTCGGAATAGACTTCATGATGGCTTCCCAAATGACGATAGATATGGAACGTTATGAAATTAGATTCCCTATTAGGGAGAATGATGGGAATAAAACTTTAGAAACAATCCAACTTAAAGACATGTTACATCCTGAAGAATACTTGAAGATTGAGGGAAAGGAAGTCGACTTATTGAGTAAAGAGAATCCAGTTTTGGTAGAGAAAGATGAAGAGCTGCAAGAAGACATCCAAATGACAAAAAGGATCGAAGAAATCATAACCATGGAGGAAGAAAATAGTGAAAAAACAGAGATATGGGAGGCACTTGCTCAAGCCGACGTACCATCTGAAGGAAAAAGAATACTGTACGGAATTATCAATAAATACAATGACGTTTTCGATGATAAACCAGGGCAAATTCCGAATTTCAAGTATAAGATAATAGTGAATGACTGGACTCCATACATGGGTAAAATATATGACGTGCCGGAGAAATATTTCAGTGAAGTGAAGACGATTATCCAGCAAATGTTAGACGATGGAATAATCATAAAAACCACCACTCCCTATGTGAATCCAATTGTAATCGTTAGGAAAAACAACGGGAAACTCAGGCTGTGCTTAGACGCGCGAAGTATCAATGGAAGACTTATTCCTGAGTACAATAGGGCTCCTAAGATCAAGGAGGTAGTAAAGAAATTTCGTGGTCAGAAGTACTTTACGACCATGGATTGCACGGCTTCTTTCCATCACATTGTCCTCGAGGAAAGGTCACGGTTGTTGACTGGATTTATGTTCAACAACCAAACATATGCCTACTGTCGTCTTCCATTCGGATTGAAGAATAGTTCTGCCGTATTGGTGAGAGCATTGGATAGAAGCCTTACTAGTGAAGTGAAGGAATTTATTAATTGTTATATCGACGACATAGTTTTCGGAAGTTCCACCTTTGAAGAGCATTGCATTAACCTAGAAAAGTTGCTCAAAAATCTGCAGAAAACTGGTTTCAAAATAAATATCTCGAAGTCGAGATTTTGCCAAAGTCAAGTACTCTTTGTCGGACACTTAATCGATGGCGAGGGAATAAGACCTAACCCTGCCAAGATTAAAGCTATCTGCGAGTTTCCTCGGCCGACAAAGGTCAAACACGTCAGACAATTCCTCGGAATGACGGGATTTTTCTCAGACCACTGTGAGGGATATACTGAGATAGCCGCACCACTGTACAATTTATTAAGAGCTAACAACAAGTGGAAGTGGAATGACGAGGTTGAGCACGCTTTCAATAAGATGAAAGAATTGATGAAACAAAGCATAAAACTGGGATATCCAGACTATGAGAAAAGATTTATAATACAGGCAGATGCTTCGAGTATCGGCGTAGGCGCATGCTTGTATCAAGAAAACGAAGAGGAACAGAAAAGAACATATCTGGCATTCACCAGCCGGAAATTAAGGAAACATGAAATGCACTACACTACCACCGAACTTGAACTTCTAGCGATAATCCACGCGTTACAACAGTGGAGAAGGATCATTTATGGATATCCAGTGACCATAAGAACTGACCATAAAGCATTAACTTTTGGATTAAAGGCAGTCATGGTAAGCGAGAGGATAACGCGCTGGATGTTGTATACACAGCAATTTGATTTAAAGATAGAGCATTGCAGTGGTAAACAAAATATTTTAGCTGATGCTTTGAGTAGGAACCCTCCAGAACAAGAAGAATGTATTCTAGAAATCGAGTTAGACATTCGAGAGCAAGAACTACTGAGAAAGCTCAAAAACCTAAAGGAATACCAGGAGTCTGACAAAGAATTAAAATATATTATCGACAGGTTAACAGAGAAGGAACCAGATTCTGAATGGCAGAACAGTCATGAGATTGTAGACGGAATACTGATCAAAATTATGGGTGGAGTTGACCGAAAAAAAAGGATTATAATACCACAAGTATTACAAAAAGAACTGATTTGGTACACCCATAACATCACGGGTCATGCAGGCATAGACAAAGTGATCAGTACGTTAAAAGAAAAATTTACTTGGAAGGGACTACGAAAATCTGTCAGGGACCTAGTTAAAACTTGTGACATATGCCAGCGTGTTAAACACAACAACTATGTATGCGGACATAAACCAGTGTCAATCATTCCAACAAGGTCGCACGAGATATATGCGGTAGATATTTTTGGCAAGTTACCGACTGCAAAAAGAGGAAAAAGATACATACTAGTGGTTGTTGACATATTTTCCAAGTACATTTCACTTCAAGCTATACAAAGAGCCAATGCTAAACAAGTCATACGAGCCCTAGTGGAAAAGGTTTTTCCTGAGATGGGTAAGCCGAAAAAAATTCTCACAGATAGAGGTACGCAGTTTACGTCAGAAATATTCCGTGAACGAATGAAAAATGAAGGCATCAGACATACGATGTGTTCAGTACGACACCCAGAAGCGAACCCAGTAGAAAGATACATGAGGGAAATCGCCAAGTTCGGCAGAATATACTGTAATCAACAGCATTGGAAATGGGTGGAGATATTAAGTATTATTGAAAAGAGCTTGAATAACACCATTAATCAATCCATCGAACAGATTCCCAGCGTAGCTCACAAGAATATCCATCCTGAAAGGAGTTGGGACAGAATATTTAATATGCCCTTGGAAAAGAAGCCAGATCCACAGCAAATAGAGACTATGATAAAGGAAAAGCTACTGGAACAATCACAAAAAAGACTAAAGAGGATGCAAAATAAGGAATTCCATGCACCTTATAAACGAGGTGATCTTGTATTAATTAAGACGGTACCAATATCTAATGCACCGAACAGAGTATGTGCGAAGTTCCTACCATTATACAACGGTCCATATAAAGTAGAGCGTGTGCTAGGAAATAATGCATACGAATTGACAAGCATGAATGGAAAGTACAGAAATGTACACAATGCTTCAAACATCAAGCCTTATTACCAAGAAAATCAGACTAATGAAACCACAGAACTAGTAGAATAAAGGGCCAAGAATGTATAAATTACATACCAATTCAAGTTACCGTTTGCAAGTCATTTGAAATTACGTTTTATTATGTTTATTGAAGGAAAGAATCAGCTGACTACATAAGCACAGTCGAGGATAGCAATGAGCATCTCTAAATCTGGAGCGATAATCAACGTTGATGGTTATGAATTTCATGTTTTTGGTCCGTATTGAACAATATATAAGTAATAATAATAATAAGTTATTATTATTATTACCGATAATCAACGGTCGATATATTAAAATCGATTAGCCAGTCGCAATAGGACAATGAATATATATAAGAAGCGAAGGCACATTTATGATGTGAGTTTAAGAAAGGAAAATATATTGTGACCAATATATTTTATCCGTGACGGGGGAGAAAATGTGCTCGTTCGCACGTCCACGACAGATTACAAAATGGCGCCGACCTAAGGTATGGGCCTAGTAATCTAAAGCAAGCATGGAATAGTCGCCTGCTAAGATGTCTCAGAGGGCCATATATTTCACGGAATGGTAATGTTTTCGAGTAAGATGGACAGTGGACGGTGCACAGTATTGTTTTCAAAAAAATAGAAAAAGTTTATTATTGAAAATCTTCATCTTGAAATTTGCACGGCATCGAGAGTGGACGCAATTACCGTAATCGTAATATTTGATTTGGAGAAGCAAAGGACTGCGCATATAAAAGAAAGGAAAGAATACGACGATTAAATAAGAATAAAGTATCAGTCTTCACCAAAATTCAAACGGTTAAGACGAAAATAAAAGTACTGAAGTCGATACGTAAGAAATTGCGAAGACGACGAGGAGCTACGAAATAAATTAAAATTTAAGGATAAACGACGTCAATAGTAAAATGGCAACATATCGTAATATTACTAGCTTCGATTTTGAGATTGTCAAGAAGATGATCAAGATGATGCACTGAATTCACATGATGGACCGACCTGGGAACAATTCATCTTACCATACGACCAGGAAATGACGAGGAAGGCGACGGGTAACCATCCTACCGAGCCATGACGAAAAGAAGGCGACGGGTAACCAGATAATACTACCAGAGCGGAGGAGCGGATGACGTTCCAGATGTCTTACCCGTGACCGAACCGAAGACCCATCTACATCCAATGGGAATGGAACAGCTGGACCAGGGACAACTATGAGCGAGCTAAGTCATTCATAACATTTTATTGCATAATTTTTGGTTTGCTTACACATGTACCTTAGGTATGTGCTGATGGCTAATTGTAGGCCGATAAGAAGGCAATGCAAGTGATGATTATCATCTAAGTGTGAGATAATTAAGTACCGGGCGAGTTGGCCGTGCGTGTAGAGGCGCGCGGCTGTGAGCTTGCATCCGGGAGATAGTAGGTTCGAGTCCCACTATCGGCAGCCCTGAAAATGGTTTTCCGTGGTTTCCCATTTTCACACCAGGCAAATGCTGGGGCTGCACCTTAATTAAGGCCACGGCCGCTTCCTTCCAACTCCTAGGCCTTTCCTATCCCATCGTCGCCATAAGACCTATCTGTGTCGGTGCGACGTAAAGCCCCTAGCAAAAAAAAAAAAAAAAAAAAGATAATTAAGTCATAATTACGAGTTAATAACATAGCAGAAGTTATGCTATATCGGCTAGAATACTTGTAGGAAGCGTGAGTTTTGAAGAGAAATATGAAACAGCTGATTGAATTGACATAATGAGAGATTATAGAGATTTCATTGATGTAATGAATTAAGTTGACGTCACGAATGGATGTGCGCGGTGTAGAAAGAAACATGGAATTACGCATTTGTTGGTTCATAGAAAGGGGCATTGAACTCGTCGATAGGTTATGAGGATCTGCGACTTGTGAATTTTATTAAGAAACAGTGTGGTAGTTTTACGTAGTCGTCAAGTTTGGAACGCGATATATTATTATGGAGGCTACGGTGCTGATATTAGATTGATGTTATAATGAGAATATGAATATGATAATTGAGGAAAGTTACGAGTTATAGATAGTGATTTGAGATGTTTGTTACGCGATGCAGGACCATCGTGTACCTGCAAGTTAAGTTGTGCCACACTACTAGTGAAGTATATGTTTTATTTGCGTAAGAGTGCCCACACCGCAAGAGCTACTTAAGCCAAGGTACGAACTGCATGTATTACTATAGATGTATGCTCGTGACGTAATTGCATTTCAGTGCAGATGTTTTATAATGAATATTAGAATACTTCGACTTTGAATAGCTGTAGATAACCAAAAGCATTACGACACCGATATATATATAAGATGATGTTTGCCAAACCTCGCAGTTAAGCGCTTCCATGTTATTTGCAAGAGAGTAGTGTAGCTTGCATTGTGGTTGAATGTTATTGAAATATAACTATTTAATGGGACATAGAACCGACAAGGGCATGTGTGGGACAGCCGAAGATTATGCTGAAGTTAGATAGATAGCTAGATCAGTTAATATTCTCCGTTTGAACGTACATTTTTTATTTACGAACTTCAACTAGGGAAAGGCAAGAGTAGGAGCCGAATTTAACAGGCACTAGGAAGGAATGCCTTAGTTCATATGTAGTTTCAACGCACAACGAGAGCAGTGCAACAAAATCATGACTTCGGATTTTATTAAAATTTAATTTAAAATATTCAGATTTATTTTCGATTTCCTAAAATTCCATTAGAGCTACTTAAACGAATTCCAATTTATTTACACTTCACTTATCAGTGTATTAGAGATTCATTGCGGCTGGATATTGTATCCAGGTGAGAGTGCTTAAATAAGACTAAAGAAAGTGAACTTTCGGAACGAGTTTATTGTGTCGATGTTTTACTTATATTTAAAATGCGAAGTGGAACTCGGATAAGGTCCAGTGATCTGTTGTAAATGTGTAATTTTTGAATTTCAACTTCACAAAGGAACTGATCATTTCATTAATTTAAATACTGAATATTATTTTTTATTTATCATACGAGCCAGCGCTGACTCATACATATTTTCATACATATTATCAGTCAATTTGAATACTGCGTTACATAATATGGAAATTAGTAATTTAGTATTTTATTAATAAATATTTGGTTGTTTTTCTACAATTGCTGGTGTCATGAGTTCTTTAATTAAGGTCTAGATTGTAAGTTAATGTATAGTGAAGTAAGGAATCGTATAATTAAGTATTCATTTTACCATGGCAAGTTTCTCGAGGTCAAAACTCTAATAAGGTAGTTGGCGGTGATTATTATAATGTCGTAAATAACGATGGGTGACATCCGTGGGTCGGATTTCTCATGGATCTACGTTAAGCGAATTCTACAGTAGGATTACAGGTCCTACTAGCCATAATTAAACCCTGAGGTATCCGCTGACCGACTCCATTTCGTCAAACTAGGCTGCCAAGCGTCGAGTTAGAGAATGGAGGTATTGGGCAAAGAATGTTTAACCCGTTGGTTGCATTAATCGGTCGCCTATCGTGGCGCAGCAACTTAGATTGAGGCATCGGGATAGGTTGCACTGACCAACGGGTTACAACGTCTAAAGCAGTTGGAAAATCAAATTGGAAGAAAATAATAAATATTGTATATAAGAGGCTAGAAAAGCAAAAAGAAATGTTAGTGATGAAGACTTACAACCGTGGGCTTTGGAAATTTGGCAAGAACTTCTGCCTGTAAAGGGTGATTTGTGCACATCTCATACGTGGATTGATGGATTCAAGGAAAAAACACAGAATTAAAAGCAGGATTACTAAATTTGTTTCATGATCCCATGTATATGATGATCCAGAAACTGACAAAGCAATGGAGGAATTTGTGAAGACAGCCAAAGAGCAGTTTTTAATTATAGCCCCTCCTCAATTTCCAACACAGACCAGAGTGGATTTGAGCAAAAAATACGGTGTAAACAGACACTATTTTTTGTTAGTAAAAGACACATTCACAGTATAGTACAATCTCGCTCATGTACTGTAATGCCTACGATCAGCATGGGCCAAAATTATTTATTGTGTTGCAGGAAGCTTGGGCTCAGCAGTTTTGAAAAATATATTTAAAGCTGATAATATTATTGTCACAGTTACAAAATCAAGGAAAATGGGAAAGGGAGAGTGAAGACAGTGGTTTAGAGAAGCCTTCTTCCCATATTCAGGTGACAGTTGTGCTCTGTTTAAGTTTAAATGATAACATTTGCTACACATTTCTCTAAATGGTGCTTATCACTTCCTTAACTTTGCAAGTTTAGTACAAAGTGTGTTTTGGACAAATATGTATTAAAGAGTAGGACAAGAAATATTTTGTTACAAAAGACCATGGCAATGGATGAGGTATACAAAGTTTGACACTGATTCTTTTGTACAAAATTCTGCTCAGTGATTGTGTCAGGAAGTACACCTTGCTTTTATTATCTATGTGTTTTTTCAATAAATCTTTATACCAGACTTCCACAAATGTCATTATATCCTTTTCATTTGCCTAGTGGTTTTCATATTTTGTCTGATAATGAAAATGGTCACCTCTTCCTTTACCAGTGTTCTAGAACCTGTTAAATGATGTACTGGAGACTTTGCATGCTTGCCTTGGTTATAACTGTTTATAGCATTTTGAAAGATGTCAGGAGTTTTGCCTGTTTAGCATAGAGAAGAGGCAGTTTGTATAATATACTTGATATATTTTTTGAAGTCAGATGTGCTCTTCTTTTCAACAGAACTTATTTTGCTTTGGTGATGCAGATGGCAAACAGTATGATGCTAAGCTGCAGCATCCTCTTGGTGTAGCTTGGAGCTCCAAGGAGGCCACATTATATGTAGCAGATTCATATAATCACAAGGTGAAAGCTGTGGATGTACAAAACAATACGTGTCGAACTGTGATGGGTTCTGGGCATGCTGGAGATTCATGTACGCCTGGCGCTGAACAGGTATGTGGTGGATAACTAAAATTAATTTGCTCCCATAATCTACTTTGAGCTCCATCACTTATCCATTAATACTGCAAAGACAACAATTGAGCTTGCCACTAATAATTTATGTATATTAATGGCTTTGTGGAAATTAAATACTGTAATACACCCTTCTTTTCTAGCTGTATATTTTTTCAGCCATTTAGTACCATGGTTAACATGAGTCAGCCCTTTCTGGATTTTCAGCACTCCATTTTGGTTCTCCACCCTTCAGAATACTTTGTGCTGGTTCCTCTTTTTGCTCTTTTCAGAATTCCCTTTACCCCATGCATTATTATTTTCCTAAAAGACCTCTCCATATTGACTATCGAAGGTAATGAACTTTAATTGGAGCAGGTTACTATGGATGTTAATCACAGTGGTTCTGATCACTATATTGTCAAAATTAAATTTTCACCACTAAAGAAGAAGAACATAAAAACTAATAAAGAGGAATTATGACCCAATGCAGACAATAAAACTGACAGATGATGTTGAAAAATTTATCAAATTCTTAAAAGAACAAGCTGAAAATTTAACTCCATTGAACCCTTGTAAAAAACATGCCCAATGGACAACAGAATGTGACAAAATGCATAAGGAAGGACATCAGGCATGGTTAGAAGAAAATTCTATTGATCTGAATAGTATCAGGAAGAAATTCTCACAAAATATTAGAAGAATGAAGAGAGAATGTCATAAGGATATAATAAACTCTACAGAAATTATCATAACACCAATTCTAGACTATTATACATTTTTTTAGAAGACAATTACAGAAATATGACCATGCTACATTAATATTGAAAGTTGAAGATGGAAAAATGGCACATAGTAATAGTGAAAATGCTAAGATTATGGTAAAAACATCCTGTAAACTTTTGAATTGTAAAGAACGTAAGGGACTATTACAAATGAATACAAATACCCCAATAAAAACCAAATATAATAACTAGAGCCCGGAAGTTAGGCAAAATGCCTTTTTTATCTGACTGGATATATTGAAGAATCAAATAGAGATAAATATGTTTTCGTGCATTTAGAAAGTGTAGAGACAATATTTTGCCTTTTTTGCATATTTTGGCTTCCGTTGCATATTTTAAGATTTAAAGCCTTTTTTTTGTGCCTTTTTTGATCGTTATGAAATTTTTTTCTGCGATTTACATATTTTTAAAAGCACAAAATGAATTTCTGCACATCGAAGACAAAAAAAAGTTGCAAAAATTAAATTACATATTGCTGTCACAAATATCTATTTAGAATATTGTTCCCTGTAAATCGTTTATTTGTTTTTAGGCATTTGAAAGCTTATTTTCTCAACCCGTTCATTTAACCTCTGTAAATAGCAGAACCTTCCTTAGTGAAAGGAATACACAAGCATAATGAATACCAGGAAAAAGAGAGGAGGAGGGAAGTACGTCTCTTCTCCTTCCTCACACCCCTTTTGCTGTGACAGTGCGTAATGACGTGGTATTCCCGATTTTGAAATGATAAGATAATCCAGAGGAAGGGAGGAAATCACTTCTGTCTAACAGGTCAAACATAAAAGAAGTTGTTATTCTGCTATTGAACTTGTTAAAGGCAACTCGGGTGTTTACGCTGACTTATTTATCATGCCGAAATTTTCATCATTGCATGGTAAATTACATGCCTATGTTCGCGAATTCGGTTTGAATACACTTTCTACTGATGGAGCTATACTCTTTTGCAAAATCTATTAATCAGGAAAAAAAGTACTTTATAATTCTACATTTCGCAGCAACGAAACATAAGTCTGGGTTAAATATTGTTGGCCCTAAGATCATTTTAATATCAACAGCAGTTACAACATCAGCAAGCAATCTCAGTTTTCCCAGGATCTATGTAACGCTTTCTTGGACTCCGGAATTCCGTTCTGGAAATTGGAAAATCAATCCCTCAGGACGTTTCTGCAGAAGTACACTAAAGAAGAAGTTTTGTCAGAATCCACATTAAAAAAAACGTATTTGAATATCTCCTTTGAAGAGACCCTACAGAGGATTCGAAGCAGAGTTGCAGAAAAGAAGATCTGGATCTCCATTGATGAAACTACGGATGCAATGGGACGTTACATGGCCAACGTCATCATTGGAACTATGGAAGCAAAGCAAACTGACCTGTCATCAGTATTTCTTTTGACGACAGAAGAGATGGAGAGAGCAAATGGTTCCACAGTGGCACAGTTGTTCACAAATTCATTAATGTTACTCTGGCCGGATGGTATACGGCATGATGATGTCCTACTTTTTGTCACAGATGCGGCACCTTACATGAAAAAAGCAGCTACAGCCTTGAAAGTTCTCTTTCCTAAAATGCTCCACCTCACATGTCTAGCCCATGGACTGCACAGAATTGCTGAAGAGATAAGATGTTTGTATCCTCACGTGGATAACTTAGTTTCAAATACCAAGAAAATCTTCCTAAAATCACCCTCCCGAATCCGGGTTTTCAAGGACATGGCACCAGAGCTCCCTTTACCTCCACAGCCAGTTCTCACCAGAAGGGGAACCTGGATCTCAGCAATCGTATATTACAATAACAATTTGGACAAGATACGTGAGGTACTTCATGCCGTATCAGTAGACGAAGTTGCTTCAGTTCGCGAGGTAAAAAAGTTGTTGGACCATGAAGAGCTCAGCAATGATCTGGCTTTTATAACAGCACATTATAGTGTGATACCGGAAGCAATCTTGAAGTTGGAGAAAAGAGATGATTCGCTGGTATCATCTATGGCGATCTTCAAAAATGCAGTAAATCAACTGCTGCGAGCACCAGGAGAAAAAAGGAAGCAGTGTTAGTGAAAAGTGTAAACATGTTCTGAGTGCTAATGTGGACATTGAAAAAATGAAGAACATTCGTGATGTTCTGAAAGGTGAAAATTGTGTTTTAACTGACACGTGTCCTTCTGAAGTAGCTTGTTTAAAATTTGCGCCAATCACTTCAGTGGAAGTAGAATGTTCCTTTTCCATGATGAAAAACCTTCTTTCTGACAAGCGTCTGTCTACGACAGTTGATACTTTGAAAAAGTACCTGTTGTTGCTTGTAACCAAGGAAAGTAAGAGTAAGTACGCTAATTATGTGATAAATTGATAATAAAGAAATGAATGAGTATTTAACATACATATTTTCATTAATAATGAGTGAGATTCCTCTTTGCTTTCACTCCTAAGAAATGCCTATTTTAATTACAGTACTGCCTATTTTCAGTATTTCAAGTGGCTTTTTGCCTGTCTATTTTAACCAAAAATAAATGCCTAACTTTCGGGCTCTAGTAATAACATAGACCCTTCAACATTTCAAGAATTAGAAAAGGCATTCAAAGAACTTAAAAATTATAAGGTATGCAGAAAAGTCCAGGTTTTTGTAGAGATGTGGAAATATTCAAGTAACACGATTCAGATTTCCTTACACATGGCTTTAACAAAAATTTGGATTACTGAACAATTTCCAGAACACTGGACAACGGCTTTAATACTCCCTCTTTGCAAAAAAAAAAAAAAAAAAAGGAGATTATTATTATTGTTATTATTATTATTATTGTTATTATTATTAAGCATATGGAATTTACATAATGGACAAGTATATACAATATTATACAAATGAAAAAAGAAAAACCTGCAAAGAATACATGGTACTAAGTAGGGAACAGTTACACATGGATATCTAAATTATTTATTCACTGCTTTAGGGATACTGAGACATCAGCAAAGTATTTCCGGTCTCCACCATAAACACGCAGAGGGCATTCATCCATTGTGCATCTCTAATATAATTAACACCGTTTTGAGTAACCATCAGGAACTCGGCTGGATCTCCTGAGAAGGCTGTTAGAGGCCATTCTTGGATAATATGCTGAACAGTTTGTCTTTCAGCACCACAACTACATTTGACGTGGAGTGGTCGACGTAGGATGGGGAAGGAGGCCCCTGTTGTCAATACATAATCAAGTTCAACTTGCGTCATCAGTATAACTCCACCTCTTAATCAAGATAACTATTTTAATGTGGCATTACCACCACACTGTTTTATGTACAATATGCATATAATTTTATTCGCACAGCCACTCACATTGTTTTATAATTGAAAATTCGTTGTTTTGAACAACAATTTAATCTGTGATTTTAATTGGATTTCATGCTTCATATCATGTTCACGCCGCACCATTTTAACAATAAAGATTGACAAGACACCATCACGCCTCATCACAGGACAAAAGACTTTTTATTCACTTATTTCAACGTGTCCTCGCCTTATTTTTAATGTTTTGTATTTGTGACTGAAGATGTCCCATAAGAGGACGAAACATGTTTCATGAGATAATTTAATGTAGTCTTTTCAATAAAGACAGTTACAGTATTGTAAAGGTGGAATTATAAATTCAAATTTTCACAAGTTGATACTTTGACAATATGGGCTCTAATATGAAGTTTATAACATGCAATAGTAAAAGGTCAAGCCAAAGAACATAAAAATTGGAAATTCCAAACCGTGTTCTATTGTCCAGTAATATTCAGGAAACTCGACACCAAATTAAAGCTCTACAAGGTATAGCAGTGCAAGAGATCTGCCAGGCAATACTTTGACCTTACTCACCAAGGAAAGAGACCAAGGGGAGGGCCAAGGAAATGCTGGATAGACACAGTGTCGGATGGGAAAATGTCCTGGAACGAAGATGTATGCAGACAGGAAGATATCACAGAGATACGTTTTTAAGGTGATTGCTTGCACACCACACTCGGGGAAACAGGAGTTGGAAAATTATGATAATTATGAAGGAATTGCACAAAAAATAGGTCTTAGAATATCCTTTGAAAAAACTGAGATCATGTTTACTATATTATTATTTATCGTATGGTTTACAATTACATCACAATAAAAGTATTTTAAAACTATTTACACGTCTGAACACATTAAGTCAGAATGTCAGATTGGTATCTCTAATATAATTACCACCGTTTTGAGTAGCCATCAGGAACTCGGGTGGATCTCCTGAGAAGGCTGTTAGAGGGCATTCTTGGATAATATGCTGAACAGTTTGTCTTTCAGCACCACAACTACACTCGGGAGATGGAATTTTCTTCCATTTATAAAGGAAGTCTACACATCTGCCACAATTAGTTCTGATTTGGTTTAGAGTACACCAGATTTTTCTGGCGAGCTCAAAACCTGGTGGCTTAGATGTGATGCATGGCATAGCTTGCTGTTCTGGTGTAACATCACTAGTAAGTAAAATAACAAAATTGATGGACAAGAAATCATCTGACGCACAAATCGTCATCAACAGCGTCATGTGCCCTCACTCCATACGAGAAATGCGGAGAGGTTTGGAATTGAGTCCAGGCTTTAGGCACGCAGTCTAGTGTTTAGAAATTCTATACCACCACCTCCCCTACCCTGCTGGCCAACATTCTGATGGTGGAAAGTTTTTTCGACCAACAGGACTTGAACCAGCTAACCATGGTGTCAGACCGTTTAGACTTCAGTGCCTTAACGATCAAGGCCACCAGTTGGGCTAATAGAATAAATAAATCGAACAAAGCGAATTATATTACCAAGACTACATGCAACAAAATATGCTTATCGATAGCAGTAAAATTAAGACAGTCATACAGCTTGAAATAACTTATGTTAGTGAAACCATTTTTAAAAATACTATTACAGCTGAAATAAACAAAATACTTAAGACAGAAAGAACAGCAATTAGAACATATATAAATAAACAATATCAAGTTAATGGAGAATAGCATCAAATAAAACAGTTTATAAGGAAGTTGGATTCAAAATTGTTAGGTATGGGGATCCACCTATTCAATACAAGAAATAGTGATCATTATAAAGTCATCACATGCTAGATACAAGGAAGTTGAACCATATTGAGCATGATTAACATACCCATTGAATACCCATTGAAACTCTCCAAAATCGAGTAGATTCCTTGCCGAGGAGGTGTCAGGTTTTGAGATCAAAAGGCTATCCCACCAAATACTAGAGCCGAGATAAGAAAGTAATTAGTGAAGTGTAAAATTCTGGTTTTGTCCCTTCAGTTAAGAAATGCTACACGACTGCTATGTGAAGGGCAATAAATTAATTTGTTACCTTGCATTAGAGAGGCAATAAAACAAGTTTTCAGAAAATATATAGATTATATTACTTGTAATGACCTGTCACACTGAAACATGAAATCGTTTGATATGAGGAGAAAATTCACAGAGTTGCTATTAATTTTTCCGGCAGTGTATTTCTTGTTGGGGCCCAGGATGTGCATGTTCATGATTCGATCATTAATAGGTGTGACTTCTTTGACAGAGTTAATGACGGATTTGCGGGCAAGAAAAGCCATTCCGTAGATTGTTGTACCTTTCGCGACTCTCTGTAATGTTTTGCTCTTGAAAATGCGGTAATTTCCATAGTCCATAGTTTCGTTGTCGGTCATCCTAGTTTCTTGAAGAGCGAGAATGAGAATTTTTTGTGTGTCAATTTCTTGTGTAAGATTGTCATTTTCTGAAGAGAGTGTCTTGCCTTATTATAAAGGGTCGAAAGGGCCACGATATAAAATTGAGAAGCTGTGTTAGGCAGAAGAGAGATGCATAGTAAACTGTAAATGATCTAGCGGAAACCGTCAATGAAGCTCTAATCTGTAATGGAAAAATGAGGTTGTGTGAGAAACGTGGGGTGATAAGTAAAAAGTGTAGAATGGGTGTGAAGAAAGCTTAAACTTACGGTGTTTAGCAGGTGGTTGTCCTCTCAAATCGATCGATCACACATTCTTTATACATACAAAGTAAATGCAGAAATAGTCAAGAAATTACATCGTCTGACTTCCTTGTTGCAGACCACATTTCCAGTCATTAATCCATAATATTTTCCCCTCAGTTCCATGTATTAACATATGTAGACATTAAAATAATGGGGCTCTAGGCTTTTGCAGTTTGTTTCCTCTTTTTAAAATTAGTACAACAGCAACTTTCTTTAATTTGTTTTGTGTATTCTTAATAGATCCATTGATGATCTGAAATTAAGATTTGATTTCCGGGCAATCCTTTGTTACAGTTTAGCGAACCAGGAGGACTGTGTGTTCGTGTTGATGGCAGTGCTCTCTATATAGCAGATACTAACAACCATTGCATCAAAATGCTTAGCATACCTGATGGAAAACTTGTCAAGGTAAGTATGTCCATAAATAGTATTTGAATTGGCACAGTCACAAGAAATGGCAAACTGAGTTAAGCAAGAAAATTGCATGTTATAGGATAGTTTCAATTGTCTATGCTAAAAAGGTTTGAGTCACATGTGCGGGTTACCTAATGTTACCTAAGGAAATTCTTTAACGTACGCTAAAAGGTTCTCAGTCCGTGACTGGGTCCTGTCTAGCATACACTGGTGGCAACACTGCCTGACTATTTTGCGCACTTGGTCAGCTGTCATACTTGTTTGGTGTTGTTGTTTCTAACCTACCCTTACTTAGGAAGACTGCACTGTGTGTATTGTATTATTTAAAAAATTAAATGTTTGTTTCACTGTGGTTTTATAAAACATTAAAATTTTTTGTACTTAATAATATCAGTGGAAGATTAAGTAGAGAATAGTGAAGAGTCTGTTGGCAAGAAGCATAAAATTAACAAAGACTTGTGGAAGAGGAATGGAATTTAAAGAGCTAGGGTTAACAATGAAGAATTTGCCGACTTGGAAGAAAATGTTATTGTACCTAAGAAAAGTACTGGAAATGCCTGCAGGTAAGATATATCAGTGTAATAACAATGCAACCCATTTTTAAAACTACTAACTTAGTTATTATAAAAACTAAAAACTAACCTACATATAAATATTTGTAATTTGGAACTTGAAATCAAATTCCCTTTTAATGAAAAACATAGGCCTAAATACTTTTGATACCTACACATTTTATAATGTAAAGAATATAGCCTAGTTTGGTCCTATCCGTGTCCAACCCAACGTACACAAAGTGTTTTTGTTTGCATTTTTAGTCTCTGTTACTAATGTTTATGTTCTCTTTCAGTTTCAAGAGAAAGAACTAATTTGAAATCACAACCAAAGATGAACAAGCTGATATTTTGGCGAAGTTTTATGATTTGTCCACCAAAGATTTACAAGATTTGCATCTGCAACATTTTATTGATGTTCTTGCGATACAACGAAAATGTCCTAGAAAAGGAGAAGATGCCAGAGAAAATAGCAGCACTTTTCGTTAGCATGTGATGGTAGGATCTTAACTCTCCATTCAGTGTCAGTAAAAAAAGTTAAGAGACTGAAATCCTTAAAAGTATTGGAAAACACGTTAAAAAACCCACGTGCCAAATACAAAACAGCTTTTGCGGAAGCATATTGAAAGTTTACCTAAAAAACAAACCCATTATGCATCAAAGACTTGTAGCTACTTAGATGCAAGGTTGAACAAAAAACAATTGTGCACTGTTTACAATTAAAAGAATCCGAACAACAAAGTTAGCTGATCATTCTTTTCAAGATTTTTTCATTAAATTTTAACTTGCATTTTGGAATACCACAGAGTGATAGTTGTTGCATTTGTGAAGAACTGAAAGTCAAGTTTAAAAGCCCCCACCTAAATGAGACAGTAAAAGAGTGACATCTGTGGAGCTTTTAGTTCATAACAGAAAAGCCTCAAAGTTTTATGCTCGTTTGAAAAGGGAAGTAGTAACCAAAGACAAACCAGATGTCCTCGCTATCTGCTTTGATTACATGTAGAATGTCCAACTACCTGAAATACCCATTCAAGAACCTTCCACCTACAGCAGCTGACAACCAGCATGTTTTGTATACAAGACATTTTAAAAAACGAGGCAGTTATTTATCTGTATCATGAATGTGTAGCGAAAAAAAGGGCCGAATGGAGTACGCTCACTTGTTTGACTTTTTGAATAGCATCCCCCCACAATACACAGATCTCCATGTGTATTCAGACAACTGTGGGGGGCAAAATGAAAATCATGCCCTATCTAGAATGCTTTTGGCTTTGACCGACACAAAGCGTTTTGAAAAACTCAACAATTTTTTCCTGTCCGAGGACATTCTTTGTCTACCATGTGATAGGGATTTCGCCATAACAAAAAAGCACTGAAAAAAACACGGCAGAATTTATGGCATCCATGAACTAACAAAGCATTATCATCTAGTCAAGTAAAACTCGCAAGTTCACAGTAAAAGAAGTTCAGTCTGCAAATATTGTCAAGTTCAAAAATTGATAGCCATGCAACTATAAAAGGAACTGTATCTCAGAAGAAACTAAACCCAAGACTGTTCATAAAGACAAAAATTAATTTTATGATCAGTACATACATGCACCTTACCTAAGACTCCAGGTTTAAATTCCAGATTGTCGCAAGACTTTTCATTGATTCTGTGATAACCTACACATTTTGCCTTAAACAACGCGAGTTCAAGGAATTAAGCTTCCAGATGAAGTAGCTTTACCCCCTTGAACAAAGTCCTTATAAAATCTGCCAAAGTAAATGACATTAAAAAGTTAATGCCATACATTCCTCATGAGTTTCTGGAGTTCTGTACTGAAATTCTAGCCTGGCCCACCTCTGAAATCAGCAGTGATGATCAAAATGATTACTAAGTTCAACTTAATACATCCACGCCCGTATCCGAGTTATTGCCTATAGTGCATGTCCGTGCTCTGGACTGTATCAGAGTTAGTCCGGATAAGCACAACTTTGAATTTTAGCCATTCCTATGCAGCTGTGGTTTATTTTTGTCCCAAATATGTGCGACAGAGATGGGGGTAATACCCTTTTGAATGCTTCTACCTGCATCTACTCAGCAGAAACCCATGCTTGGCCTGGAGATTTTCCCTCCCAATGCATTTTTTAATTCCATTTCTGAACGAAGGCTAGAGCTGGCCAAGCTAGTTGCGTAGTTGGTTTGTGATTACACAAGCATTTGTGTAGTCATGTTCTGAAGTGTAACCATGGCGTTTAGGGACAGTATAAGTGTTGACAAAATTGCCGACATCCTATTCAACGAAGACTCAGGTGCTGAACTAATACCTGAACTAAGTGAAAGTGACAGTGATGACAGTAAAGGAGATTCTCCTGAACATGTGACAGAAAGCACAGTACCTGAAGATTCGCCTTTATTTCTCTCCCATGTACAGCTAAACCCGGTCTAAATATTGAAACGCCAGGCTGAGTAGCTCAAACGGTTGAGGCACTGGCCTTCTGACCCCAACTTGGCAGGTTCGATCCTGGCTCAGTCCGATGGTATTTGAAGGTGCTCAATTACGTCAGCCTCGTGTCGATAGATTTACTGGCATGTAAAAGAACTCCTGCGGGACTAAATTCTGGCACCTCGGCATCTCCGAAAAAACAAATAGTTAGTGGGATGTAGATCTAATAACATTATTATTAAATATTGAAACAGAAAACTCTAACAAGATGTCATTTGCAAATCTATTTCTCACAGCTGAATTTCTCGAATACCTGTGCAAGCAAACAAATCTGTATGTCAGTCAGGTAATCAGTGCTGCGCCACGCCCCTTCTCTAAACACTCTCTTTCACAAACCTGGAATCCGGTGACGATTTCAGAAATGAGATAATTCCTGAGTTTGATGCTCACTACCGGTGTAATTAGTAAACCATCACTCAGAATGTACAGGACAGAAGATCCTATTTTCTCCACTCCTCTTTTCTCAAAAACCATGTCACGAAATTGTTTCGAAAGTACCCTGTCATTTCTCCACTTTAGCGACAGCAGTGAATACAAGCACAGCACTGACAGTTTATATAAAATTAGACCCATTTTACAGAAACTGTTTGACAGATTTACAGAGCTTTACACTCCCACACAGAAAATTGCTCTGGATGAGGGAATGCTAGCCTGGAGAGGGCACCTAAGATTCGCGTATACAACCCCGGTAAAATAATAAAATATGGGATTTTAGTGAGGATGGTTTGTGAGTCTAACATGGGTGCAAGTGGTATATGATATATAATGCAAGTGGTACGAATTTACAAAGCACAGTTCTTCAGTTGCTTCTAAATAATCTTGGTCAAGGGTATACAGTATATATGGATAATTATTACAACAACGTTGCACTCGCAAAATCAATTACGGGAACAGAACACTGCCCTATATGGAGCAATACTGTCAGATAGGGGTGTACCGAAAGATCTAAAAGAACACCAGGCAATTCTCAAACGGGGCAAAATTACTTTCAGGAGAGATGAGGATGTATTGCCTGTTTCTTGGAGGGAAAAAAAGGTTATTATTATGGTAACCACCATCCACTCAGCAAAAATGGCTGAAACAAACAAATCTGAAAAAAAAAAAAGAAAAACTGGAACTAGAGTCTGTGACTGACATGCATGGTGTTCATATTGCAGACCAATACTTAGCACTCTATCCTTTCATGAGGAAAACAGTAAAGTGGCCAAGAAAGGTTCTCTTTAATTTACTGTACTGCTCACTTTTTAATGAATTACGGCTCTTTCAGAACCCAAATCCTCAAAAAACAATAACATTCCTGAATTTCATGCAGACAGTAGTTAGGAACTTGCTCCAGGAAAAAAAGTAAACCTGACATACAAGTACAGTCACCTCTCTTCGACATCTGAGTATCCTCCACTTCATCAGCTCCAAATCCACATCCTGCAGTTTTGCCGCCAAAAAGGTCACTGGCCAAGGAGCCTCCATTTAGGTTAGAAGGGAAGAAAAAAGAACACATTCTTTTGTAGTTTCCACCATCAAATAAGGTACAGTCCTCCGCAAAAAGGTACATAGTGTACTTCAAAAATAAAATTATTAGTGAAACAAGCTATTTGTGTGGAAAGTGCGGTGTTCCCATTCACCCAGGAAAGTGTGACATTAGCTACCACACCCTCCAGAGATACTAGAGGACTTCTTTAAGGTATGTGCAAAATTTTGTTTCCATATCCTGTTTAGTTTAGAACTAATTGTGAAAATAATTTGTTGTTGTTTGCTGTGTCACTGAAAATGAAAACCTACACCCTGCTTTCCATTCATTGACCGGGTCAGGCATGTAATGAATGAACCATATATAGGCTGTTAGTACGATGGGGTCGCCACTCCCAAAGTGATTTATTAATGACTGATGAATGCTATGAAATGATAGTGGAGAGTGTTGCTGGAATGAAAGATGACAGGGAAAACCGGAGTACCCGGAGAAAAACCTGCTCTACCTCCGCTTTGTCCAGCACAAATCTCACATGAAGTGACCGGGCTTTGAACCACGGTATCCAGCGGTGAGAGGCCAACGTGCTGCCATCTGTGCCATGGAGGCTCCTGCTGTGCCACTAACAACTGGAATAGCTGGGCCAGCCATTTCAATAGCCCGCTCAGATTGTGGGCTTGAATGTGTTAAATGACATTTTGTACTGATACATTAAGTGTTTGTTACCTTTAAATAAATATGGCACTCATAATCGTTGATTGTTAGTAAACAGATTTTTCAAAAAGCAAAGATGTTCTGTTTTTATTTTGTGAAAATCTTGCAGTATGCTACAAGGGCCTCAGTCCACAGCTTTTAAACCTAGCTTGAAAAATAACTAAACATAAAAGAACGTTAAAATAATTAAAAATTAGGACTTCTTTCCTTAAAAAAACTGTGTTGCTTCGACTGAGGCCCTTATAGCATGTGGTGGTTCATTTAAGATTCTTATGCTTCACTAATTACAGCATGAATTATGAATATTATTGAAGTACTACAGCTAACAGGAAACAGTATATCCATATTAAGAAAGTAGAAGCCCTCGAAGGTGCGAGTTTCAACATTCACATCACTTCTGAAGATGCAAATGCTAGTCCATATCAAAGCTGACATCTGTATATCCATATTAAAAGAGTAGATAAAAAGGTCTTCTTCTTCTTCCTCTTCTTCTTCTTCTTCTTCTTCATCATCATCTTATCCCGCTTCAAGCGGGGTCGATGTTTCTGGCAAGTCTTTTCCACTTTATCCTATCCCACACATCATCTTCCCTTAATTTCTTCTCCTTCAGATCTCATACATTCATTATCTGTCCTTCTTGGTCTCCCCTATTTCTAGTCCCATCCACAGTCATATCCATCCCTCTCCACCCTACATAGCTTTCATCCCTTCGCATAATGTGTCCGTACCATAGCATTCTTCTCTCCTGTACTTTCTTAGATACTTCTGTCACTTTAACTGTTTCTCTGATTTTCTCATTTTTGATGCGGTCCATTCTAGTGACACCACTCATCCATCTTACCATCTTCATCTCTGCAACATCTAATTTATTACATTGTGCCTGTGTTTTTGCCCAAGTCTCTGCACCATGCAACATGGCTGGCCTCACTGCTGTCATGTAGGCTTTTCCTTTAACCCTTATGCCAAGTCTTTTGTCACACAGGATGCCAGACATTCTTTTCCAGTTCATCCAAGCAGACTGCACTCTGTGGTTATTCTCCATGTTTAGGTTGCCATCCTTAGACACAAAAGATCTTAAATGCTTGAAACCAACCGCTGTTTTTAAGCATGTACCATGCACCTCTAACAATTCATTCCCCTTACCTCCGAGGCACAGGTATTCGGGTTTTTTTTTTTTTTCCTATTCATTTTTAGGCCTCTGTCTTCCAAGGAGTTTCTCAATCTTTCCAACCTCTCTTCTAATTATATCCTACTGGTGCTACACAAAACAATATCATCAGCAAACATCATGCACCACAGTGCTTTAGTTCGTACACTATGAGATAAGGCATCCATCACAAGGTTGAATATGTATGGACTCTGCGAGGACCCCTGATGTAACCCAACTCCAAGTTGTATCCATCAAGTCAACCCTACACTGCTTCTTACCTTCGTTGTAGCTCCCTCGTACATATCCTGGATGATTCTCACAAACTTTTCCGGTACTGCCCTGGACATGGGACTCTATCATAGGCCTTCTCTAACTCTATAAAGACCCTGTGCAATATTTTATTTTTGTCCCTGTGCCTCTCTATGGTTTGTCAGAGTGCAAAAATTGCATCAGTGATACTTCTCCCAGGCATGAAACCAAACTGTTCATCCCCGATTGCTGTTTCTTCTCGAAGCCTTTTCTCAACAATCTTCTCCCAGATTTTCATCGTATGGAATATTAGTTTTATCCCCCTATAGTTAGAACATTCCTGGAGGTCTTCCTTCTCTTTGTAAATAGGCACTACTGTTGTCTGCCTCCTCTCCATGGGCATTTTCTCTTTCTCATAAATCTGCTGCATTAGATCCCAGAGCATATCCGTTCCTTTCTTTCCAAGGCACTTCCAGACTTCCACTGGAATTTCATCAGGACCTGTTGCTTTTCCATTTTTCATTTTCCTAAGAGCAATCATCACCTCTTCTCTAGTAACTTCAGTTGTTAAACCCTGATTGGGGTCACCATCTTCAAAAACCAAGAAAAGGTGTACATTAATCTTAATTGTTTTGCTGTACATTACTCAAAATGATTTTTTGTCTCATTCTTATCTGATCCATGCTTGTTTAATGGAACAGAAACAAATTGGTGTATACAGGTATAACAAAGACCAAAGAAGGAGTAGGAACACATTTAAAGTTAACCACAGTGACAAGCTAATGTGGGCCAAGGTAGAGCAACAAAAAGGAGAAAAAACATGAAAGCCCGATAAGAACAATCTCCTCTTCTTCACTCATTATCTTTGCGTACGGGCTCCCTCCTTGTCAGTCCCACTTTATCAAGGTCTATTCTTTTCATCCTCTCATTATTTGTTTCTGCTTCACTGCTACATCAGAGAAACAGGCATCCACACTCACTGAGGGGTGCCATTCCTGAAAGAGTTTGATTCTTGATAAGGACACTGTAGTATGTGTAGTAAGCCTGTCTTTGAATGCAGGAATGTGCAGAGATGCCATTGCTACTAGTCGGACGTTCCATCAACAGTAAAGGAATTTATTGAAAACTAAGCCTTCTAGTTAGTCCCAGCATTACTTTCACTCATTACCATAGGCATTTATTTGTCAAACAGATACAAATACAGTAAAACATCATTAAGACGTTTCTGCAGGGAGTAAGGAAAAATAACATGTTAAGCAAGGAAATGTACGTACCGAATATACAAATAAAAACTATACAACACTAGCAGAAAAGGTTTTCATATTTCTTCTCTTGTATTTTCCACATCTTTTAATACATAAGGGCATTTTACATCGAATATCTGCAGGTACAGTGAAAACTATACCTACATTTTCAGGGCTAGGAAAAATGTGATCATACAAAGCAGCATGCCTTTGCTGGCGAGATGTAGTGTTTACACTGCACTATGTCTTCTGGTATGTGCTAGAATAAATTTGTTACTTTCATTGACTTGTCTTAGTCTCATCCTTGGCTTTGACAGTATGAAAGTGACTGAGGTATGAGCGATGCTAGTAATACCATTCCTTATGCAGCCAGTCACTGTTATGAATGGTATGAAAATATCACTCATAGGGTTGGTTGGTGCGTGCATTTCAGTGGGCTTGGCAGACTGGTATGTAGGCAACTTCTGGCTCGGTGAGGAAAGCAACGGGAAACTACCTCACTCCTCATTTCCCTAGTACGCCTCTTCAGTGATACCTAGGCCATCTATGACAGCTGTTGGTATAGCTGTGGAGGATCAAACCAGCCTTCGGGCTGAATACCCAATATACATACACTAAGCAGTAATAGCAAAAATTCATGACGCGATAAGTGAGGTATTTTTATATAGATTTAATACGATGAGAATCGTGACTTAGAATTTACGACGTACTAAGCGGGAAACATGTTAATGAGGAACGCATTAACATGGTTCAATCAATCAATACTGATCTGCATTTAGGGCAGTCGCCCAGGTGGCAGATTCCCTATTTGTTGTTTTGCTAGCCTTTTCCTAAATGATTTCAAAGAAATTGGAAATTTATTGAACATCTCTCTTGGTAAGTTATTCCAATCCCTAACTCCCCTTCCTATAAATGAATATTTGCCCCAGTTTGTCCTCTTGAATTCCAACTTTATCTTCATATTGTGATCTTTCCTACTTTTATAAACGCCATTCAAACTTATTCGTCTACTAATGTCATTCCACGCCATCTCTCCGCTGACAGCCCGGAACATACCACTTAGTCGAGCAGCTCTTCTTCTTTCTCTCAATTCTTCCCAACCCAAACATTGCAACATTTTTGTAACGCTACTCTTTTGTCGGAAATCGCCCAGAACAAATCGAGCTGCTTTTCTTTGGATTTTTTCTAGTTCTTGAATCAGGTAATCCTGGTGAGGGTCCCATACACTGGAACCATACTCTAGTTGGGGTCTTACCAGAGACTTATATGCCCTCTCCTTTACATCCTTACTACAACCCCTAAACACCCTCATAACCATGTGCAGAGATCTGTACCCTTTATTTACAATCCCATTTATGTGATTACCCCAATGAAGATCTTTCCTTTACTGTATGTCTTTTGGAACATCAAGTGTGTCTTCTTCAGGTGTCTGATGAGTCCAATTCTAGACCCACAGACTGTACTCTATTACAGTGATAGCACATACTAGTTGTAGCAGCCGAGGGTTGTAAGGGAGCACCATTCTTCGTTCTTGCTCACGATTCCATCTCTCAGGTTCTAATCTATCCTGTTCAAAATGTTTCGACTCCATCATATACGATTTGGCACCATTTTGACTTATAATTGCCTATAGTTTCCCAGTTGACAGTGTCAATTTGATATTATATCATTGCCTATAGTTTCCCAGTTGACAGTGTCAATTTGACATTATTTTTCGGATTACATTTCAGAATATCCTTATATCATTTTAGCTGCCCTCCATGATTACGCAGTCCATTCTTTAGTTGGGAATACATGATTTACTTTGGGAGCCATGTTTCTGGCATGCAAATGATATGTCCAGACCAGCGTAGTTGATCCCTGATTATCTTTGCCTCCATGCTTTTAGTGTTAGATTCTTCAAGGATACTGGCATTTGTCCGATGATCTTGCCACTTAATTTTTAACATCCTCCACAAGCATCATTGATGGTATCTCTCAAGTCATTTTAGATGATTTCTATAAGCAGTCCAAGTCTTGCAACTGTAGATAAGTTTTGGAATTACAGTAGCATTGTAGATATAGAGCTGTGTTCTATCACTTATATTATGATTATCAAAGACTCATTTTAGGAGACTGCCAAAACTGGCACTAATGCATCTTAAACTGATATTGGACTTCTTCAATGTTTGCAAATGTTGAAAGGTGCAATCAAGATAAGGAAAAGAATTTATATTCTTTCACTACCAGCACCACTAAGTTATACCCCATACAAGGCAGGTATGACTGCACTTCATCCAGTATTATCTACCGCTTCAACACAGACTCTGCCCAGTCTTCTACAATGGCTTAAATACTATCACACTAACCAAGTGAATATATGGTCACCACATTACCTACAAACAACATTAATCATCCAATGCCCATTCACACTCTTATACACACAACCAAATTAGTTAAATGCTTCACTATAAGCAAAATTATCACAAAAATCATTTATTTTATTATCACCACCTATTCAATACAAACCTACATAATACTATATAAATTTCTCAGGGACATGTTTTGCCCCTTGTTAAGGGCATCATCAGCCTGTAGGTACCCCCTTAAGGTCAAATGTGTGAAACACTATCTACTTATCCATGGTTTACAATGAGAATTACATTACACTTTAAAGGTCTTTTAAATTTACATGCTATAATTATAAAAAGATGCCACATTGCACACTATGAGTATCGAGAATTGATAGTGTCTTATACACGTGAAAATTAGAAGCTTATCAGTGCTGTTCATTTTCCTCCAAAGCTAAAATGGATCCTTTTCATAATAACTTGCAGATCATTGGGATAGTAACAGTCTTGAGTAGAGAGTGTAATCTTTCTTGGGTACATTTGTTCCAATGTTCAGTGTACCTGTTCGTGATAAAGTCAATGTCAATTAGCTAGATATTTAAGAATAAATTAGATAAGATTGAGTGTTGTTGTTAAAATGTTGTATTTTTTTAAAATATACGATCATATGTTTTCTGTCACGTAAAGCGGTATCACGATTCCAAGTTGAAGCTGCTGCTTAAATGTGAAATTGTGTCCTTGACGTTTACAAACAGTCATGTAATTATTAGCCTTTGAGAGGGATATTGTCTGTAATGAATTAAAAGAGAGGTTAAAATTAGTATTTTGAAGCATGCGTATTGACAAGAAACTTCAAGTAGCTAATATGTCAATTGAGAAGTAACTTACTCGTCAAGGTAGATCTGACTGTTACGGCAGCTCCTGCCTGCCTAACGTTTCTATTCCTGGTGTTATACTTGTGCGGTAAAGGGGGTGTGGATGGGGGTTGTAGAGGAGGAGAAGGGTTAGGTTGATCCATAAGCGCCTGTGCCATTACTGGAGGGGCGTTAATAGGGGTGGTGGGGGTAGACCTAATGTTTCGCTTGGTGGATGAAACATTTCGATGAAAGGATTTTAAAAGATTTGGGATTTTATTCTGGTGTGAAATCATGATATGTATTAATTTTGGTGTTAATTCATACGAAGGATTTTTATTTTCTGTGACCTCTTTTAGATTATAATTGTTATTATAGGTTTGGTCCAAAAAGATCTGTAAATTTTCTGTTTCAATCAATCAATCAATCAATCAATACTGATCTGCATTTAGGGCAGTCGCCCAGGTGGCAGATTCCCTATCTGTTGCTTTCCTAGCCTTTTCCGAAATGATTTCAAAGAAATTGGAAATTTATTGAACATCTCCCTTGGTAAGTTATTCCAATCCCTAACTCCCCTTCCTATAAATGAATATTTGCCCCAGTTTGACCTCTTGAATTCCAACTTTATCTTCATATCGTGATCTTTCCTACTTTTATAAACGCCATTCAAACCTATTCGTCTACTAATGTCATTCCACGCCATCTCTCCGCTGACAGCTCGGAACATACCACTTAATTGAAATAATAACATTAAGTTATTTATTAGACCACCTAATCAGTACGGACCAAAAATGATATTTATTACATGTAACATACCACTTAGTCGAGCAGCTCTTCTTCTTTCTCTCAATTCTTCCCAACCCAAACATTGCAACATTTTTGTAACGCTACTCTTTTGTCGGAAATCACCCAGAACAAATCGAGCTGCTTTTCTTTGGATTTTTTCCAGTTCTTGAATCAGGTAATCCTGGTGAGGGTCCCATACACTGGAACCATACTCTAGTTGGGGTCTTACCAGAGACTTATATGCACTCTCCTTTACATCCTTACTACAACCCCTAAACACCCTCATAACCATGTGTAGAGATCGGTACCCTTTATTTACAATCCCATTTATGTGATTACCCCAGTGTAGATCTTTCCTTATATTAACACCTAGATACTTACAATGATCACCAAAAGGAACTTTCACCCCATCAACGCAGTAATTAAAACTGAGAGGACTTTTCCTATTTGTGAAACTCACAACCTGACTTTTAGCCCCGTTTATCAACATACCATTGCCTGCTGTCCATCTCACAACATTTTCGAGGTCACGTTGCAGTTGCTCACAATCTTGTAACGTATTTATCGCTCTATAGAGAATAACATAATCTGCAAAAAGCCTTACCTCCGATTCCACTCCTTTACAAATATCATTTATATATATAAGAAAACATAAAGGTCCGATAACACTGCCCTGAGGAACTCCCCTCTCAACTATTACAGGGTCAGACAAAGCTTCACCTATTCTAACTCTCTGAGATCTATTTTCTAGAAATATAGCAACCCATTCAGTCACTCTTTTGTCTAGTCCAATTGCACTCATTTTTGCCAGTAGTTTCCCATGATCCACCCTATCAAACGCTTTAGACATGTCAATCGCGATACAGTCCATTTGACCTCCAGAATCCAAGATATCTGCTATATCTTGCTGGAATCCTACAAGTTGAGCTTCAGTGGAATAACCTTTCCTAAAACCGAATTGCCTTCTATCGAACCAGTTATTAATTTCACAAACATGTCTAATATAATCAGAAAGAATGCCTTCCCAAAGCTTACATACAATGCACGTCAAACTTACTGGCCTGTAATTTTCAGCTGTATGTCTATCACCCTTTCCTTTATACACAGGGGCTACTATAGCAACTCTCCATTCATCTGGTATAGCTCCTTCGACCAAACAATAATCAAATAACTTTCCTTTACTGATACATCTCAAGGAATCTCAAGGGAACAGACTCTACAAAGGTATACCAGGAAAGAGAGTGACAAAAAATATTCCCCAGTTTGGAACAGGCTTTTTGGTTAGCCTTAAAATAATAAAATCTATACAAAAGTTTAAATCTCACTCCTCAAGGTTCTCCATACTTATGATAAAGACTGCTAATAAAATTTATAACATAACTAATGCACATGCTCCTACCAATGATAAGAATCTCTTTAAAAGACCATGTAGAGATAGAAAACTGTTGTGATCTATTAGACGATATCCTAAATAACATTCCTGAAAACCATGTTAAAATATTAATTGGGGATTTTAATGCCCAACTAGGAAGAGACCGTAGATATTGTGATGTAATTAGTAAATGATCTGCTCAGAAGAAAACAAACAAAAATGGTCCAAAACTCATTGATTTTTGCAGGAATCATGGCCTAATATCAAAATCTACATATTTTAAGAGGAAACCACAAACACTCAAAACATGGAAACATCCCGATTATACTAAAGGTGAATGGCAATTAGATCATATATTTATGGATAAATTATATCAAAATTGACAATGTCAGGGTTCTTCGAGGAATATACACAGGCCCAGTTAAAATTAAAATCAATTAACTCCCCAAAGGAGACTACAACAATAAGCCTATAAACCAAAAAGGAAAACAGATCCTACACTGCTAATTAAAAATGAAAATTATCAAAAAGCAATAGAAAAAATTAAAATCACAGATAACATAGATGACGTAGTTAGTAACCTTCAGCAAATTGCAGAAGAATTGGCCCCAATAAAGCCTCGTAAAAAACATCAGTGGTGAAATAATTAATGTGATGATATGATTGAGAAAATACATGAAGCGTGGTTATTGCACCAGCCCCAAAATTCTGAAGCATTGTTTCAAAATTTTGTTAAACAGCAGAAAGATACAACTAAAACCTTAAGAAAAAAAAGGACAGTATCTTAAAGAAACTCTGAACTCAATTGAAGAAGAATTCAAAATATCACATTCACAGAATTATTACCAAAAAAATTTTAAAAATTTTACTAAGTATGAAGCCCCAACTTTATTATTACCAGATGGAAATGGTGAATTAGCCCACAACAATCACGATAATACACAAATCCTGGCTAAATATTTCAAAATGCTCCTAAATTGTGAAGAACCAACAGAATTCCTTCACTTAGATGTCAATACACCGATAACGACCCCAACGGAGAATATAAACCCTCCTACAATAAAGGAAGTTTACACAGCACTGAATAACATGAAGAATTTTAAAGCACCTGGAGAAGATCAGACCTTTGCAGAAATTTGGAAATATGCTGGAAGTTCAGAAATAATTGCCCTTCATCAACAACTAGTCAGCATCTGGATTACAGAAAAATTACATAAAAAGGGGACAAAACAGACCCTAATACTATCAAGGGATTTCACTCCTGGACATTACTTACAAAATTTTCTCTAGAATTATTCTCAATAGAATTAAATTACAACTTGACAATGAACTAGAAGAATATCAAGCAGGTTTCAGGCCTTGGAGGAGTTGCCCTGACCAAATTATGAGCCTCAAACTGATAACGAATGTTGTAACAGAAAAAGAAATAAGAGATATATTGATAACATTTATAGACTTCAAGAAGGCCTATGATTGTATTCACAGGAAAGCTTTTAAAAACTTTACGACACGTGGGATTACATCCTAAATTAGTACCTATGACGAAATTAACTCTTACAGAGACCAAATCAAAAGTAAATTTCAGAGGCGAATTATCAGACCCATTCAAAGTTAACTACTGGGTTACGGCAGGGTGATGGCTTATAACCATTACTTTTTAATTGTGCACTAGAAATGGTAATGCAAGAATGGTTTAGGAAATGCCCTCCAAATAATAAAATATGTAGGAAAATTCAAACAAATTGCCTTGGTTTTGCAGATGGCATGGCATTACTAGCCAAAGATTTAGATGAAACAAAAACTCAAATATCAGAGCTTCACACCATTGTAAATAAAATTGGCCTTAAAATACCATTTGAGAAAACAGAAATTATGCTCCAAAAACCAATACCATGCTTAGTTGTCAATGTGACTTGAGACTGACAAGGTCATCTCCATTCGAGACGACAACTTTTATTTACAAGTAATTTAAATGAGTTTTCTTTTCTTACATTATTTTTAACTTGTTTTTCATCCACTCATACTTCCTTTTCTCATTACAGATGTTACACACGTTTTAATCCATGGTATTGACGGTCTCACTACACTGCTTAGCACAGTGTTTTCATTTTAACAGTCAGCAAGTTTTATTTGACAATCAAGAACGACCTATCAGACGAGAGGACTTTGTACCTCAATATGTTTTTTTAATTCACTAATCATGATCACTGTCATTTCACTTCATCACGATTTTTAATTTGTTTGTGTTATGTAATGATTGTTCTGCTACTGAAGATGGCCTTGAGAATAGGCTGAAACATGTATAAATAAGGAGGATTTTATAAATACTTTTATTTGTAAAATGGAAGGAAATGCATATTAACGGTACTAAAATTAAAATTGTAACACAATTCAAATATCTAAGTGAGTTAATATGAAAAACCTTCAATTCAGATAAGAGCAAACAAGTTATCTAAGGTACAAAAATTAACATGGGAAACTTACAAAAAGAAATGCTTATCCATTAATGCAAAAATCAAACATTACAAATACAGTCATAAAGTCATAAGCCACATATGCCGCAGAAACATTATTCCATCAAAATGAACAATCAAAAACTGAGTGATTGCAGAAGATCAAAAGGCGGATTGGAAGAACTTGTACCAGGTGAGTTGGCCATGTGGTTAGGGGTGCGCAGTCGTGAGCTTGCATCCGGGAGATGGTGGGTTCGAGCCCCACTGTCGGCAGCCCTGAAGATGGTTTTCCATAGTTTCCCATTTTCATACCCGGCAAATGTTGGGGCTGTACCTTAATCAAGGCCACGGCCGATTCCTTCCCACTCCTAGGCCTCACCTATCCTATCGTCGCCATAATACCTGTCTGAGTCGGTGCGACATAAAGCGAGTTGTAAAAAAAAAAAAAAAAAAAAAAAAGAATTTGTATCAATAAAAGCTATGAAAAAGTTGGGCAGTGGTGAATAGTACCTAACAACGTTGTATATTTTATTTATTTTATTTATTTATTGACTTTAGCAGTGGCGAAGTTAGGGCTCGTGGCCCTCTCTTACACTTAACCACATAATCTACAGATAATACATATATAAAAGAAATGTACTATTCTATCATAAAATCAAAGATAAGCTAAAAATTACAGATTTGGACAACATATAATGAAGAAAGAAAGCAGAGTTCAACAAACAAAGAATAAAATTTGGAGCGTATAGATAATGAGAGACAAAGTCATAATGAAAAAGTAAGATACAAACTGAAAAAAAGCAATGCAAAAAAGAGAACACAATAAGTAATAAAGTAAATGGAAATATAAGTATGGCCATAAAAGTGATCTATGTACATGAGTAAGAAGCTAAAATTATGTACATTACACTATAATAATAATAATAATAATAATAATAATAATAATAATAATAATATTATTATCAGAAATTAGAACCCATTACTGATACCATGTGCAAGAAAAGACTAGGATACTTTGGCCACATCCTGAGAATGGCAGATTCGCAACTTTTGAAACAACTAGTGCAGTACAATCTTGCTTCAAAAAATACTACAACTGGATGCAGATGGATAAAAGAAATTAGGTAGGATATGAAAGAAATTGGCCTTACACCAGATTACACTATGGATAAGAAAAAAGCAAACACAACACTTTAAAAAAAATATAACTTTCCACTTCACACTCACAAAAAATACTCCCAACTAGAATATTCTCTGCACATGAAAGGGCAAGAATATAAACACGTATGAAAAAGTAGTGGGAGGACTGCTAGGCTCGGACAGTTCCTGCCAAGAAATCGACAGATCATAGGGTTGATTAAAGTGATACAATGTGGTCTCAAAAGAAGAAGAAGATGATTCCCTTAGATGTTCTTGTTTTGCTATGTACAACTTTATTTACTCTTACGTGTTCCTTTCCACCATTACTTATAATGGTCTGCTGGGTTCCTTTTCTCCTTTCGTGTTTGTCCTGTGTTCCTAGTCTTCTACCACCTGTATTCATCTTTTAGTCTTTTTTTTTTTTTTTTTTTTTTTAATCAGGCTTTCATTTTATCCTACAATTCCCACATCAAGACTGAAGATCTGTTGAGATGGCTCCTCAGTGAGTCTAAAAGCCTGCCCTCCTGATGAAGCTGAGAAGCAAAAACAGGTTCTTCGGAGGCTGGGAAGAAATGCGCGAGTAAGAGCTACAATTGATGAGGAGAAGGCTAATCTATCTGAAAACAGCAGTGTATGAAGATGTGGTGATTGTCAATATGCTTTTGTGTTTCTTTCTATTTCTCATTCTTCCCACACTGACTGTCATTTTGTGTTTCTCCTGTTATACGTTCCTTTCATTGCTCCCGTTTTTCCATATATGACTTGATTTGTACTTGGTTGTTCTTTCCATTACTTACTTCCTTTTATGTGTATTCTATGAGCATATTCTTATCTGGCAAACTGATGCTTAGCTTGCCATTTTTTTCATGTATATTGCTCTTGTTAGCTTTAATATTAGAGCATTTGATTAAAACGTAATTGATTTATTGCAGCTGGATATCAGTGCAGCCTCAGTGCAGAAGAACCTGCAACCAGGAGAGAGCAATGAGACTGAAGTATTTCTCAGTCCATTAGGTGGGACTATCTCACTGACTGTGTGTTACACTCTTGACAAGCAGCTTTCTCTCACTGATGGTGCCCCTCAGAAGTGGAACATAAGACTTCCAGGTACTATTAATAATCCTACAATAGAGCAATAATAATATTAATATTATCATTGTACTTATTAAATGCCCTTGCAGTTACCAACAGTCTTAAGGGATATCAGGGTGTTCAAATTTTATCCTAAAGCAGTTCTCTGATGTCCCAGTAAAACTACTGCCAGGGATCTGTCACATTTATGCCCCCTGAATGCCTACCAACTGTGTTAGGCTTCAGTCTCATCTGTAGCCACAAGCATCTTATCAACTGTGTTCAGTAATACCTACTGAACAATATTTGTTTATTTCAACTAGCTGATGTACCTGTGCTTCGCTATGGAATTCTACATTGTGTACAGAATTCTAGGTTAGGTAGTGTACATGCTGTGAGCAAGATTGTATTAAATTGCATAGCACTTAACGTTACCGTAGAAACGCTACGGGGAAGTCACCAAACGTCTTTTCTCATATGAAGATTGGGTTAGAGAATTTTCATTGTAATGGTAGGCCCCCTTGCCTACTATTAGTCACAATCAGGTTGGAGAGTTTCCATTATAATGGCAGACACTCACTTTCCACCTGCTTTTTACATCCTCAGAAAGACCGTCTTAGTAGTTTTCCCAATTGAAATGAACATAGGTCATTACAATGACGTCAGTAGCAATGGCACGATTAAAAGCAATGCTTTCATATGAAATACTTGGTCAAACGAAAAACCACACATTTTCCCACTTTTAACGAACAGTTCCACGCTGCCGATCTAACAGTCCAAAGTTCCAGGGCTGGAATGGCAAAGTCACAGACAGCCGTGATCCGTGAACAATCTTCGTCTTATTTTGGCCGGGTGGGGGTGTCGAATAATGGAGACTCCCAGGGCAAACACTATGCCCTTTTACCAATCTGTTTCCTAGGAGTACCCGATGAGTCGGAAAATCTCAGTTCACTACACAGGCGGCGGAAAAATCTATCTGACTTGGAGGTAAATTTTCCCTCCAAGCCAGGGGAGAAACCCCCTCTTCACTGCTAATTTGGAATAAAATGAATGTAGAATTTTTAAAAAAATGAAGAAGAAGAAGCTTTTCTTGAGAAACGGCTCTTTTCATGGTTGAATTTTGAGTTATTTAGTGAATTGTGGTGCAATAATTAGGAATAGGCCCAAATTGTAATTCTAAACCAGGTCATACTACTACTACTACTACTACTACTACTACTACTACTACTACTACTACTACTAAGTGAGCCTCTGCCTTAAGTATGCACACTGCTCATTCAACCAGCGCGTCAGAGTAGGGATCGAATAGCTGGAATACTGTGATGAACCAGGCTGTTACGTACCGACAGTATCAGAAACTGTATGAACCAGAGGAATTGCATGCTAAAGAAGAAAGCTTTGCAACTCCCCAGCTATTTTCCGCCAATATTCAGTCAGGCTGTTATACTCAGTACGCAACAGTAATCCCATCTATCTGAGTTGAGCGGCAGCTTAAGAGACGAAGAACATCACAACAAACAATGGTCAGTGTAATGTTATTGTTGATAAATATTGCAGGCCTTCAAATTTAGTTATCTTCCGACTCTGAAATACCTCTCTTATCATAGTCAGTACGGTAAAACTGAATAAAACATAAATGTTCGGAAATTGTATTCTCTATAACTTTTGTTATGTAGTACTTTTCAATAGGACCAATAACATACGTATTTAAAAATTCAATTTTAGGCGCCTTACCCTAAACTGCAATTTCATCCAGGGTGAATAAAATTGTTTATAACTTGGACTCTAGTTCCTTATTCCCCGACTCTATATACAGACTTTCATTAATTCTGTTAACCCATTTTCTCGTG
Organism: Anabrus simplex; assembly: GCF_040414725.1. Classification (NCBI taxonomy): domain Eukaryota; kingdom Metazoa; phylum Arthropoda; class Insecta; order Orthoptera; family Tettigoniidae; genus Anabrus; species Anabrus simplex. The sequence goes on from NC_090272.1 coordinate 164,876,225, forward strand.
GCTCGGCGTTGATATGGATTTGGCAACAAAAATACAAATTCATGATTATCTGTTTATCAAAGCCGGTACGGTGAAATGGCGTATGGCTTTTAGTGCCAGGAGATCCCAGGAAGGGTTCGGCTCGCCAGGTGCAGGTCTTTTGATTTGACTCCCGTAGGCGACCTGCGCGTCGAAATGATGATGAAGACAACACATACACCCAGCCCCTGTGCCAGGGAAATTAACCAATGATGGTTAAAATTCCCTACCCTGCCGGGAAAGGTGGGGTTTCTCAAGGTAAGTCTGTCATAATGTGTTTTCATGTTCTTGTTTGTGATGTTTGTGTTTTTTTTTTTTTCTGTGTTCAGGTTTCCACTTCTCCAGCCCAAATTAATGGTCTGCGATACATCTCATGATACAGAGCCAGGAAACTAAAACCTCTATCTTGTATTCAAACAGAAAGGCATTATCTATATACGAAGTGTGTTTTTTAAGTAAGGTCCGTTTTGTTGTTGACACTACAGTAGTAGTTTGCGCACATATCGCAATGAGCGCTTGCGTCGCGTACCGGCATGCCTCGGGAACAACTGTGCTCAGTTTCAGCTCTGTAACTAACCTGTACGGTTCTGTTCTGTGCTTTCAAAATGTTTAAGTCTATCAACTCGCCCGCCATGTGCGAGGTTCGGTTAGTGATACGGTTTTTGTCAGCAAGGAACCTGTCTGCTGTAGAAATTCATAGACAGATTTGCGAAGTGTACGGTGATAATGTTATGAGTGAAAGCAAAGTGCGTAAGTGGATACAACAATTCAAAGATGGCCGCGACAACGTCCATGATGAGGACCGCTCCAGTCACCCTTCTTTGATTACAGACGATTTGGTGGCTTCAGTTGAAACGAAGATTCTTGAGAACAGGCGCTTCACAATAACAGGTCTCTCAAACGAATTTCCTGACGTGTCGAGATCAGTGCTTTACAACATTGTTTCTGAACAACTAAAGTTTAGGAAACTGTGCTCCCGTTGGGTCCTGAAACTCCTAACAGAGGGCCACAAAAACCAAAGATTTGAGTGTGCGATGAAGTTCTTGACTCATTATCTGCAGTAAATAATGATAATCATTAAACAGTAAAATTTTAATTAATGAAAGCGTAAAGTATCTTTTTGAAATACTAGATGAGAAAATCATTAAATAATAAAAAATTAACAGACCGAGGAAATGAAGTTTTAATAAATGAGTTTAAATGAAACTGACATTAATATAATTTAGGGATCCCTTTAAAAGAAAAGGATGGCCCCATGGTGTAGAGGTAGCATGCCTGCCTCTTACCCGGAAGCCCCGGGTTCGATTCCCAGCCAGATCAGGGATTCTTACCTAGACCTGAGGGCTGGTTCGAGGTCCACTCAGCCTACGTGATTAGAATTGAGGAGCTATTTGACGGTGAGGTAGCAGCCCCAGTCTAGAAAGCCAAGAATAACGGCCGAAAGGATTTGTGCTGACCACACTACACCTCGTAATCTGCAGGCCTTCGGACTGAGCAGCGGTCGCTTGGTAGGCCAGGGCCCTTCAAGGGCTGTAGTGCCGTGGTATTTGGTTTTGGTTTGGTCTTCTTTAAAAGAGAGAAATAAAGAAAGAAAGGAAATAGCTGAAAACACCAAAGTAAAATAATGATATAAGTGCAATACCATATTATGATCATTAGTTTCCAATAGTGATGTAATACAACACCAGCTAACATGGCTAGAAGTGGAGTCTGAGCTGAAGAACATGAGAAATGGGAAGTCCCCAGGGTTTGATGACCTCACTGCTGACATGATAAAGGCAGCTGGAGCACAAGGCATACAGTGGTTGTATGGAGTTCTCTATATCATCTGGAAAGAGAACAGGATACCAGAGGACTGGATGAAAAGTATCATTATCCTGTTTTTTTTTTTTTAAAGGAAAGAGGAAGAAATGTGGAAATTATAGGGGCATCACTCTACTTTCTCACTCACTTAAACTTCTGGAGAAGATAATTGAGCCGGGCTGAGTGACTCAGACGGTTGAGGCTCTGGCCTTCTGACCCCATCTTGGCAGGTTCAATCCTGGCTCAGTCCGGTGGTATTTGAAGGTGCTTAAATATGTCAGCCTCGTGTCGGTAGACTTACTGGCACGTAAAAGAACTCTTATGGGACTTAAATTCCGGCATCTTGAAAACCAAAAAGTAGTTAGTGGGATGTAAAGCCAATAACATTATAACAAGATAATTGAAAGAAGAATCAGGAATATAGTAGAACTGGTATTGGAGGAGGAGCAACACGGGTTCAGAGAGAGTGGAAGCACTACTGATATGATATTTGTCATCAGAATGCTAATAGAAAAGCACTGGGAATATGGTAAGAACTTAGGGATAGCTTTTATCTACATCAAGAAGGCCTACAACAGTGTGCCTAGTGAGATAATCTGGGAATGCCTCAAAGGTGTAGGTGTGCCAAACTTTCTGATAACCAAGCAAGTTGACCATGTGGTTAGGAGCGCACAGCTGTGAGCTTGCATTCAGGAGATAGTGGGTTCGAACCCCACTGTCGGCAGCCCTGAAGATGGTTTTCCATGGTTTCCCATTTTCTCACCAGGCAAATGCTGGGGCTGCACCTTATTTTAGGCTGCAGCAGCTTCCTTCCCACTCCTATCCCATTGTCACCATAAGACCTATCTGTTTGGTGCGATGTAAAGCAACTTTATTAAACAAATCCACCTCAATAATACAATACAATTTTTCTTATGTTAGGGCTTATACCTCACGATTAACATCCTAATTGGGACATGTTTTTTTGCCCCACATATTGGGCATCATCAGCCAATATCTCGCACCTCAAAATCAGTTCTAATCAGGATCCTGACTATGTGTCAAATGTCTGTATACTTCCTACATTATAAAGGGTGGTGATTAAAAGGTCCATTTTTAGTGTTTTCATTTGACTATTAGAAAATTGCTTATTTGATTATAAAAACTCCTAAGATAACTGCTTAACATACGAAGATAATCCCAAAGATAAGGTCTCCTATTTTTTTTATAAATACATAGACCTGTTTATTTTTACAATGGTTTACATCATTTTACAGCTTGAACATTTAGTTATTTTTCTACATAATCACCATTTTGGTTGATATATTTTTGTAGACACTGTGACAGTTTTTGTATGTCCAGCTCGCTGCCATGCTGTTCAGGAAGTTGTGAACCTCATCTTCCACCTCGTCGTCGGTGCTGAATTGCTTTCCAGCCAAATGTTCTTTCAACTTAGGGACCAAGTAATAGTCACTGGGTGCTAGACCAGGACTATAGGGTGGGTGGGTGATGATGTTCCACTGAAACTGTTGCAGGAGAGCGACGGTTTGCCGGGCGATGTGCGGGCGAGCGTTGTCATGGAGAATGTTTAGCCCTTGCTCAACATTCCTCTTCTCCGGTTCTGAAATGCCTGTCTGAGTTTTTTCAGGGTCTCACAGTACCTGTCAGCATTAATTGTGGTCCCTGCAGCATAAAGTCGACCAACAATACCCCTTTTCGATCCCAAAACACAGTTGTCATAATTTTACCGGCAGACTATGTTTGCTTGAATTTTCGCAGCTTTGGCGAAGAGGGATGCCGCTACTGGCGTGATTGTTGCTTGGTCTCAGGTGTTAAGTGGAACACCCAGGTTTCGTCACCCGTGACAATTGAGTCCAAAAAGTTGTCCTGTTCGGCTGCAAAGTGTTGAAGAAATGCGCAAGAAGAATCAACTTGTTGCCGCATGTGGTCTTCAGTCAGCATGCGTGGCACCCATCTTGCGCACACCTTCTGGTATTCCAACTTTTCCGTTAAAATTCTGTGAGCGGCGCTTCGGGAAACCTCAGGAACCAAAGTGCAGAGATCATTGAAGGTGATCCGCCGACCTTCATGCATGATTTGCTCAACCTTCACAACTCTCGCAACAGTCTCAATGGAAATTGACTAGTCAGGGTCCTGATTAGAACTGATTTTGAGGTGTGAGGTATTGTCTGTTGATGCCCAATATGTAGTGCAAAACATGTCCCAATTAGGATGTTCATAGTAAAGTATAAGTCGTAATATAAGAAATATTGTATTGTATTGAATAGGTGGATTTGTTTGATAAATATATGTGATATTTTAATATTTATATAATATTCACTACAGATCAAAAATGAGATTTATTACTTGCAGTAAAGCAACTTGTAAAAAAAAAAAAAGAAAGGCAGGGAAGTGCCTTGTCACTACTCCTGTTCATCATTGTCATGGATTGGATCATAAAATCCATTAAAGAACATTGCAAAAAGCCCAACACTGTAATATTTGCAGGTGATGATCTGATCTGGGGAGAAAATGAAGCAGAAGTACGGGAGGAACTATATCTTTGGAATGGAAAGTTTAAAGAACATGGACTTAAACATTAGTAAAACAAAAACTGTTGAAATGACTATCTGTAGGAAAGGCACTGTTTCAAACATTTTCCTGGAGGGAACTCTGTTACAATCTGTTTCTAACTTCAAATACCTAGGAAGTACATACCTGCCAAGTATTCCGGTTTTTCCATAAAATGTACGGATTTTGAGTGTGTTTTATGATTGTTCTTTTTTTTTTTTCCAAAATGGCGCCCGGTAATGACGACGTTGTGTTTTATTCTCCGAGTAAATTAACCGTAAAATGTGATGAAAAGTGCGGAAAATGTCGAAAATTAGTGAAAAATGGAATGTTGTGTGATTCATGTGATCGATGGTGGCATTATAAGTGCGGAAATTGCCCTAGAGATGTAAAAACTAATGAAAATGTTGACTGAATTTGTGAGCAGTGTGTTCGGAATGTTGTTGTTGGGGACGGCCTTGACGAAGCACCGAAAACAGTCGATGAGGAATATAAAAGTGCATTAGAAATTATAAACATTCTAAAAAAGGACAATGAGACTCTTAAAGTTGAAAATCAAGAATTAAAAGAAAGACTGCGATCGCTAGAATTTGGGACTGACCATTCTTCGAGTGATATACCGGTACAAGTAACAAACTCGAGCAAGTGGTGTCAGGTAGTTCGTGGATGGCCGGCTAAGAAGAAATCTACAACTGAATTTCCGGAAATAAACATCAGAAATAGGTTTTCTGCCCTAGATAATTTAATTCTGGAAGAAAGTGATCGCGCGCGTGAAACCAAATCATCGCGATCCGTTGCCGTGCCGAGTTTAAAATTTAGGCCTAGAATTCAGATTCAAGACCCAGTTAGGCCTAAATCAGCGAAGGTAGCTGTGTTTGGTGATAGCCAAGGAAGGGGAATTGAGGGAGTGATTAACGACGAGAATATAGCAGCAACCGGAGAAATATATCCAGGAGCTTCTATCAGAGTGTTGTGGAAAACGTAGAAGCAGCAACTAGGAACTTCGGGAGCGGCGATGCAGTGCTTATCATCGGTGGGACGAACGACGTAGCTCGCGACGACGCCAAGAATGTAAGATCACAACTTAAACATACACTAGGGAAGCTGACCCACACTAACGTTTTTGTAGTGAACGTGCCCCACAGGCATGATTTGAGTAGAGACTCGTGTGTGAACATTGAAGTGGACAAGGTCAATACAGATATTGTTAAAATTTGTAAACATTTTCGGAATACTGAGGTTATTGAATGCAGCAGTTTTGAGAGATACTGTTATACAAAACATGGCCTCCATCTAAACAATTCAGGTAAACGAAAGATAGCAAATATTGTTCTAGATTTTATTAATCTTAAGATATGTACTGTAAAACAGGCAACTCCCTTGAGTTATAATACTGACCAGGAAAACTAGTAGAAAGAGCCAGCTGTACTTCAAGCTGGCTCAGTCAGCTAGAAAAAGAAACTCAGGATAGTAAGGAATTTCAAGTTACCCAATTGCAACAGTCAAGTTTTAGGGAGGAAGGGGGTCTGAGATTGCTCTTGGTAAACTGTCAAAGTGTAGTAAATAAACAATTAAAATTCGGTACATTGATGGAATCTTATGAGACTGATGTGGTGATAGGAGTGGAATCGTGGTTGAAAGAAGGGGTGGGTAATAGAGAAGTATTTCCAGAAGGGTACACAGTCTATCGTAGAGACCAAGGAGATAAAAAGGGAGGGGGGGGGTGTATTCTGGTGAAGGAAACTTACTGTTCACATGCATGGTTTACCGATGGAAGGGATGAAATATTAGGGATAAAATTAGTTTGTGATAATATGAAGGAGGTGGGAATTATAGGAACATACAGGCCTGGAAGAGAGGAAAGAGACATGGAAATCTTCGAAAAAAATAATAGATTATACTCGTAAAAACAATAATAATGATATGGTAATAATTGGGGGAGATCTAAATTTGCCTGAAGTTGAATGGAAAGGAGCTGCAAGTGAAGCCCATGAACAGAAACTGGCAAATAAGTTAATTTGGGAGGGAGGATTTACACAAGTAGTACAAGAACCGACTCGTCTCAATAACTTACTAGATGTATTCTTGGTTAAACCATGGGAAATTGTTGATAAAACTGAGGTAATTGAAGGAATAGGAGACCATAAGGCTGTAATAATGGATGTAGGACTCGTACCAAAAACGCTTAATAAGAGGGTTACACAAGACAAGAAATTATACAGAAAAACTAAAGTTGATGAATTTGGGACTTACCTTAAATCACAATTCAGTTGTTGGATAAGTGAAGGGAGTAACGTGGATACACTTTGGGCTAAATTTAAAGGAATTATTTGGGAAGGAGAGAAGAGATTTGTACCTGTTAAGAAGGGTAAAATGACCTCAGACCCTGTTTATTATACAAGGGAAATAAGAAAATTAAAAAGAAAATGTAGAATAGTAAACAGGAAAATCAAAGAGGGTAGGGAGAGTAGAGAAACTAGAAAACAGCTAATGAGGGAACTGAATAGAGTGAAAAAGGAAGCAAAAGAGAATTATATGAATGGCATACTTCAAGAGGGTAATGACCACAAAAGGAAATGGAAAAGCTGTATTCATATATCAGGAATCAAAAAGAAAAAGGAATCCAAATTCCTACAATGGTGGGAGAAGGGGTGAACACTATTTAACAAATACTGAGAAAGCAAACCTATTTAGTACGGAATTTAGAGATTCAGTAGATGATTGTCAAGAGTTGGAAACCGAAACAGAAGATAAAGAGGGAGAGAGACAGAGGGAAACAAGAAGCTTCTCATTCACAAACGAAGATATTTTCAGAGAAATCCAACTGCTTCAGTAAGGAAAAGCAGCAGGAAGTGATCAAATTACTGGGGAGGTATTAAAGACAATGGGGTGGTACATAGTGCCTTATTTAAAATTTCTCTTTGACTATGTCATAAATAATAGTGTAATACCAAAGGAATGGAAGGAATCTATAATAATACCAATTTATAAAGGAAAGGGTGATAAAAGGAAACCAGAGAACTACAGACCAATCAGCCTGACCAGTATAGTTTGTAAAATTCTGGAGAGTTTAATATCGAAGTACATCAGAGGGATATGTGATGATAAAAATTGGTTCATGAGGAGCCAGTATGGATTTAGAAAGAAATTTTCTTGTGAGGCACAACTGGTGGGATTTCAGCAGGACATATCAGATCAGTTGGATTCAGGAGGTCAGTTAGATTGCATAGCCATAGATCTTTCCAAAGCCTTTGTTAGAGTGGAACATGGAATATTATTAAAGAAATTGGAGGGAATAGGATTGGACGTAAGGGTTACACGTTGGATAAAAGCATTTCTAAATTCAAGGGTTCAGAAAGTCAAAGTAGGAAATAATGTATCTCAGGAAGAGAAAGTTTGGAAGGGAATTGCACAGGGTAGTATAATCGGTCCGTTACTTTTCTTAATATACGCAAATGATTTAGGGAACAATATAACATCAAAAATAAGATTGTATGCAGATGACATAATTGTTTATAGGGAAATAAACAACATTGAGGATTGTTCAGAATTACAAAGGGACCTTGAAAGTATCCAAGAATGGGTTGAAGAAAATAATATGAAGGTTAATGGAGGCAAATCAACTGTTACAACTTTTACAAACAGGAGCTTTAAAACTGAATTTGAATATACTTTGGATGAGGTAGTTATCCCAAAAGATGGCAAGTGCAAATACTTAGGTGTGAGATTTGAAAGTAATTTGCACTGGAAGGGTCATATTGATGACATTGTTGGGAAAGCATACAGATCATTACATGTCATAATGAGGCTACTGAAAGGATGCAACAAAGAATTAAAAGAAAAAAGTTACTTGAGTATGGTTCGTCCATTATTGGAATATGCAAACAGTGTTTGGGATCCTCACCAAGAATACCTAATAAAAGAAATAGATAGTGTGCAGAGGAAAGCAGCAAGATTTGTAACAGGGGATTTCAGGAGAAAGAGTAGTGTATCAGAAATGTTAAAGGAACTTGGGTGGGAAACTTTAAGTAAGAGAAGGGAGAAAACTAGACTTATAGGATTATATAGAGCCTATATAGGAGAAGAAGCATGGGGAGATATCCGTGAGAGGCTTCAGTTGGAAAATAATTACATCGGCAGGACTGACCACAAATATAAAATTAGAAGGAATTTTAGCAGAAGCGATTGGGGTAAATTTTCATTCACTGGGAAGGGTGTGAAGGAGTAGAACAGTTTACCAGGGGTATTGTTTGATCCTTTTCCAAAATCTGTACAGATATTCAAGAAGAGAATAAACAGCAACAGATAAAATAAATGAAGTGTTAGAGGGCATTCGACCAGTGCAGGTTATTGTAAATAAAAAAATGTGTGTGAATAAATTAATTCCATCCCCTGGTCTAAGGAGTTTGGACAGCCAAAGTAGGGGACTGCCTGTAGGGGTGAAGTACAGTGGGGACTTCGAGGGCCCTGGGACCGCTACGGTAGCTGTGAAGGCCCTTCAGGAACTCTGAAAAGTGGTGGCAAAAGGGGCTCTGGTTAAGACGCAGCAGGTCGTTATGCTACTTAGGATCCAGAACGGGTAAAAAAAAAAAAAAAAAAGTAAATAAATATATAAATGCAATGTAAATATTAATGTTATACCAGTTGTATAGTATCATTTGAAGTAATTCCATATACTGTATATCAGTTGACTATATTTGTAAGTAGTACAGGAGATATTATAAGTAGAATTTTGTAAACAATATAAATTTATTAAGGATGAGCTGTGTGTTTAATAGAAAACATTGTTAGCGTAAATTGTATAATATTGTATTATAGGAAAAATTTTCTTCTCTTGTTAATTTAATATTTAGTGCTTGACAATAATGTATTTTAGTGTACCATTTGCCACCGAGGTAGACACCTCATTTGCAAATAAAGAGATTTTGATTTGATTTGATGAACAACGTTATTGAACAGATTTTGAATATCTGCGCTTGGTTTCGCTTTCTGCGGTCAAATCGGATTTTTTGACTTTCGATAGTAGCTGGTAATACAGTAGAACTTCGATTTTCCGTTTTTGGAGGGACCACGAAAAAGAAACATGTAACACGGGAAAACGGAAAATCCAGGAATGAATGAAAACCATCAACAATTTGGCTAAACATCACAAAAATGAAATATGTATAATTATAATCTTACAAACACAACTAAACCAAACCAAACTACATCCCCAATGGGCCTTTGCCTGCCAAGAGACCGCTGTTCAACCCAAAGGCCTGCAGATTATGATGTGACGCATGGTCAGTGTGACAAATCCTCTCGGCCGTAGTTCCTGGCTCTCTAGACTGAGGTCACCATCTCACCGTTAGACAGCTCCTCAATTAAAGGTAATTACGTTGGCTGAGTGGATCTGGAACCAGCCCTCATATCCAGGTCAGTTTCCTGACCTGGCAGGGAATCGAACCCGGGCCCTCTGGGTGAGAGGCAGCCAAGTTAGACCGCGGGGCAGGCTTCAAACATTAATTACCGGCACGCGAATTAAAATTCTCCATACTTCACATTCAGTTTTACCAGAGAAACGTCGTCAGTTTCCCGTGAAAACTTCTTTCAGTTCAGCAAGTTTGATCAACCAAACGTTGAAAAATCTAATAACGCCAAGCCAAACAACAATCGACCGCAAGTAGTTTTTAATTCTCTAATCTAATAAAATAAAGCACATTAGATACTAAAGCGCCTAACATGATGGCAAAAAACCCTTCTTTTCTTAATCTTCTGTTATCTGGTCTCCGGTATACAGTTCGTAGTCAGTTTCTGGAAATATAGAACTGCACAAATTAGGCATACATCAACTTTTAAAGGTTATGTTGAACTCGACACTATGATTTTGAATGTACGTATTGATTTTCAAAAGTTCTCCAATGCGTTATATTCAATTCTGCCCGTCAGTAATCACAATCAAATTGGAAAGAGAAAATATATCGTCAGAACTTCAGAAATGACGGTTATTCGTGACCTTGAACTCAGCTGAAAAGCGTGCTCGCTGCACAAATCAGTACGATTTGGAAATGATACAAACTATTTAAATGTAACGTGGGCAAATAAAATGACTGAGGTTTTCATGACATTTTAACACAGAAATGTAAAATTCCCAGTCTTATATTAGGACCAAAACAGTAATAGGCAATCCCAAGACCTCCCATGACTTTCTGTATATGTAAGGTGCAACATATGTTCTGGTCTTGATAACATAATCTTATATGATATTAAAATACTAGATTCGTGTTAAAAAGGAGCAGTTTCGGTTCTTGCCTGAAAGCCCAGTGACTATACAGTGCCCTGAGGAAATTGCCGGAAACCTGTTCAGAGATACAGTCGAAAAAATTAAAAATATAAACATCTAAATCTGGACATAATGTGGACGTTTTACAAGTGTGAGCATTTGACAAAACTCTTCTGTCATTAAGTAGAGCTGTCTAAAAATGCGCTGTCTTCTTCCAATTGTTGTGGCCACCCTCTGCTTTGTGATTTCTGAGGATTCTCTAAACAGTACAACCCGAATGCGATGCTAAGATGGTCCCTTACGCAAGTTAACCGCCGATTGCTTTTCCAGTACAGGACTTGCTCTAATTATCGCAATAACGGGGCGTTAATGCCAAAATCCGGAAGTGTGCCGTAGCCGCCCTTTCGTCAGATACAGTTTCTTGAAAAATACTTAATCGAGGATTTAGCGTTGATGGGACTGACATTTCTGGACGGTTGATCCGGGAAATTGTTTCTTCGAGGAACGGATAATGCGGGATTTTTACAACGTGATTTAATTAGGATGCTCACGGGACCACGTAATTTGAACGCATAATCCGGGAAAACGTAGTTTCTGGGATCGGATAATCGAGGTTCCACTGTACTAGGTGCTGTGTTTGAAATCCGACCGGTAAATATTTTGATAATCACATCGATTATCACCGTGCTTTTGTCACCTGTTCGACCTCAACTGTTCCCAAACAAGTATCAGATCAAAAATTAGAAATATGGCTTTTCAGGCGTTGCTCTATTAACCAGCATTTCGTCTTAGGTCTGACACTAGACTCTTCAGAGTGGGATGTGTCAGACCCTACCCACTGATGCTGGGGTGTATGCAGGTGAACTTATCAGAAGCCTTTTATGAGGCACAGTCTGATAACTGCATAAATAAAATTAAGGAAAAATATAATGCTTAAAATAATATTAATTCAGGACAATAATACTCTAATCATAAATCATCCAGAAGGAAACAGATTAACTCATGTAAAAAGTCATAAGGTGGAGATAGAAATAATGAATCACAGGTATCTCAAACAACTTTAAATTCACAGATACGCAGAATAATGGAGAAAAATATGAATAGTAACACACAATTGATAACATCAAAATCGAGGCTGAATACATTATAGTCGAATCGTAATACAATGTACTTGAATACGACCTCTTTTAATGTTTCAAATGAAATTATTAAACCTTTTATCATTAATTAGAGGAAGCACAATGTAGAAGAAGTTCAACAAATTCAAATAAGGTAAAATACATGGGCAAGTGACGTCTCTACAATTGTTACCATAATGTATGCAAGCAGACACACTGTTCGAAAAATGACGATGGGTCTCAACCGAACCCAACTTCATGACATCGCTATTGCCATAATACAATTTTCAATAATCATAGTCCGCAATCATTTATATAGCATTTGACAAGCTGTACATCATGGTACATTTCCAAATTTATTTCTGAGCCTTGTGATCTTTGCTATTTCTATGCAGCCCATTCTAGCAAATACACCAATGGCTTGGAAGGCGTAATATTTTTTAATCGATGTACTTTGTCCTTGTGGCAGCCTCCTCATGGGGGAAGTTGTATTAATAAATAAATATCAATTAATTCTACATTACATGGTTAAATGTTACAGTTGGGGAAATGCTATAGTATTATTATTTTCCAAGTTCACAATTTTCCAAGTTGCAGTACACCTTAACACCAAATCAACATAGCATCTATTTCATGGCTTCATGATGCCTTGTCCCTCCTTAAGCACAACTTCATTGATAACTTTGAAGTGCAGTCCAAAAATAAGGAAGTGAGTCACACTTGATCGAATGAATCACAGTAAGGTTCAAGCTGAGAAGATGAAATGTAGATTACTCACACCATTCTTCATTTAAGGAATCTTGAAGTTACGTATCATAGAGCAGTGAAGACTTTACCACATTGCAGTTCCTTCCTTTCCACGGATACTATGTTTCCACAACTAGAAGATTACAATTAGTCCAATGTTCTCCAGTTTCTTCATCTGAACTTGAACTTCTGAAAGTAGGATAAGCCCAGCTTCATTTTAACAAGGGCATGCAGCGGCATGATGGAGGTCAACATGCCACCACAACGCGATGAAACAGATTGCTTGCTCTCGAGATCACAACTGCTTCGAGACAAGCGAAAGCCCATAGCCATGCACAGAGGAGCCGACATGTAGTACACAATAATTGTAATGCTAGGTAGCACGCCTATGTTCATCTGTATTAATAGCAGCACTGCGCAGTTCAGTTCATAGCATTAGCAGGATGAACACTCATAGGAAGTATGACAATTACATTTGAGTAAGCGGATGAACAGCTCTCCCATAGAAATGACACAAATTTAAAACTTTCAGTCTTGCCAAAATTAATCAATTTTAATGCCTCAATCGTTATAACTTAATTATTTTTCATTACTTCCAAAGAGAATATATATATATATTTTTTACAATTTACTTTATGTCGCACCTACACAGGTAGGTCTTATGGTGACGGCAGGACAGGAATGAGTTAGGAGTGGGAATGAATCAATAATGGCCTTGATTAAGGTACAGCCCCAGCATTTGCCTGGTGAGAATATATGATTTCATCTATTGGAAAGGTATTCTCTACAAAATTTCTCTGAATATTCCCAACAGTATACTTAATATCACATGAGAATGTAGGGTTTCTGATGTTACATGGCCAGAAAAGAGCTTGTGAAATAGGAAGCTGTGTTGTATTTGTTATCGCCCAATGGACTAGTGATTGTTATTTTCTTTAAAATTTTGTTTGTGTGTGTGGAGTTCATGCAACATTAAAATTATATTTCAACTATAGAATGCTTCAAATTGTGAACAGCATGCTGCAGTACATTTCTGTGAAGGCCATGGAAACAGGTTAGATGATGTAAGACCCAGACTATTACATATTCCTCACTGCTTGATTCCATGAACTGGTTGATGAACATTTAAAGAAAAATCGTCAAATTACCCTATGTTTTCTGGAATGTCAGCCACAGTCATTTGTTCTGTTATTCGTTGTCTGTAACTCGTTTCTGAAAATACAATTTCTCCTGCTTACAATCCACTAGCACTCAATGCTGTTTATGCTTGTACTTCTGATGACTGAACAAGCCAATTCTAGCGTAAAACATGTCGGCACAGATTGCACTCTGTGAATGGGGAGGGCAAAGCTCCATGTGATAGAGTATCCATATCTGTAATTTAGCCTCTTCATGCCTACACGCTCTTGCTCTAACAGTTCAACACCAGCAGAGGTGGTTCAGTGCCATAGCATGCAATCCTTGGCAAATGTGTCCCAAGTTTGAAAGTTGATGTTTGTAACTTTCACGGTTTGTTAAAGCTGGTCTTTACAATGATTCCAAGGGGCACCACTGGGTCTTGTGACTAAAGAAAGTTCACCATGCAGGAATAGGCGAGGAAGTCTGGTGGAACTCATATGGCAGATATGCCCAGTCCACTGAAGCCGATGGCCAATGCTAGAGGCTTCTACACTGTTCATGCATACTTTCTCAAGAACTGCTAGATTGAAGACATGGTTCTCCCATTTGTTTAAGGTGGAACAAAGTTTCTGTTGATGAAAACTCTCAAGTTTCTTGATGTCATGGCAGTATAATGCCTAGGTTTCACATCCATAGAGTAACATTGTGAAGATGAATGCATGAGTTTGGTATGAACTGTTAGGTCTTTATTCCTAAAGACCCATTTGGTTAGCCAATGAAATGCCAAATGAGCAGCACACAATGTTTTCCACAGCCTCGGTGCATGAGAAGTGTTCTACCTGTTCCAATGTCAGGGACAATAAACTCTGCAAGGCTAGTTTCTGTGATAGGTTGGGCAAGGATCTTGTTTTTCTATGCATTGATGGTAACACCAAAATGCACTCTCGAAACTATTGACAGACTGCTGCAGCACCTGAGGTGTTTGTTTATTGTATGGCTTTTAGTGCTGGGAGTGTCTGTGAACATGTCTTTCCTTCGGATGATTGTGTGCCAAAAGCCCGTATTCAATTCCAAACTTCTGCAGTGTTCATATGGAGTGAGAGCATATGACGCTATTGATGGTGATCTGTCTGTCAGATGAAAATGTTAAGTCTTGAGCAGACCCCTTTGTGTTATTTGACAGGAGTAGACTATGTGCCAACACTGGGTTTCACCCTCTCCCTACCTTATTATCATCATCACCATGCCACATCCAGACACACAGGTTGCCCATGGACATCAAATAGAAAGACCTGTTCTAGACGAGCCGAACATTTCATCGGATACTCCTGGCACTAAAAGCCATACACTAAATAAAAATAAAGAAATAAATAAATAAATGATTATCATACATGTCAACTTGTTTGTTTCATATTGTAATGTTGTTTTGCTTCTCTGCTTATTTATTTTTCTATTTAAATAAATATTTTTGAGTTGTTGTTGTTGTTGTTGTTGTTGTTGTTGTTGTTAGCTTGAAGGGATCTGGATGAAAATGATAAAATTTACTGAATCACAGAAGTATGCCTAGTTTCTAAAACTAATTATTGACTGCTTGTCTAGATTTACAACACCTTTTAAGAAAGTAAAATTACAACCTCAACTTCCATATTTTTTACATAGACAGAATCGCATTGTCTCATTAGAGATGGATAGTGTTCTAACAAATAAATACATTATAGGAAAGCTAGCTCTTGTACCAGTGATCATCCTTCGGACACCCGTAACATACACAACAAGGACATTTACTAAAGTCAAGATTAAAACTTTCTGTGAGTATGAGGAGATGATACACAACATGATATGTATCTTAAATAAATCTGTGTATTAATATGTCAGTTTCTGTTACAGATTCCACATGGTTAGCTGAACCAAGCAGTGGAGAATTTACTTCTCAGCTGAAGCTACAGTTGACAGTACCAAGCGGAAAGCCAAATTCTATAAGCCGTGCCACTCTATCACACCGGCTTTTTGTATGTGAAGGTGCTACTCGGTGTTCTCTCAAAAACATTCACCTCAGTATAGTTGTACACTATTGTCCTAGTGCCTCTACCTCTATTTCCCATAAATTTGAGCATATTGTTCCATAGCATTGTCATAATTCATAGTTGCATATCACTGTAATGCTTTAAAACTAACTTATGATTTTCTGCACAAAATAGCCTGTAAGAGAAATCTGCATTTTAAGAAAGTCTGCAAACATTCTTGTAGCTAAATACTACCAGTTTCTAGTTTGTGATCATGTTTTCTACTTCAATCTGTCCCTGGCATAAATAGCAACACTTTCAGAATTTTTTGCCAACTTTTTATATAATGCTAAATTGAAGCACATTCACACTAAACAGCTGTTGGTTTGTTGCTAGACCCATTTTACTTTTATTTGTATTTATTTCTGTTACCATAGGGTTGCCAGATGTGCAGTTTTACCTGTAACAATATCTTTTTTTCCTAATTTTATTTCACATAGGCCCTACAATGCAACCTGAATGTTCTGTATTGTTTAGGAAAAAATGATCTTAAAAATCTTGCATTTTATACCATAGCACTAGAGTTAAAAAGTGTGCAGTTTTGATCAAAAGTTGAAAATATTTTTAAGTTTATTAGAGTCAGTAGGTTTAGAGGAAAAGCTAGATATTGATTTAATATATTCTTAAGTTGTTAATTAAAACATTCAACTTGTTTTCTGAAGAGGGTAGTGAGAAACTAAAAGTAACTATTCAAACTGGATATGCAGTGCTCAAAGAATGTTTTGTATAGTACGATTTCACACAGTATATCATCACTGCCGGTACAAAACCTCTTATGTGAAATATTATAGCTTAGAAGTTTGGCCGGTAAGGTTCTGTCATCTAAGGTGCAATATTGTGTGCATATCGTCAAGGCATTCTCGCTCTTCATACTGTATGTGCTGCGGGTCAGTATATCTCCAAAAATATTATCACATAGGAGGTTTTGTCCCGGCAACGACGATATGTCACAGTACTTCAGACATGTTTACAGTATGCACTGTAGGCCAATGTCCGAAACACCATCATAGTAACGCTCCACACAGATCAGGATTGATATGTGTCTGATAGAAGGAATTTGTCATTTTGGTTAGTTTAACATTATCACTCATAAGGTCGGTGGTGTATGGACAACACATGTAGGACTGAGGTAAACACTGCAAGAGTACCCATATCTGCTACCAACCGCATTCAGTTGTGACATTGTTGCATGAAGAATGGCATCAATTGGATGTTGCTGCTCATGTTTGAGTGAATTAGAGTGATATCTCCAGAGTATAGAAAAAGTTCATGAAAACACAAACGGTTGCTGATCAACAATTTTGCCCACGCAAAAGAACTTGCTTGGTGGATCGGTATTTGTTGCTTGGGGCACATCGTAGGCCCACTGCTACTGCCACCTCGTTCAGCCAGGATCTTCAGAAGGCCTCCGCACCGGAGTGAATGTGTTAGATCGGGTGCAAAATCAGCTGTACTGTGGGAGGACTAATATCTAGGAGGCCTGTGCCAAAAGTCGTACATCGTAGTGCAGCTTGTGTGAGGTGGCCAACAGCTAATAGCCCATGACATCAGGAACTGAGGAACTCTTTTCTGATGAAGTCACAATAAACTTGCACCACCAATACAACAGGAACATTAGTCGGAGACAATCTGGTGAGAGATGGAACAAGCCCCTTCATACTGGAGCGCTATCAGCAGCAAGGGAGTTCCATCATGTTTTAGGGAAGGATTATGTTTGGTCGATGTATGCCTATAATTCCTATCCAGGGTAGCATGACTGGTCTGATATACTGAGATAACAACCTACAGTTATAGGATTTATTGCCACTGTGTACGAGGGCTTTACACTAGTGGATGATAATGTTCGTGCCCATCGAGTCAGTGTTCAGTCAGTATCTTGAAACACATGGCATACAGAGTATGGCGTGGCTGGCATATTCTGTGTATATAAACTGTGTTGAGCATGAATAGTGTGAACTGGAGAGAGCAATTGCCCACTGTCCTAATTCTCCTGCTAACATTCAGCAACTGACTGAAACTGAATCGAAGAGTGGGATAATCTGCCCCAAAACGTGTTGGATTCTTTGGTGCTGAGTAAGCTTCATTATATTTAATCATGGCTCAGGGTCTGACGTTGTTGTACACTGTATTGATCTGCCACACAGTGAACGATAATTTTGTGTTCAAAATCCCACTTAACCAACTTTGTGCTTAATTGTTGCAATCTGTAGCTTTTGCATTGTTGACTGCATATTATTTATCTTTGTATATACACTTTGTACTGTATAATGTACATATATAATAAAAAGCACAGTAAACCAGAACTTGCAAAACTTTCCTTTGAGCACTGTATATTATAGGTTTACTGTAATTATAGCAGAAAAAGTTAATATTTTAGAGAGAAAATCCACTAACGATATATGTATGTTTAGTCATCAGCCCGAAGGCTGGTTTGATCCTCAACAGTTCCACCATCAGCTGTCATAGATGGCCTAGACATCACTGAAGAGGCGTACTAGGGAAATGAGGAGTGAGGTAGTTTCTCATTGCTTTCCTCACCAAGCCAGAAGTTGATTTTACATATCAGTCTTCCAAGCCCACTGAAATGCATGCACCAACCGACCCTATGAGCAACAGTTTCACACCATTCATAGCAGGGACTGGCTGCATAAGGAATGGCACTACTAGCATCGCTCAAACCTCAGTCACTTTCATATTGTCAAAGCCAAGTATAAGATAGAGACAGATCAATGAAAGTAACAACTTTGCTCTAGCCTATACCAGACGACATAGTGTACTGTAAACACTAGGTCCTGCCAGCAAAGACACTAACGATAGCTGTCATATTTTTAGGGGAACCACAACGATTTAACCTACTTATTAATCCATATAAGGACGTAAGAAATGAAAATACATTTAATTAATTTTCATGGAATTTTTAAATGTTATAATATTCATTATTCTTGGGCAGCTACCCCCGGTGGATTCTATTCATTCGAATTACTTTTAAATTATGCAGATGATCTATACTTCTTTGTTAAGTATATTTCCATCTAACGCATGTATGGAAAATTAATTTTAGGTAATGACTATAAAATGGAGGAATGAAAGAAACAGAAGTTATCTAGATGTATTAAGAAATGAATTATATAGTTTATCTATGATGAGAATTCTAAGCATTTTTTTTTTTTTTTTTTTTTTTTTTTTTTTTTTTTTTTTTTTTTTTTTTTTTTATAATGGAAGCCATTTGTTTTCAGTTTTGACTTGGTTTATCTATAACTATTAAGTTCTTCAGTGTGCCAAAACTAATTCAGGATAAAATAACAGAAAAAGAAAACATTTAATAACAGATTATACCTGAAAAAAAGAAACATTTAATTAATTAAAATCTGTTATTGATTTTTTTCCAGATATTTTGCTCATTTATTTTATCCTGTACATATTAGTTTTGTCAGACTGAATAACCTAATGGTTATAGAAGTCCAAGGAATTCTCACAAAAAAAAAAAATTGTTGAGCTACCGAGGCATGTTAAAATGAGAAGTACTGTACTTGTGAAATGTAAGTCTATACTGTATGTATGTTCCTCAGCCCTAAGGCTGGTTGGATCCTCAACAGCTCTGCCATCAGCTGTCATAGATGGCCTAGACATCACTGAAGAGGCGTATGAGGGAAATGAGGAGTGAGGTAGTTTCCTGTTACTTTCCTTACCGAGCCAGTAGTTGCTATTTCATACCAGACTTGCTGCATGAGGAATGGCATTACTAGCATCGTTCATACCTCAGTCACTTTCATATTGTCATAGCCAAGGATAAGACTGAGACAGGTCAGGTCAAAGAACATAACATAATTGCTCTAGCCTATACCCGAAGACATAGTGCACTAAAAACACTAGGTCCTGCCAGCAAAGGCATAAGTTTATACTAATTAACAAATTATTAGTTTCTAATAAATATTTTACATTGGTATATTATTAATTATTAGGTAATATCTTTGATCTCTTCTTCCATTTATGAAATGGCTGCACTGTAAGGTAAAGAAATCAAAGTGTTCCTTACTTGCCAATTGGAATCTGGCAACCCTACACAGTCATCACCATCATCGTCATCATTATAATTAGTAGAGATATGGCGATGAAACCGGAAAGAACTACAGCAAAACCTTGTTGATTCGGAAGTCATTGGTCGCAAAAATTGGACTTTGAATTACGTTATTTTGAATTAACCGTCAACTCGTAATTCAGAAATGTCAACCCTTGCCGCATCACAAAATATTTTAAGACCTGTTACTGCATGCAATTAACCTTGATTTACAGTATTCAAATAACACACTCGGATAACTCACAGACAAACATAACCTCACGCAACGAAAGGAAAAAAAAGCATGATTCAAAGATGAGGAGAATTCTATGCTTGCTGTCGTGTGCAAGTGCTTTATTCATTGGATTACTGTACTGTATGCATTTTATATGCCCTGTACTTGCACGGAAAGCACCCGATGTTCTTAAAACATCGTGGCTTATCAAACTTTCCTATGACGAGGGGATAAAGTCTCTTACTCCCGTGTGCGTTGCAACACAGTACAATGACCCCAACCCTTGTATAATTTTTCGGCTGGCATTTCTCTCCTTTAAAATCATACAGTAAGTCCATTAAGGCTCGGCATTAAAAAGTGCAGTTTCATCGGCATTGACAATATTGTTCGGTGCGTATGAATTGATTATATGAGCCATGCTTTTTCACCAACTGTCGGCATCGCCTGTATTCGCGGATTCAGCTTCTCCGCACACTGCTGCTACTTGATGTGGCGTTCCTTAAAACGCTGAGTACAAAAGAAGTACGATTTCACTTGAACCTAGCAAATATGAAGCACACTGTAGACACACTGGAGTGAAGGTACGGAAAGCTACCCTGATGCAGATAAAATTTGAATTGAAGTTACTCTGTGAAATACTTTTTTTTAATGTAAGGGCAGTTTTGAATTAAAAGTCTGAATTTCGGTAATGGGACAGACATTGTTCTTTGAATTACAGATTATCCGTATTTCGAATTAAACAATTGAAATAACATGCAAAACCGTACCATGTTTCCAGGAACGAGACCTTCTTCGAATTAGGCGGGATTTTGAATTATCGAGATTCTACTCTAGTTCCACCGACATGCTAGTGGCCGCGCGATTAGAGTCCCACGGCTATGAGCTTGCACTCAGAAGTTAGTGGGTTCAAAGCCCACTATCGGCGGCCCTGAAGATGGTTTTCCATGGTTTTCCATGGTTTCCCATTTTCACCAGGCAAATGCTGGGGCTGTATCTTAATTAAGGTCACTGCCGCTTCCTTCCCACTCCTAGCCCTTTCCTATCCCATCGTCGCCATAAGACCTATCTGTGTTGGTGCGACATAAAGCAAATTGCAAAAAAGTGGTATTAAAGAGCAGAATCTGCCTTGTGATTTGCTATCAGCCCAATGGCCTTAGCATTTTGTGGCAAATGTTTCAGTTTTCTTATTCAGACAGTGTCAGCTAACCTAACCATACTATATCATGGAAACATATTCAAAGCGCCAGTAGAGAAATTATAACATTCTCGCTATAATTTTACATGAGAATAGCCTCTCCAAAATTTAACCAGATGCAAGAAAATATAAACGAACCTCTGAAATTAGTGATGCGCTCTGCCATATTTTGAAGTATATCGCATTCTTACTTAATTTCAGTGTAGAGTATTCAAATAAAGCGATAATTTACTTAGCTTTTATTTCTAACGAGTTAATAACTAACTGCTAATACCAATATAAATGGTCCGTTATTGGACATTATAAATTTTCCAGGTAACTCATTGCTGGTTGCCAGCGTTTCGCCCCCGTGTGCTAGGTTGGGCTCATCAGTTGGTACCTAGCACACCCACCAAGATGCATGGCTAGTGCATACCGTGCATTCCCTATGGGAATCAACATCTATATCATCTGATGGCCAAGCAGGCATTAATTTTTGGTACTGAGACAAAGTCTCTCACAGTGCATTGGTACTGCTGGTGGCTTCAGTTAGCCTACACAGTGGCCTCCACTGTATGCACTAGCCATGCGTCTTGGTGGGTGTGCTAGGTACCAACTGATGAGCCCAACCTAGCACACGGGGGCGAAACGCTGGCAACCAGCAATGAGTTAGCTGGAAAATTTATAATGTCCAATAATGGACCATTTATATTGGTATTATAAATTTACTCATTCGGGACAAATATTTCAGATTCCCTATGGCAATCAACATCTATATCATTAACTGCTATCGACCATGTTATTTATGTATTTGTTACAGAAACATGTTTTCTTCCTTTATTTCTAATTTTCTTTACGGAACAGCAGTTGATGGATGTTTCTAATCGACTCCAACATTGCCTTCGATTGTTGAGGACAGAGCTTGCAAGTGCGATACCGAAGGTCCCACTTTGCGGCAAACGCTTCATTTTTCTTATTCAAACAGCGTCACGTAATCTAACTTAACCGCGTATGTACCATGAAAACATATATCAAGTGCCAGTAGATGAACCTTCTCACTATAAATTTAGTTGGTAATAGCCTTACCGAAATGTAACCAGACGCGAGAAAATATAACCTAACCTTGGAAATCAGTGATGCACTCTGCCATACCTTGTGGTGTATCGCATTCTTACTTAATTTCAGTGTAGAGTATTAAAATTAAGCAATCATTTACTTAGCCTTTATTTCTAATTATTTAACTGCTATTGACCAACTTATTTACGTATTTATTACGAAAACATGTTCTCCTCTTCCATTTCTGAGTTTATTTATGGAACAGCAGTTGGCAGATGTTACTAATCGACTCCGACATCACCTTTGATTGTCGAGGAGAGAGCTTGCATGTGCACACAGCGAGAAAACGATACTAAAGGTCACATTTTGCGGCAGACGCTTCAGTTTTCGTATTCAAACAGCGTCACCTAACCTAACTGTACTATATGTATCAGGAAAACATATTTCAAGCGCTGGTAGAAAAATGATAACCTTCTCACTATAAATTTTTCATAATAATACTTTCCAAAATTTAATCAGACGCGAGAAATCATAAAACTAACCTCTGAAATCATTGATGCACTTTGTCATATCTTGAGGTATATCCCATTCTTACTTAATTGCAGTATTTAGCATTAACCTTAAGTGATCGTTTACTTCAGCTTTTATTTTTAACAGTTAACAACTGCTATCGGACATGTTATTTATTCATTTATTACAAAAACATGTTCTCCCACAAAGTATACACAACCATACTTAATGGATATCAATTTCTAAATTTTTTTCTCATATGAATCATTTCAATACGAGGATTAATAAGGGAGATATCATTAATGGACCGTTTTTCGGTACAAGTCCCGCCGGACTTAACTCAAAAGCGGGTGCGGGTAAAGGCTATTTCTTATAACTTGAACAGGTATTTCTAATTGACTCCGACATCGCTGCGTGCATAAATGTCTGTAGCGGAAAAAATCACACACGCTTAATAGCTCATAATAACGGATGCATCGATGATAGGGCTCTTGCTGTAACAGAAGGATAATACTCAGTTTAATATAGGAATTTTGAAGGGACAGACACAAACTGTTGTCATAACAGGGTTCTTGTTATATGCAGTACTTTTTATAGCTGACTTCTGCCGTAATTCAAATACCTGCTGCACATAGTAAAAACTATTAAAAGCAGGATACGTCCAGTAAACTTACAGATATCGAAGACGAACAGTGTCTTCTCTTCTAATTTATTTTCTCATCTCTTCTCCACCTTCATTACTTCCTTTTGAATGAGCTATGACTAGCAGAGGCACATAAATTCATAAAAACTGGTGTAAAACTACTTGTTGAAGCAAACTTCTTGTATATAGAGAGTAAGTCAATAAAATATTTTCTTTTATTTAGTTTTTTCTATTTTTCTCCTCATTTTGCTTTCTTTCCACACATTTTTACTGACCCTTTGAACAAAGAACCTGTCCCAACTTTGAATTGCACCACCTCATAAGGCCAACTCAGGTAGTATTCTTGCTTTACTTTGCTCGCTTCTCACTATGAATGTGTGACATGATCATGGTACCGGTTCCTCTCATACAAACTGATTCCAGCTCTTCACACCCCTTGGAAATATTTTTGGGTTCACACTTTGTGTCAGGATCGTGTATATTTTCATTGTATAAAACATTCTTCACTGACTGACATAGGTCTTGATAGTACTGATCTATCAAGTTCCAGTCATTTATGCACATCCGTCATAATTAGAGCCTAGATTTGTATCCGAAAGGCATGTTGTTTTATTTATATATTTACAGGAGAGTGATAATGATATACTGTGTAAATCATACCTTCACAGAAAATTTGGTAGTGCATACAAACACATATTGGAGAGAAAATGCATATATTAAATTTTTAATAAAAATGCATATTTTACATATAACTGCCATATTAAATTATCCCCTATCCCCCTTTTTTGTCATTGGTTAATTTCTAGTAATTAATTAACTTATTAAATCTCTACAATCAGTTCGATATAAAATAACAAATAATAGAGGAACTAGTATGTGTCTGTGTAACCTGGGAATGCCCATGCTTGTTGTGGAATAACATTATGCAGATCAATTGTTTTCTGAAACTCATGGTATTGCTAAAATTGTATGTGATAATTGTTGTCATGTATTAAACAACATTTCTGGATCCAAAAGAATCCGTCAAATTAACCAGAAACTATCTTATGAAGAAATAAGAAAAATAATTCAACAAAGAACTGTGTTTTTCACATGGACCTGTGACATCATGCAATGCAGGAAATATACTTGTATTTTCATATAAAACATTGTTTTCTGACAGACATTGCAGCTTCTTGCAAGAAAATCTCAGGACAACTTTCTTTATATACTCCAACAGCCATGATTTCCCACGACACAATTTCATTTCATTTCATTTCATTTCATTTCATTTGTTTTTGTAAATTATAGTGCTTTAACTTTTTTAATTTTCATGCATATTTTATTCTGTGATTATGCATACAGGTCCAGGCTCTAATTATAATACAGTAAAACCTCGGATATCCAGATTAATGTGACGACGAGTGGTCCGGATATCAGAGAGTATCATTAAAATACAGGCGAATTCATACAAAGACCCTTTAAAGCTTTATTTTGTAAGTAATTAGGCCTATAATAACATTACAAGCTATGCATTAAAATCAAACATAGTACTATATTTAAATACAGTACAAAAAGTAAAATGTAAAAAGCAGTGGCGTATGCTGCGATCAAGACGTGGGCTACCACTAGACTTAGGTTACGCCTTTTCGATAGTTTAGTGAACATCAAGCCTAAGTGTTTTGAGCCACCGAAGTAGCTTGCTGTGTTGTCGATGCTGTTTCAAAAGCTATTGCCCCAGCCTCTGTCACTGCCAAAACTGAACACCTGATCAGTGGAAATGGTAGCTTCGGGTTTAACAAATTAAAGTCCGTCTTTATGGCTAAATGGGTAGAATGTTTGACTTCGGTCCAATGGCCCCAGTTCAATTCTCGAAATCAACATCCTCGTAATCTTAATTCTCCTCGCTTCGGAACTGGGTGTTTATGATGTCTTCGCCATTCATTTCATCTTGACTGGGTCACCACTAAACCTTTTCAGGCTATGCACCATATTATTATTATTATTAACATGTGAAATTTTGCAATGTTACAAGCAATCTTACATTTCGTTCACTGGTTTATTCGCTTTCTCGGTAGATCAGTGATGGTGTCCGACCCATGATCACGGGTTCGATTCCAAACAACAAAAGAGAATACTAAACCTGAAAGAATACATTTCATTTTAGCAAATCTACTTATAAAAAGAAAACTATATTACCCCTATAACAGCAGACATTGCAGTGTCTTCCTACAAGGATGTAGAAGAAGATGGGAGTGAAATACTAGCACTCTGTTATCTATATGATTAAGTCAGAAGAATGAGGTTAGGAAGTATATGTGATATGGAACGCATGGTTACTTTCTGTCCCTGGTTAGCAGTGGCAATCTGACGGACCGAAGCTTTGCATACCTATCCCCTCGGTCCCCTCACCTATCTGATATACAGCAGCAAGCTGCTGGAGGTGAGTCGAGAGGAGAGGGACGTACCACCAGGGCTGCATTGTAGGTCTCCGATGCCTTGCATTCAGAAATACGAGCGACGGTTTTTCTCATTGCTTTCAAATTTTGTAAATTGAACAACATGTCAGATGTTTATATTATAATGTGCTTTAAGATTTCCATTGTCTCATTTGATATTTGGGCTTTACCGATAGCTTTGGTAGTCCTCAGTATACGCCAGTGATAAAAAGCAAACATAAAAATCTTTCACTCACTTTTCTTTTGTTAACAAGATTGTTATCATAGCCTGTTTACTCCCTGTAGTCTTTTTTTCGTTTCTCTGGCCATGCCTTGATTGTAATACTAATTAAAATAACACAAACTGTATACCTTAACTATAGCCAGAAAATCACTAACGGGCTGTACCTTAATTAAGGCCACGGCCGCTTCCTTCCCACTCCTAGCCATAAGACCTATCTGTGTCGTTGCGACGTAAAGCAACTAGCAAAAAAAAAAAAAAAAAACACTAACACTGGCGAAGGCAATACAGTTGGTGTATAAAATTACTAAGAGCAAGTCATCAACCACCCCATCGTCGCAATCCCAGTGCACACTTCCTCCTTGCATTCCTTCTTATGCTACAGTCCAACTCAATAATGTAGTTCACTCAGAGCCATCTACAATTAAAGCCGGAAGGTACACTTGCCAACACTGTACCCATCTGCCAAACAGAGTCCAAGAGAAAAGTGGGGGTGTGTCTAACTTTGAATGACTTCATCCATATTCACTACATTTAGACCAACAAAATGATTATGATGAATTCACATTCTTCGTAAAATGATAGTAAGAAACACACATATCAGTAAATGAAGTTAGAAATACACATTTTATATGAATAAAAACAAAACACTTTCAGAACAATACTCATAAGCTCAATTATTGTGGAGCATTGATAGCTTCCTCCGCTTAATGTTTTCATCCTCATTGCTGGCATAACTCTTGTTCTTCATCTGCTTTCTATAGTTATTTAACACAAGATTAGGAAATGTAGACAATAAATCTATCAGACCATTATTGTCATGTCCACAATGATGGCGTTCAAACCAGAACTGTTGATTTTCATCTCTTCCGAAAGCAGCTGTAGACAGAGAGATGAGAATTTCTTTGTGATTTCCACAATCCAGGTAGTCTCCAGGTACCAGGAAAGTAAATATTCCTGTCACTGTTACGCAGACACACACAACACAATATGTTGGCTCCACTAATCCACATGTGTCACAGCTTATCCTTCTGGATACTGTTCTTACTGCATACCCAGAAATGTATATTATCCCTGACATCTCAAAATGCCCACCAAAAAATTAACATGATAAAAGTGAGTCTAACTTGTTTATTACTTCAATATTGGGCCTAATGTCACCTGCCTTGATGGAATCAGATATTTCTAATTGGCTCCAGCCAAACTGCACTTTTCCATACCAGCACCACTGCAAGCCTAGAACACCTTTAATCCTAATTTTCATCTCCATGGTTAAATGGTTAGCGTGCTGGCCTTTGGTCACAGGGGTCCCGGGTTCGATTTATGGCAGGGTCGGGAATTTTAACCATCATTGGTTAATTTCCCTGGCACGGGGGCTGGGTGTATGTGTTGTCTTCATCATTATTTCATCCTCATCACTACGCGCAGGTTGCCTAAGGGAGTGAAATAAAAGACCTGCACCTGGCGAGGCGAACCCGTCCTGGGATCTCCCAGCACTAAAAGCCATAAGCCATTTCATTTTTTCATCTCACTTTCTAGGACTGTAAGTGTAGTAACACTGTAGTTACAACCACTAAGCTATCGGTACTGACCAAAACTTATTTCTAAGCTATCACTTTGAAACTTCCCTAACAGCAAATAATTTGCTTTCACAGTTTCAAACGAAAATTTTGAGTAACTCTTCTTTTAGTACAAAGTTCGAATTGTTCCCTTAAATATGTGAGGTAGGACAAAGAGTCTGTGCTTTCACTGGTTATGTAACGAAACTCTATGAGCTTCTCAAGCATTTTTAATACATTTCTTTGTACACATTTAACGCTAACACTGCTAGCAGTGGCTCCTGTATAATGTAATAAATATTCCTTCAGTTGAGACCAGTCTGCTCATTTACAAATAATAATGTTATTGATTTTGTGGGAGATGCGGGAATTTTGTTCTGTAGGAGTTCTTTAGTCCGCCTCTGTGGTGTAGTGGTTTGTGTGATTAGCTGCCACCCCCAGAGGCCCAGGTTCGATTCCCGGCTCTGCCACGAAATTTGAAAAGTGGTACGAGGGTTGGAACGGGATTCACTCAGCCTCGGGAGGCCAACTGAGTAGAGTTGGGCTCGATTCCCACCTCAGCCATCCTGGAAGTGGTTTTCCGTGGTTTCCCACTTCTCCTCCAGGCAAATGCTGGGATGGTACCTAACTTAAGGCCACGGCCGCTTCCTTCCCTCTTCCTTGTCTATCCCTTCCAATCTTCCCATTCCCCACCAAGGCCCCTCTTCATCATAGCAGGTGAGGCCGCCTGGGCGAGGTACTAGTCATCCTCCCCAGTTGTATCACCCGACCCAGAGTCTAAAGCTCCAGGACACTGTCCTTGAGGCAGTAGAGATGGGAGCCCTCGCCGAGTCCAAGGAAGAAACCGACCCTGGAGGGTAAACAGATTAAGAAAGAAAGAGGTTCTTTAACGTGCAAGTAAATCTACCGAAATGAGGCTGACGTATTCGAGCACCTTTAAATATGACCGGACTGAGCCAGATTTAAACCTGCCCAGTTGGGCTACTCTGTCCTGCTACGCCTTCTAGGCTCTGCGTATGGTTATTTAATCAGTTATCTTGTTATTTATACTGGAGTATTTGCGTGAAAAATAAAACGAAACGCAAGACGAAGTTCACTACACACCAACATATACGGATAGCTTCTGCGCTTTCGCCTTAGCCTCCGGTGCACGTTGCCAAAACTTACATGACTCCGGCTTGTAACTGTAGTCGGCTATGAGTTCACTACATCCTGGCCCAAAAATATTAACTTGTCTAATGCATTTAAAAAATTAACCTCTGGAAACCAGGCCGGATATCAGAGGGCTGGATATGAAAGTTTTTATTTTAGTAATAATTCTTTTCAGTTTTCTTGGTTCTTGTAGGGATATAATGAGTGGTGTAACCAAATACCTTCCTTCCTTTGAAGAAGTCCTATTGGTCAGCTACAGAGTAATTCAGAACATAACACTGATGTGTTTCAATCATTTATGCTTTCTATACATAACTGAATGTAAGTAGTTTAAGTCAAATTAATATTTTTAGACTGATACAAAGATATTTTGAGATTATTCCCGATGAATAGTTTTATTTTATTTCTGGAGTGTTCTTTCTTATTTCATTCTTCTGAGCTTTCCTTTCATAGAAGCTTGTCACCATACTTGAACTAGGAACAGATAAATACTATTCTAATCTCCAGCCTACTGTGACTGTTGTTGTTGAGACCTTGGATGCTGATGAGCTGGGCCAGGTTTTTTGTTATTAGTAACAAACACAAAATGTAACAGAGAGATGCAGCAACAAGTATGTGCAAGATCTATCACAAATGTGACTGATATATAGCTGTCATTTTGTTGCAAATTTTTGCAAATTTGACTATTTTTATGAAAATCTTAATTTTTATGATAAAAATGGTGGTGTTAAAATTTATGTTTTAAAAAAGTATTTGTTTGAAGATGTTGGCTGCAAAGGAATGAGAAATCATTTGGAAAGGTGCATTAAACCGTAGGTCTGTTATTCTCTTTTATGACCTGCAAGACTATGAATGGCTGGATTTTCCTGATCCTGTGGAACAATCTGTTTATACAAAAAAGCATTTGTTTTTGAATTATTATAAGCTACAAGAGTATGGAAGGCATGACCACATGAACTATTATTATTATTTTGGGTTTCCTCTTTGCCTCCATGACCATTGTGGTTTTCCAGTTTACCGAGCAAGTTGGCCGTGCGGTTAGGGTCGCAGCTGTGAGCTTGCATTCAGGAGATAGTGAATTCCTAATGTCGGCAGCCCTAAGATCGTTTTCCGTGGTTTTCCTATTTCCACACCAGGTTGTGCCTTAATTAAGTCCATGGCCACTTCCTTCCCACTCCTAGCCCTCTCCTATCCCATTGTCGCCATAAGACCTATGTGTGTCGGTGCAACGTAAAGCCAATTGTAAATAAAAAAAATAAAAACTTCAAAAGCTGACTACCGGTAAATATTATTCACAATTAAATAAATATTTATTGTTGTTCCTTCCATCATCTTTATCCGAGAATCTCCTGTGTCTGGCAGTGGGTCACTGACCTCCATCCACTTCTTGCACCTACCTGGAGATAAAAGATATAAGTTGCCTCTGGAAAATTCCATAGCTCTTCGTCGTGATCCACTTCAATGCTTCATATAGCCTATTATTTCTAGAGAGCAGATTTTTATGTGCTAAAAACATGATGAAAACATTAAAATATTTTCTTCTTCTTCTTCGTTTATGACCACATAGGATCACTTTAGTCAGTCCGTCGTTCAGGTCTCTTTGAAGGGATTGTTCGGGCTTTGCGGTCCTCCCAGTACTTCTTCAGACGCTCCGATCTTCGTGCCCTTTCCTCAGTTGAAAATGTGCGTGTTGTTGGTTTGTTTTGTGTAAGGGTAAAGCGGAGGTTTGTATTCTTGAGTTTTGTATTCAATTTTATCTTATTTTTGGTGTCTTCTGTTGTAAGGCCTATTTCCTTCAGATCCTCTCTTACTTCTCTGATCCATTTACATCCTGTTGTGGTATTTTTTGAGACGAGATTGTGTTGTACTAGTTGTTTCAGAAGTCTCGAGTCCTGCATCCTCATGATATGTCCAAAGAATCCCAGTCTCCTCTTACGCATAGTATCTGTAATGGGTTCTAGCTCTTTGTACACGACTTTGTTAGGTATTAACCGCCACTGTCCATCTTTCTGATATTTTTTGTTGATACAGGTTCTTCCAATCCTCCTTTCAATTTTCTGAAGTCTGTCAGTCTTTGATTGTTTATTCAGGTAAAAGAGTGTTTCTGCTGCATATGTAGCTTCCGGTTTTATAACTGTGTTGTAGTGTTTTATTTTTGTATTTATTGATAGACATTTCTTTTTGTAGATATCCCATGTTAATTTTTGTGCTTTAGCTAATCTATTTGTTCTTACTTGGATTGAGATTTTTTCATTTAAGTTATGTGTTATTACTTCTCCAAGATATTTAAACTGAGTTACTATTTTGATTTTATTACCATTTATGGTGACTTCTTTTAGCTGTGTTGGTTTTTGGGGCATAATTTCTGTTTTTTCAAATGATATTTTGAGGCCAATTTTATTTGCAATGTTTTGAAGTTCTGATATCTGAGTTTTTGCTTCTTTTATGTCCACTGCTAGTAATGCTAAATCGTCAGCAAAACCCAGGCAATTTGTTTTGATTTTTCGGCCAATCTTTATTTTGGGGGGACATTTTCTAAACCATTCCCTCATTACCATTTCTAGAGCACAGTTAAATAATAGTGGTGAGAGCCCATCTCCCTGCCGTAGTCCAGTTTTAATTTCAAATGTCTCTGATGTTTCACCCCTAAACTTCACTTTTGACTTGGTATTGGTGAGAGTCAATTTTATCATGTTTATTAATTTGGAGTGTAGTCCAAGGTGTCTTAAAATTTTAAACAGAGATTCTCTATGGATGCAATCATAAGCTTTCTTGAAATCTACAAATGTTATCACCATATCTCTGTTTCTTCTCCTGTTATAGTCCATTATCAACTTAAGACTCATGATCTGATCAGGACAGCTCCTCCAGGGTCTGAAACCTCCTTGATATTCTCCTAGTTCTTTCTCAAGTTGTAAGTAAGTATTGTATTAAAATATGGTGCTACCAAACGTGATCCATAAGGAAAATGGATGTCTGTGTATGGAAAAGTGTAGTATATTATATTCATTTTTGTTGTACCAGAGTAGATATAATGGTATTTACAAAAAAAAAAATGTTTAAATATGACAAAGAAAACTTATCATCTTTGAAAAGTTTGCACCACTTCGTAGTCACCAATCACGCTGGAATATTAGTTGCTAGAAGTAATATCAGAATTGCAATGAACAGCAAAGGTCATCTCCAAATTATCCATCACAAATTCATGCCGATTATCTCTAAAGAACATCTTATATTGTGCGAACTATCACTCCACATCACAGGACCTCGGACGTGCATAGTTAAAAAAAAGGAATGTCCCCAACACTAACGCCATCAATTTCACCAACGTGAACACCCTCCCCTACTTCAGCAACTTCGCACAATTTTTTAAACCCTCTGTTTTTCCAGAACAGATTTTGATATACAACCTTTAACTGTCCCCGTACCAGCAAGGCCGAGATTGAATCTTGTTTATTTTCAAGAGCAAGCACCTCCTTTACTGTTTGTCAACAGGTTATTGGATCTTTCAAATATGTCTATCGTTTTATGCAAGATACTTAAATTGTCAGATATACCAGGTAAATGCCAAGTTATTTTTCAAAGAGCTGTCTTTCAGTAACTCTTGAAGAATCTCAATTGATGACGTGTCGTTTTTATCAAGTGCATTCAAACGGATGTGAAACTTTCAAAACTGTCTGTGTACTATACAGCAGCACTAAGCCAGGTACCTCACCATGTGACAATAAGCAGATGAGGCTAAAACCTGGGTTTTTCTCTTTAAACAGATAAGATTCCTAACGGTGCTTTTACAAAGACTCTTGCCATTAGATACTAATTTATCCGCTTTGGGATAATGAGATCCTACAGTTTCACATAACCTGTGTAGAGTATGAACTACGCAAGTTATGTGTATCATTTTTGGAAAGCTTAGAGAAAGGCTTGCGGCTACTTTTTTCATATAAGCTGCACGGGCAGAAAGTAAAAACAATAAATTTTCATATTTTACACCTTTTGGCCAAAGTAAGTGCATGGCTTCGTTAAAGAACTTAGCTATAGTGACATGGTTTGCAGCACGCATTTCTTTGCACACTAGCAAATAAGGATGTCCACAAGCAGTCTTATCATTCAACACACCAACTACATTTCCTACTTCTCTGCCACTTGAATCAGTGGTTTTATCAATGCTCACTCACAGTTTTTTGCTGCCATATACTGCCCAAATTCTTTGTGACATTTTAGGAGGTAGTTTTTTCTTAATGTATTTTGTTGAACAATTTCTCAGTCCCAGATTATTTATTTGGCCAAGAGTAATGTTGGCGCAAACAAATGTTCTACATAGGCTACATCTAAATTAGTCAGCCCCCGGGCCGAACGTGGCCCACTGAACCCTAACATTCAGCCTGCCTGATCAGTTCTTGAAAATTTATTTCTTACATAATGAAGAGGAATTATTTATTTTTGGTAGTGCATTGCAACTTGGCAATGCTATTAAGACAAACCCTGACACCAAAGCTAGCCTTTACTGCCAACCCGGTCCCAACTGTATTATTTTGACCATTGTGGTCTATTTTTCAGTGTTGTGATTATAATATGATCCCAGTCGGCCTTGTGCTGCAAAACTCACCAGAAATTAAGTTAACATGCGTACTCCGGATGTGAATGACCTTTGGTTTTGTTTCCTCATGTGTAAGGGTCTGCTCACTTATTTGTGACATCCTTGTGTGCAATGTACTGTGTAATGTGGTGTTACCTTATTAGGCTGTCGTTAATAGTGTTATTGTCACATTAAAAAAAAAAAAAGAAAGGAAAGTGAACACCAAATGTCACATGTTTCAAGAAGAGCAACTCATAATAACTTTTTCTTCTATGAGAAAGATATGCCACTTCGTCTTATTTGTCAGAATATAGTAATAATGAAAGAGTATAATATTAAAAGGCATCATACTTCAGAACATTCTAGTTTTGATTAATTTCAAGAGTAGTTTCCCCAAGACAAAAAACGTGAAAATATTTTTGATCAGCAAATGCTTTTTTAAAAAATAAAACAATTATGTTGATGAAATTGTCCACACTAGTTTCATTGTAAGGGAAAGAATTGCTAAATGCTGCAAATCTTTTCATGATGGTGACTTTGTAGAAGTGTGTCTAGTGGCAGTTGCAGATGAAAAAAGCAGCTGGTTTAAATGAATAATTTTGTTACACAGTAGGCTCATATATAACATTGACGATATTATATCAGACATGAAGAACATCAATACATTCAAAGCATTCTTACTAGCTTTGGATGAAAGCTGCACCATTGTGGGCATGGCTCAGTTGGCTGTTTTCATACTAAAACACCTGCAGTGGTTTTCACCATAGTAGATGGCCGTAGGTACATATCTTAGATCATCGTCACATACACCCCAGAATTTTTTGATGTTGTTGTGCTGCCCATACAATATCTCTAGGATTGTGATCAAAGACTTTCTCCAGTGATCACAAGTATAAACATTGGACTTTCCACCTAATCAATACATTATTTCTTATAAGGTACCTACTTAAAACATTTTTACATTGCAGTCCCAGTTTCCACCTTAATGTGGGTCATCTTCAGCTGCTGAAGAACCTTGATCTTATTAAAAATAACATATAATATTAAAACACTACTTGTTCTAATTTTAAATGACTAATTCTAAATTACATTGATGCGTTGTAATATTAAAATGTGCTTGAAAGAGAGATTTAAAGGTATAAAATTATTCACCAGTTCATTATAATGTCACTGATCTTGATGTTTACTCACACATTCATTTGATTTCAGTATTACAATATTGATACTCTTATTTTAGGTTTAAAAAAGTCTTATTACTAAGTCAAAGGTGCTATGTTTTGTAAAACTTGTGTCAGTAGGAAGTTTAGTCAAGTGCACGGCACGCTTCCGACAGTCACAAAAATGGCAGGCCGAGACAGCTAGTAAATAATCCGACACAGTCCAACAGATCGCATCTATGAAGAAGGGAACATTCTCACTTTAGATAATGAAACATCAAGCTCAGACAATTTGACCCTGACCAAACTACAAGAAGATTTTAAAATGTATTCGCTCAAAACACGTGACTCAACCTGTTTTATTGTACAAGCACATCAAGATATATGATATTTTATTGCTAGCTCACTGCAGCTTATGATGTTTCTCAATCAAGATCCCCAGAGTCTGAATTGAATCACTTGTTGACATATCTGATGTGAAACTACACTGGTTCTGGTGGATGTTAATCAAACCCTTGATGCAATCTCGTATGATGCGCTTCCAGATTTTGCGTGCGTGCGTGCGTGCGTGCGTGCGTGAAAAGTGAGTTTGATGCCTCTGTAATTCTCACATTCTCGGACATGAACATAGACATGAAAGGAAAATGTGATTCAGATTATGAAAAATGGCCATGTTTTCTCTGAGTTCAAATGTAGGCCCATTCAAATACTGTACTCCCAGTATTATTTCTTGTTATCCTACACTTCCCACATCAAGACTGAAGATGTATCAAAATGGCCCCTCAATGAGTGTTGTTGCCTGCCTTCCTGATGAAGCTAGGAAGCAGAAACAAGCCCATTGGGAAGGCTGAGAAAAGATGGATGTAGAACTGGGATTGATGAGGAGAGAGCCTATCTACTCAAAGCCAGCAGTGTATACTTGCAGACAAAACATGATGGACTCAGTTCCTGGAAGCAAGCAATCACACCCTGCACCCTGCTGAGTTAACAAGTTCTAAGTGATCGTTGTTTGGTGTGGAGAGGTTGCCAAACCACTTTTTTCCACACTCTCTTCAGTCTTTACCCTAGACACCGGGCTGCCGCTGGAGAGTAATGGTGTGAGGCAAGGTCGTCATGTTTTTTCCCCAAGTATAGGAAGATGTGGAGATTTGTCCTTGTCCTTTGTGTTTTCATGTTTGTCCTTGTTTCTTCTTTCTGTTGCTTACTCTTCCCACACTGACCTGCCATTATGTTCTACCTATCTATAACTATTTGACATTTGTTTGTTCCTGTCCAATTTGGGATTCTTTTCTCCTTTCAAGTTTATCCTGTGTTCCTAATCGTTTATCACATGTTCTTATCTTTTCCTGTATTTAACCAGCTTTCTTCTTATCCTACACTTCCCGCATCAAGACCTGTAGATCTGTCAAAGCGGCCCCTCAACGAGTGTTGATGCCTACCCTCCAGGTGGAGGTGGGAAGCGGAAACTAGCACGTTGGGGGCTGAGAAGCAATAGATGTAGAAGAACTCGAATTGATGAGAACTTCTGAAAAATACTCAGAGGCTTATGGTTTTCTTTTTGCAGAATATGTGTACCCCTCTACAGGGTGTCTTTGAAAAAGTTTCCAGTATTGCAGAGGAGGCAGCACAAAAAAAATGAAAGAAAAAAGTTCCTATAAACATTGGTCGCAAAACCAATACCTTTGGAGTTATGGATCGCTACCACTACCATCAATGTCTTTGATCTACTCTTCAAAACATGTGTTTGATGTAACCACCATCCATGCAATGCAGCCTTCCACCCTACAGTGCCACAACAAAACATGCGCCATTTGATCACTACCGTACACCTGATGAAACTAACCTACCTGACTGTGAGAGCAATACGGTCTTTGGTATGCAGGGGAATGCTGTATGTTGACTAGTGTGTTTTGTTCTTGCTTGATTTGGTACAAATGTGCACATATGATGTACTGCATCAATTGTCTATGTACAGTGTTTTCGCAATTGTTTCCTGATAAAGTGCTCGGAGTGCAAGGTATGTCCCTGCTAGATAATAAGACCCTGTCACAACATGTTAGCAGGTTTACAACCAATGTTTGTTTAGGTAAAAATATTCCGTTTGTTGTTCCATACGTCCCTCAGTAAATTATTGGAACATCGCAACCATTGATGGTGGTGGTAACAGACCATAAATCCGAGAATATTGGGTTTAGGAGCAATGTTTATAGAGCCTATTTTTCCTTTGTTTGTTGTGTACTCCCTCCTCTGTAAATATTGGAACCTTTATCAAGGACACACTTCATAACCCAAATTGTGGAAACCATTATAATTACAAGTATGTCCAATACGTGAGCCTAACCACTACCAAACAGAGTCTAAAACAAAACACTAAATCATCCTGAATTATTAAGAGAAACAAACATTTAATTTTAAGTGGAAAAGCCTAGTGCCTCCATTTCCATTTGTTTCTGTGTGCTTTCAAAACCACATCGGGATGGCACGGCCAAATGCCATGCGCATGTATTCTGAATTGTAATAATAACCAGATAATGCCACTTACTGTGGATTGGTCCTGATCATCAAGATATCTTCTATTATATCACTGCATAAGTCACAACAATGAGGAGAAAGTATTCACTTTAATGATGAAAAGTCTGTCGACACTTGCTTATGAGGAATTGTCTTGAACTCTTCTGTATGCATTGCTTAAATGTACCTCCAAATTCCTCCCATGATTGCCACAGAAACGAATTAATCTGTATTTAAGGCTTGTATTAATATGATTATAATCTGAGCAATTATCCATTGTAGATACAACAGAGCATATCGCCCAAAGCATAGCACAGTAAGCCTGTGATGTGTAGCAATTTAAGTATTAAGTACTATACTGTAATGTACAAACCTTCACAACATGCAAGCATCTGTAATTACATATTTTGCACCTGGATGTGCTCGATGTTCATTGATATTCGAAGTACTGGTATACAGGATTGGTTTTCTAGCCATTTTAACTTGCTCACCACACAGACAGGTGGGCCCCAGGGGCTCTTCTTGAGAGTGTGGGTTTGCAACAATGGGACCCTTAACTGAGTCCTGGTATTGCATCCACTTTTGTCAGGCTCCTCATTTTCATCTATCCTATACTGTACATCCTCCCTTGGTTAAATCTTGTTCTTTTCCAACCCCAATGGTATTAGAACATTTGAGACCTAGGGAGCCTTTCCATTTTCATGCCCTTCATCTTTCTTTGACCAATACCTTCATTTTTTGAAGTGTCAGATCACTTCCGTTCCTCCCTCTGAGTAATGCCAATAGAGAGAGCAGATGTAGGATGCAATAGTTATGTAGAAATGAAAAGGTTAGCACGGGATAGGGTGGCATGTAAGTCTGCATCAAACCAGTTTATGGACTGATGACTCAAACAACACAGAGTATGGTTGCACAGTTTTCCTTCCTCTTAAAACAATAATCACCAACACACAGCAGGTTTTACAACTGCAGCCTCTATGTAATGTAAGAGCAGACAGCACAGGTCAATGCGTATCTCAACAAAACAACCATTCGATCAGAAGGGTCACTTCCTTACCATGTAAACATTATGATGACTTACGAGGACTACTTAAATTACTTCGTAAGTATTCAGGTTTCACTAGTGATGGGCAGTCTGAGACGAGGTCTCGAGACTAACGCAGGCATTATTTCTCGCGAGAAATTTCGAGAAATCTCGAGAGCGTTGTTCCCACATTGTGTGGCGAGCAGCGTGTCGTAGGCCTACAGTAGTGGTGGGCAAAACTCTCGTTCGAGATACTCGAGACTGACGTCACTACTCTTGATGCATCTTAGAGGTCTACGTAGGGATGGGCATAACTCTCGTTTGATATACTCGAGCCTGACGTCATTATCTCGAGGCACGCTCCAATTGGACCTCAGCCAGGACGAATATGGTAGAAACAGAAATGATTACCAAACATTGAACTCGAGCTGTTAGTATGGCTCAGTTGACTAAATAGCATCGTTGGGTATTATCCTCCACTACGTTTTGTGGTGGTTCGAATTTTCTCTTCAAATATTTTTGTTTGTTTTTGTTTTGCAATCGGAGTTTCGGCTACCAAACACACGCCTGTTCGTTTAGAAATAACCAAATCCCTAATAGAAGTAATTGTAACGTTACTGAACATGCAAAATAACCAATATATAATAAAATCTCTTCCACTTGAACACATGCAATATACACCAATCATAATGTAAATAAACTTGATTACCTCGTGGCCATGTCATCAGATCAGTTAGCTTTGTATCTGTATTGCACTGAAAATAGTACTCATAATAATGTGATTTGTTTTGCGTCCGTCCTAAATGCTAGTTCTTGACAGACGCCGGGGTGTGGGAATTAGGTCCCGCAGGAGTTCTTTAGTCCACCTCTGTGGTTAGTGTGATTAGCTGCCACCCCCGGAGGCCCGGGTTCGATTCCCAGCTCTTCCGCGAAATTTGAAAAGTGGTACGAGGGCTGGAACGGGGTCCACTCAGCCTCGGGAGGTCAACTGAGTAGAGGTGTGTTCGATTACCACCTCAGCCATCCTGGAAGTGGTTTCCCACTTCTCCTCCAGGCAAATGTCTGGATCGTACCTAACTTAAGCCCACGGCCGCTTCCTTCCATCTTCCTTCTCTATCCCTTCCAATCTTCCCATCCCCCGCAAGGCCCCTGTTCAGCATAGCAGGCGAGGCACTGGTCATCCTCCCCAGTTGTACCCCCGACCCAGAGTCTGAAGCTCCAGGACACTGCCCTTGAGGAGGTAGAGATGGGATCCCTCGCTGAGTCCGAGGGAAAAGCCAACCCTGGAGGGTAAACAGATTAAGAAAGAAAGGAGTTCTTCAACGTGTTGGAAGCCAACGACATGGAATTTTTACCTTTAAAACAGTATACTGACAGAAAATATTGAACACACTGTGATAAAAGTGTACGTGTTTCTACAGAGGGTTATCGCATTACTGTGTTTTGTGTTGTACGTTTTGGTTATTACATATTACAGGCTTTGCTACTCTGGGTTTTGTGTTCTACGTTTTGGTTATTGAATATTGCAGGCTTTTTCTCTGTTGTGAAGATATTTCCACAGAAATAAGGTTGTTTGCGATAATAAAACCGAATAAATCATAATTTAATTACCGGTACCGGTTCTACTCTATTACGAGCCGCCGGAGACCACGGGTACCTTCTACCAATATACACAGAAGGTTTCCCTCAACAGTTTCCGAAAGTTTGTCGACGGAGTTCTGCTTCATCCTGTGTATGTGCCTTCAGGTCGGATAATATTGTGGCTGGTCTTGAATGATCCTTTTCATGGAAACGATCAATTTGTTACCATAGTTATATAAAAGTATCGATAGTCCAGAATGAGACTTATCCCGAGAACGAGTCCCTTTTCAGATACATGCACACATACATCAGTATCTTTATGCAATTACCGGTATATTTCCTTTCTGTTCAAATTATTACACAACTCGATGCATCGTAAAAGAAATGGTTTCAATAATATGTTAAAAATATGTCACACTCTTCATTACTATTTATTTCACATACCCAGTCCCCGAACCATAGGAGCTAATCCATGAAGAATAAAATGTCTTACCTAGCCGAGAATTGAACCCGGAAGCCCTTGGACCAAACGCCACCACGCTAACCATTTCACCGTGGAAGCAGACAGTGCATTAGTAAAATGCAGGAAGTACAGGTAGGTAAGTTGACTGCGAGTAGATTAAAAAGAGGTGGGCGTATCGTAATTAGTTGTTATAATGATGTTATTTGCTTTACGTCCCACTAACTACTTATTAAGGTTTTCGGAGGCGCCATTAGTTGATCAGCAGGCGTAGTATAGTCGAGGGATAACATACCGCATGCGCATGATGTCTTGTCTTGTCTTGATCGTATAATTTGATGGGCTTCGCTTGGGAGCGGTATACCCAGCCACGCATTCTCTAAACAAACACAAAAGATGGAGGAGACTGAAACAGAATAAGGAAAATGTAAAAAAAGGGGGTAAGGAATTCAACTACATATCTACCACACAGGAAAAGCACAAGGACACAAGGTAGGTACTAGACTTCACGCCAGAGTGACCGATACTTGGCGACTTCTACCAATCACAAACAAGACCAGGTCGACACATAAGGGGAAAAAGAAAAAAAACAACACCGAACCTACAGTAAACAATTAGTGTCATAAAGGAAATTCGAGAGGGCAATTACCGTAGTAGGCGTGGGATCGAGTATCCAACACGTCAATTGAGTGGGTAACTCGAATTGTGTACGAAAAAAAGGTTGTAACCATTTACGCCTGCTAATTTCGAGTAACGGACATTGAAAAAGTAGATGATTAATGGTAGCAATCGACGTACGACACTGACAGAGGTTAGACGCGACCAATTTCATCCGAAATAATTGATCCGGCGTGCACATGTGGTTAAACCGCAAACGGACAAGATTCGTAATATGACGTCGAGTATAAGGATGTTTTGTAAACCACGGAGAACGTGGGACATTCGGGAGAATTGTGAATAAGTTCCGTCCTTTTCGACACGCGGGGTTACTCCACTCAGTCTGCCAAATCTGTCGTAGAGTCTCGCAACAACCGCTCCAAAATTCCATGTAGGGCAACATCAAATAAAACGCCACACCCTGACCATGCGCAGCAGCCTGAGCTAAGCGATCAGCCTGTTCATTACCAGTGATATGGGAATGACCCGGAACCCAGATAAATTTAATCTTTTTACCTCGTTGATGGAGATCGAAACAAATTTTTCGAAGATTCTGAACGTACCAATGAGAGCGGTAATTGGGATTGTGTAAAGCCTGAAGCACACTCAAGGAATCAGAAGCAATAGTGGCAGTTTCGAGGCGGGAGTACTTAACGTATAAGAGGGCTTGACGGATGGCGAAAGCTTCAGCCGTAAAGATAGAAGTCTCCGACGGGAGGGAGAATTGTTTACCTAGAACAAGATCTGGGGAGAAAAAGGCCGCCCCCACACCTGGGAGGGTGCAAATTTTGGACCCATCAGTATAGAAGACTGGTGCTAATGTGTGAACATCCTGTGCCAAAATGTGATGGACATATTTCCGAGCACTTTGTGTCCGGGCCGGGCCAAAAGATGGGACCTCCCCTGACGTGGGGAGTATCATGTCAGGGACATAGTAGTTTGCCTGAAAGGGAAAAATGTAGTTAGCTGTGGACGGGTTACGCAGAATAGAGTTGCGAAGATAGCTAAATTTCCAATAAGCCCAAGCCAGCGCGGGGAATCTGTGTAACGGAGTACCCATATCTTGATAATAACGAACGAGCAAAGATAATTTAGGGATGAGAGGGTGAGAGTTTAGAGATAAAGTCCGTAGAAGAAACTTGGTTGCTAGCAATTTTTGCCGCAGATTTAAGGGGAATTCCGCAGCTTCAACCAGGGTGGCATTGTTGGGGGAAGATGGTAGAGCCCCAAGACAAAGTTTAACAAACTGTACTTGCAGTGAATCCAAGTGATTAAGTTTGTTCTTGGCCGCCGTGTCGATAAACCCCGACCCATAATCCAAAGACGATCGAATAATGTTACGATATAACACAAGCGTCGTACTAGGATCGGATCCCCAAGATCTATGTCGTAGGGCAACAAAGAGTGATTTTTTAGGAAAGGGCTTATCCACCAGGTATTTGAGGTGGGAGTGCCATAGTAATTTCCGGTCAAGGTAAATACCAAGATATTTAGTAGACTGGACTATCGGGATCGAAAACCCTTGGAAGCGAATAGGCGGGTGATCTGTACGCCGAGCCCAAGAGAAAATCATCGCACGACATTTGGTGAAAGATACCTCTTAAGTTATGATCATGGAGCCACTTTCCAAAATACAGTAACGTCAGATATAATGACTTATAACCCTTTTCAAGTTGTGGAAGACTGAGATATATCACGAGATCGTCAGCAAATTGGATCATACGTGCTCTGCGTGTAATAATGTTCTCGAGGGACATCGAATAGATTGAGAAGAGAATAGGACTTAGGATATCCCCCTGAGGGAGCCCCGTAGAGGTCAGACGTGTTGAGATTTGTGGGAAGTGTTTGAGTTGAAGTGATCTGTGCCTTAGCATATTCCATAGGAGATTAATAAAGAGCGGCGGAAAATTGTAATTCAGCAATTTTTGGAGTAGAATTTTTAGGTCAACATGATCATATGCTCCCCGTAAGTCAAAGAAAATTGCCAACAAAGGTTCCTTCCGACAGCGTGCTAAACTGATATCTGTAACCAAAAGATTAATGGCATCAGAGGCAGAACGACCCGGGAGGAAGGCAAATTGATATTTTGGTAACAGGTTATAAAAATCGAGAGACCATTTGAGGCGTTCCAGAAGAATTTTTTGGAAAAGTTTCCTAAGGCATTGGCCCAGGTAGATACCCCTATAACTATCAGTAAGGAGAGGATTTTACCTGGTTTCAACAGGGGTACTAGATAAAAGTCATTCCATGTGGAAGGGGTTCGAGCCGTCTCAAGGCAATGATTGAAAATGTGAAGTAAATGTTGCCTAGCTAGAAGGGGGAGTTGCTTTAATACGGAATACGAGATCGCATCCCGTCCAGGTGTCGAATTGTTGGAAGTATTGATAACCAGATTTAATTCTTCTATGTCAATAGGGCTCATGAGCGACGAAAAGGTATTGGAACTAGGAGGGATAACGAAACCATACTGAGGGTCTACCGAATCCGGCGTGAGGTGATGAAAAAAGGTTATCAAAGCATCCATATTGAAATGTATAGTAGACGGTGGATTAAGGAGGCGGTTCGATAGACCAGCTATTGCTCTCCATATATGTTTTGGACGGTGTCTGCCTATTTAACGAGGCAATGAAAGTTTTCCAAGCTCGTCGGCGTTTATCATTAAAAACATTTTTCGATTGTGCTACTATGACTTTATAATGTAAATAAGATTGGAACGTACCCAAACGTCGAAAGGAGCGCAAAGCTGCTTTCCGGCGTGATATTAAGGCGGTGCATTCCGCGTCCCACCAGCGTGCATAAACGATAGATTTAGGTGGGAAATATGGTTGGAGTGGATGGTAGAGATCTAGATATTCAGTGATAATAGCTGTGAAGGAACTGTAGGACACCGGTTGACCTCCTAAGGCTGCAAACTTGTGGACTAAAAAATATTGAAACTGAGAAGAATTGAAGTTGCGCATTCGTCTGTTTACTTTAACCGGGGGTTGAGCGGCGGGGAGACTGTCAGCCAACCCAATAAAGATAGGGAAATGGTCGCTGAAATGGGTGTCTTCGACGACCTCCCATTCCACACGGTGCGCCAGATTACTCGAACAGATAGTTAAATCCTCAGCACTTTTATGCGTAGAAGGGGGTATAACGCGAGTAGGTGACCCATCATTCAAAATCCGTAAATGAAGTGATGTCGCTAATTTAGCTATTTTATTGCCCTTAGGGCACGAAACGTCACATCCCCAACTCCGATGGTGCCCGTTTAAATCCTCCCCCCCCCCTCCAGAAGAAAGGGGTGCGGCAGGTGTGAGAAAAAAGTCGCCCAATCAGCATAAGTGCCTTGAATTCTCGGGGAGCAATAGATGGAAATAAAATGGATGTTGTCGATCACAATAGCGACCGCCTGTGTACCAGGTATTTTATACGTTAATGATACCGACGCGTATGGTAGGCTGTTATGGACCAAAATACACGCCCCGTCAAAACCATAATTGTCATGACGAATAACAGTATAATGGGGTATATGAAAATGTTTGGCCGGAGCCAACCAAGTTTCACTGATGAAAATGATATGAGGTTTGTAAGAATCAATGAGTAAGAATAATTCATGTCTGGTTATCAATACGCTACGTGCATTCCACTGAAGAATGATCATTTAACGATATAAATGATACTAATGAATGGAGTAGTGACTGAACTTCCTCTTGCATGGTGAGGAGCATTTTAGACCATTTGGCATCGTTTTCAGCCGCCCGGGCATAAGCAGAGAGTTTGTTTGAAATAGCTGTAATGGTAGCCGATACCGGGTTCGAGGCCCGGGAACTGTCTTGCTTTGAGTATACAGTAGAATCTACATGCCTGGAAGTGGCCGGGAGGTTCGTCCCCGATACGGAAGGTATAGGATGTATAGCAGTTGTGACAGAGGGAGGCTGTTTGAGAAGGGCACGATATCCCTTGACATCGTAACCTGGCGAACGATCCGGACTAGGTGGAGGCGATGAAACGACCGCCGTAAATTTTCGTTTTCTCGTCGGCTGGGGTTGAGGAAACGGCGAAGTGCTCGGAAGCGGAGGAAAGTTGTGTAAGTTCAAAAGGGGGTTGAATCTATTGGCTGTCGGAGTAAAAAAGGACTCTGAGGATAACTGAGGGACGTCCAACGCCTGCTTTTTTTTAAGGTCCTGTTGCCGTTTATGTTCTGGGCATTGAAGGGAACCTACGG
The DNA here is from genome assembly GCF_040414725.1 of Anabrus simplex. Lineage (NCBI taxonomy): Eukaryota > Metazoa > Arthropoda > Insecta > Orthoptera > Tettigoniidae > Anabrus > Anabrus simplex. The sequence continues at coordinate 164,921,125 of NC_090272.1, forward strand.
AATGTTCTCCTGAACAATTGAGACAACGTCGGGTAGAATTCTTACATTCTGTAGTTTCATGTTCATGTGCGCAATTAGCGCATCGAGGGAGTTGAGCCCTACAGTTTTTTCTGGTGTGGCCGTATCGTTGGCATCGCCAGCAAATCGTCGGCTGGAAAACAAATGGTTCGACCTGGGTATGAACCCGGTAGATGGAAATGAAAGCAGGGAGAGTCTGGCTGCGAAACGTGAGTTTAATGGTGCCAGTTGGAATGTAACTGACGCGGCCATCCTGAAAGGAGCGTCGTTCATTCTCTGTGCTTCGACTAAGGGGGCGGTTGATTCAGCAACCTTACAAAGTTCCTCGACCGATAAATCTTTATCAACCCCTCGAATAACGCCTATCTTATAGAGTGATGCGGAAGGAATAAACGCTTTAAGGTTTTTTCCCTTTAAGATAGGGTTGGTGAGAAAATTGTTAGCTTTTGTTCGTGAATTAAACTCAATTTGGATCCTATGGCGACCTCGCCGAGCAAGTTGAGTAACACCCTCAAATTTACGATCATAATTTTTTTTTCCCAAAGCCATGGGATGGATGCTGCCCAATTTCTTACCGTCAGCCATGGCCTCCACAAATACTAAGTAGGGTCCCGTATGTGTCTCATCATATGTCTGTGTGTCAGGTTTCAGAGAATACACATCAACTTTAGGAGAGGGAGCACGGTTACTATCAGGTGGGGGTGGGTCATTTAACACAAGGGTGTCATCCAAAAAGAACTCACGACTATCTACCTCAATTGACTCCTCCTCCATACTCTGTCCCCCACTCGACTCCACCATGAGGTTCGGAGGGAGTTGGGAAATTAATACATATAATTACTCACAAGACTCCCACACCACTCCCAAGGAAGCGAAGAAACTTGAACACCTTACCAAAACCGAACCTACTCGCACACTATACCGATTAATACGCTAGCACCGATAGTCACGTCCACTCGCCACCGGGAACCAGCGCGAACTCCATGCGCATGATGTTCCGATTCAAACTTCGAGATAGGATTACCGATACGAGTCATGGACTGCATCACTTGCTCGAAATGCATCGAGAGCTCTCGATACGTTTCCCAGCACTGCCTCGAGACAAAGGACTCATGCGCCTGAGGTCACTGTACGGCATCGAGATAGCATCATGAGGCACGTACTGCATCGCTTGCTCAGAATGCATCGGGAGCTTAGCATCACGCGACCTAGCCTACAGGTAGTTGGAGCTGAATGCTGTTTGTGCCGAGTATGCGAATAGCAAACCACGCGCCTTCTCCATTCCGTAAATGTGTGTCAACAAACGACTAGGGCGATCATTTCTACCGAGGTTTATTTTGAAGCTGTACAACATAATTATAAAGGATGCGCATTCTGGCATTACATGCATTGGTGAGTACACAAATGAATAGGCTAAGTACAGAAACTGACGGACTGTAACCTGGATACTATAGGCGTGCATTATTCGAACATGAGACGAGACAAGATCCGCCTTGCTGCATATGCAACCACCATTACGCATGAGTGGAATGTGTAATCTAAAATGCTTGAGTTTGCTCCAATTCTTTCGACAGGTAATGTACATTATTATCAGACCCGACATTCAATATCACATGACCACTGCTTGTGACTACCGATATTTTGGTGACGAAGGAAATAATTCCATATAATGTTATAGAGTATTCGCGTCATAATTAGGTACTTCGATATATTATGGTGCAATGTGTAATTGTGTCTAGTTGTACGCGAAAAGACGATGTTCGAAACGCAACGTAAGTCGTGGATGTCTGTTATTTTGAAGAGATGTCACATAGCACAGCCCGCTATGTTGCTTGTTCAAAAGAAGTAAAAATACGTCGGCAGAAATACTTATTGGATGATCCGGCACTTACAATCGCATAATATCAATGATGAATCGTCACGGAACACCTCCGGGTCGGTCTGCATCACAAGAAGCTACCCTGTCGACAACGATTGCGAGGTATCCAGGTAGATGTACATCCTATCTACAGTTATTAACAAATTGTATGGATTATTCGGCTAAGAAGTCCACCTGAAATAACTCGTGAACGGTTTAAGATTCTGACATTCTTGTTTTCACTTTCGTTAATGGTATTAAGGAGCTCACAGTTCAACATGCAGTGCTTTCTTAAGCTTTTGACAAAATTTATCACCACACACGTTTCCATTATGAGAACTGCTGAAGATATACTATGAAGCTTACGCTCGAAGTTTCTGGGACATCGCACAACTCGCAGCACACAAGAATCGGTCTCGAGAGTGTTGCGCATCAACCGTGTCATAGAGTTGGAGCAAACTCGGGCATTTTAGATTACACGTTCCACTCATGTGTAATGGTGGTTGCATTTGTAGCAAAGCGCATCTTTCCCGTCTCAAGTTCGAATAAATGCACGCCTCTAGTATCCAAGTAGGTGTACATCCTATCTACAGTTATTCACAAATTATGCAGGGTTATTCAGCTAAAATTTCTACCCCAAATAAGTCGTGAATAGTTTAAGATACTGACAATCTGTTTTCACTTTCTTTAATGGTATTAAGGGGTTCACAGTTAAACATACCGAGCTCGATAGCTGAAGCCGCTTAATTGCGGCCAGTATCCAGTATTCGGGAGATAGTAGGTTCGAACCCCACTGTCGGCAGCCCTGAAAATGGTTTTCCGTGGTTTCCCATTTTCACACCAGGCAAATGCTGGGGCTGTACCTTAATTAAGGCCACGGCCGCTTCCTTCCCACTCCTAGCCCTTTCCTGTCCCATCGTCGCCGTAAGACCTATCTGTGTCGGTGCGACGTAAAACAACTAGCAAAAAAAAAGCAGTTAAACATGCAGTACTTTCCCAGCTATTGACAAAATTTATTGGCTCACACGCTTCCATATGAGAACGTTATTTCACGGGATAGCTAACGATTATATACTATCAAGTTCACATTCGTAGTTACTGGTACGTCGCACAGCTCGCACTACAGGGGAATCAGTCTCGAGATCTGCGACGTCAGTCTCGAGCGAGAGCGTTGCCCATCACTAGGTTTCACTCTCAATCTTGCATTCTTTTACAGTATTGTACCGGTATGAACATCCTATTAGTACATAATACCGGTATTTATGATGTACGGTGTCCTATAATGGTAATGTCAAAATAATTATCATTAGAAGGAATCTCCAACTATCACAAATCAAAAGAGGCCTGAAATAAATGGTCATTATCTGCCTCATGGGTTGACTAGGGTAAATTTTGCATTACACCACCTTTCCTTTTTTTCCCCCACACAAGATACATTTTTTTAAATGCTATTTGTTCGGGGCATCGACCCATGTGGGTCTTTTGCCCCAAATTAGAAGATTACTTACTATTCTAGACAGTTTCACGAGATGTGTTAGCAATCCATCGAGAACTTCCAAGACGTGCTCACGTTTCCAATCTCTAGTCTGCACATGCAGAAATCTTACCACTGTTCACTTTGACTCTAGAGCAGGGCCTCTCAAACGCCCAAAATCTCACGCGTGCAAATCGAGGCGCAAGGGCTCCGTGCACTGTGCATCGGTCCCGCTCGGTTCGCCTCGGACCAACGCTTCGTCTCTGGGCTACTCGGCTAAGCTCGGCTCGGATGTGGAGGGCTACGGAGCAAGTGAGGAAAAGGGTGACAGGCGTGGGGAAAGAGAGAGACAGCGCTATTGCTCCAAATCGAGGACTGGGGGTCTGCACTCTGGTCAATCAAGCGAAGTCTTTTTTTATATATATACGGGGGGCCCCCGTAGCCCGCTCCCCCGCCGTGACCATCGACTCAATCTGCATGGCCTCCGAAATGCTATTAATTTCTAAGAAGAACAGAGATAGCTGGGTAGAGTGGGAAGTGATACAAAGAGTATCTGCCTGTTACCATGTCAGACACGTTACGAGGCGAGATTGTGTTAGGTATATGGTGTTGAAGTATGGTATTGAAGGGTCAGGGAAAAACCACATAGGCAGAAAATAGAAAAGCCTACATGTAAATCCTGACATCTTTTGAGAGCACATGCAATGATGTGGGCTGGAAAAGTCCAGAGGTTGTGTTAGGAGTATGTGTCATGCAATCATAACCATTTACCTAGCTTTTGTCAATTATTATGGGGAATCAGTCCTCCTTGCCGCCTGATGCGGCTCGGGTCCGCTGGCGCTGGCGTCTGGGATTTGGTCCAGCAGCCAACGGTCCCTGGTGCCAAGTCTCCTTTCAGGAGAAGGGCAATAGAGCCAAGCCTTACTTGGGGTAAGGGGCTTCTTCTTTCTTGCCTGATGACGTCCCTTCTTTGCGGTGTTGATGGCACACACTTGTCACTGCAACTATATACATACATCACATCATATATACATTAATACTCTTCCTCTGTAGAGTGCAGGCCGCTCTTTCGCTCTCGTGTCCTGTAAAACAAGTAGATTAAATAGTTGAATGGTATTTGCAGGGGTGGGTTTTTCCGTCCACTCCCTTGTCACTGGTGGGGGCGGGGGTGGATTGGGTCGTCCCTTATTATGGCTGTGTTGCCTTCGTCATGGTGTATTTCTTCTCTTAATCCTCCCTCGCTTGATTCCCTGTGGTGTCTAGATCTATAACATAATAATAATACAACATAACATAATCCAGGACAAGGATATAGGTAAACAGATATGCACATATATACAGGTGTTTGCAGTGTGGTGTGCGTGCGTAGTATTAAGTGGAGCGGTGTATTGAGTTGGTGTGAGCTAAGGAGGGGGGGGGGCGTTTTTGGACTCCCAGCCTCCTTACCCTGTGGCTGAACAGAATGTGTTTCGGCGTGGGGTATTTGGTGTATAGATCGACGTCGTAGCGTCCTATTCCACTGACTAGTGGGTTGATCTTATTACCCCAAGACTTCGTGTACATTCGGAGTGTTTGTTTTCGTATGCGTTGCCTTATCGAGCTGACTTTCGCAATTGAGCGTAGTTGGCGTATTGGCGTGTCATACGGGAGTCTAGCCGCTGCTCGAATGCGTTTGTTTTGTATTAGTTCCAGCTTATCCAGATTCGTCATAGCAATGTAGCCCCAGGCGGGGGCTGCGTACGTTATTATTGACCTAATTAGGGCCTTGTACATGTTGATTGCTACTCTCTTGTTAATACTGGATCTTTTATTCAGTATGGGATAGAGCTGTGACAGTCGTGCGTGTGTTTTCCGCTGGATGTCTTTAATGTGATATAGCATGGTTAGTTTTCTATCTAGGACTACTCCTAGATATTTGACCTTGTCGTGCCATGCTATATCTCGATTGAATAGTTTGAGCGGTTTTATATTGGCTGGTCTGTGTGTGCGTTTGTTCTTCCTAGTGAACATCACAGCTTGGCATTTGACAACGTTGACCTTGATACGCCATTTGGTTAGCCAGGGCTCGCAGTGCTACTTGTAGTCTCTTTCGGGTGCATGCTAGCTGAGGGTGTTGTACTGTGATAGCAGTGTCATCCGCGTAGAGTTGCGTGGTAGTGAGTTCCGCTGTCGGCATGTCATTCGTAAATAGGATGAACAGGATTGGCCCTATTAGTGACCCTTGGGCTACGCCCGCCCTGATCGGTCGCGTGCTTGACAGTGTGTTATGAACATCTACTTGGAACTCTCGGCCTTCCAGGTATGATTTATTTAATCTTATGTACCCTGGGTGGAATTAGAGGTCTATTAATTACTATAATAGGCCTTCGTGCCAGACTTTATCGAATGCCTTCTGGATATCAAGGAATACCGTGCCTGTGTCCCTCCGCTTGTTTAGTCCGAGGGTCGCTTGTTCTAAGACCCGGGTAAGCAGTTGCGGGGCGGAGTGGCCGTTCCTAAAACCGAATTGTTCATTTCGAATTATTCCTCTTTCCTTGATATGTGATATTAGCCTTTTCAGCAGTATTTTCTCGAATACTTTGCTGAGGGCGTCCAGGAGACTGATGGGCCTGTAATTATTAGGGTTAGATTTGTCCTTGCCTGCTTTGCCAAATACAAGGATTCTCGCCTTTTTCCACTGTTCCGGATAATACTGCAATTGGAACATTGCATTGTATATTTTAGTGAGTAGTGCGAGGGCTTTGGGAGTTAGCTTTTTGAGTATTATATTCTGAATATCTTCTGGGCTGGCTGCCTTCTTTGGGTTAAGGTGATCTATTATCCACTTAATTTCGTGGATATTAGTCTTCTTAACCTCGGGCTTAGGTGCGTTTGCTAGGAATTCCGCTACCTTGGCCTCTGTTTGCCTAATGAAAGCGGGGTCTGACGGTTCGTCATTGGGCGTAAAGGCCTCTTCCAGTGAGTCGGCTATCACCTCGGCTTTATCTTGGTTTTCATATACTGATCCGTTAGGTCCCTTAATTGTTGGGATCAAGTGTGGTTCTCGCGTGAAATATCTCGCTAAGTTCCACACCGGTCTGGTATTTGTGTCAAACGTACTCAGTTTGTTATTCCAGATCCGCGACCTGTATTCCATTAGTTCGGTTTCGATTTCAGTTCTGAGCTCATTTTTACGTATTCGGTCTTCATTGCGGTGGTATCGGGCCCAGTTGCGCTTGTGTATTAAATCTTTAATGTGGGCCGGTATTTCGATGTTAGTGTGTTGTTTAGGTTTGTGTACCGGGATACTCACAGTTGTGGCTGCCTGGATCGCATTTATGAGTGTCTTTAAGGATTCATCCGTTTGGCCTGGGTTTACTATTTATATGTCTTCAGTCCCTTGTAGGAGTGAATCGAGTTTTCTTTCGAATTTACCCCATTTGGCTGCTTTATAGTTGAGTCGGCGCTTGAGGTTATTCTCATATTCCTCTGGGTTCGCTTCCAGTGTAAGTATCACTGGTTGATGCCTTGACCCTGGGTCGTTAATGACCTTTATGCTGTGTCTATGAGGAATATGTCGCAGTAGGGCTATGTCTAGAATATCGTCGACCTGTTCGTTTGGCACTAGGAACGTGGGTTCACTGGGGGCTGTTACCACATAGTCCTGGGATAGCATGTGGTTGTACAGCCTTGTGCCGTCTGCGTTAGGTTTCAGGCATCCCCAGCTGGCGTGTTTCGAGTTTAGGTCTCCTCCTAGGATCGTGTTTCGATTTAGCCTTAGTACCGATTCAATGTCTTGTGTGTTAAGGTTTTTAGGTCTGGAGTATGCCGATATGACTTTGACGAGTGTTCCTCGCACTGGCATGGCAATTCCGCATGCCTCCAGCTCGACCAGTTCTGGTAAGTCTAGTTCCATGTATTTATGTCCTTCCTTACCACAACTGCCACTCCTCCGACTCTATTAGCCTTGTCGCTTCTGTGTAATTTGTAGCCTCTTGTGGTGAACTTCTTCCCCGGTGGGAGGAAGGTTTCTGTTAGGAGAGCTACGTGTATAGTATTCTCGGCTAGGAAGGCTTCGAGTTTGTATTTTCTAGACCTGACGCCCTGGCTCGAAGCTCCTGCGTGTTGTTGTTATTATTGTTGTCATCGTCTTGTTGCTCAGGCATCTCGGGTCAGGAGGTCTGAGATCACATTAGCCAGGTCCCTTAGCCAGGGGAGTGAGAGCATGTTGGCCATCATAACCCCAGTGGTTATGACTGCCGTGAGGCTCTGTTTCGGGAAGAAGATTTTCAGGACTTCTTCTATCCTTTCCCTGAACTTCCTTACTGCCATGCTCCCTTCTGGTAGCTGTGCCTGTTTCTGTGTTAGTGGTGTAGGTGTGGTGTCGGGGGCGGGCGTACGGGGTGGAGGTGCGGATGCCTGTTCGCTATCGGCAGGTGTCTTCTTGTGGGGGTGGAGCTTGCTGGGGGCGGTATTTTGTGGGTATGCCACTGCATCTACTCACCATTTAAGGTACAAGGTAATCCCTAAGAATGGTTGGATAGTCTAAATACAACATCATAAATGACGCAGTTATGGCTCAAAAGTAAAGAAAGGTAAGGGACAGGACCTAGTGTTTTAAGTAGAATCCGTATCAATAGAACGCAACTTCCCATTTTAAAAATGTTTCATGCATCGACTGCGATTCAAGCCTGCACTGTCCTGACGAGAAGATAGAACCATTGGAACCGAGTTATCACACCCGCCAATTACAAAATATTTACCCGCACTTTTGATGGTGCCATTTGGGTTCTCAATCAGTCCCCGGGCATTTGAAAAAATATATAGGCCTATCTATCGAACTAAAGCACGCATCTGCAATTGTCTTGCTACTGTTACCAAGGATGCACATAGTTTTGGCTTCTCAGCGTTAAAATGGTCCCTCTTCAAAAAAAAATTAATTGTATGGCACAAAATGTGGAACTAACGTGCAGCTCAAAATCCTGTCATAGTCTTCCCTACGCTGCAACTTAAACACAGCACATCTCTCAACCACGGTACAACCCGAGGATCTCTAGGACTGTTGTTTCCTGGAACCGATGTGCAAAAGCCAACACGATGTTGTAAGCTTAAGTTGTTCGTACCATACGTAAAACAACAGCTGATCCTCGCTCTAGTTTCAGGAAACATTTTGGTTAGCTACGCCAGTGTCCCACACCTATTCCGCTGAACTATTGTTTGAATAAATTTTGTGCTCTTCAATAGTAAGCTGAATCTGAAATTAAAAGCAAGGATTCTACAAACCTAATTCAAAACTTGCAGGAATAATCAACAAATTTTCCAATAGGATTACTTGCAGTTCACACACCCCACCCAAGATCTGTCACTAGAAAAATCTACCACTACCTTAAGTTTCCTTAATATTAGTGATGGGCAACGCTCTCGCTCGAGACTCTCGAGACTGACGTCGCAGATCTCGGGACTCTCGCGAAAATCTCGAGACCGATCCTCCTGTAGTGCAAGCCGTGCTACGTACCACCAACTACGACTCTAAACTTGATAGTAGACCTAATCATTGGCAGTTATAGCGTGAAGTTCTCATATGAAAACGAGTGAGCCAAAATTTTTTTTTATCAAAAGCCTGGAAAAGTATTCTGTGTTCAACTATGAACCCCTTAATACCATTAACGAAAGTGAAAACCGAATGTCAGTACGGTATCTTAAACTGTTTACGGCTCATTCGAGGTGGACATCTTAGCTGAATAACCCTGCATAATTTGTTAATAACTGTAGATAGGATGTACACCTACTTGGATACTATTCGCGTGCATTATTCGAACTTGAGACGGGAAGATGTGCTTTGCTACATATGCAACCCCCATTACACATGAGTGGAACGTGTAATCTAATATGCCCGACTTTCTTTCAGCAGGGGTGATGGACAACGCTCTCGAGACCGATTCTCGTGTGCTGCGAGCTGTGCGACGCGACGTCCCAGTAACTACGAGTGTAAGCTTGATAGTTATCATCAGCAGTTCTCATATGAAAACTTGTGTGACGATAAATTTTGTCAAAAGCCTAGGAAAGCACTGCATGTTGAACTATGAGCTCCTTAATACCATTAATGAAAGTGAAACTGTTCACGAGTTATTTCAGGCGGACTTTTTAGCTGAATAACCCGTATAATTTGTTGATAACTATTATTAGGGTGTAAACCTACCTAGATGCCTCAAAATCGTTGTCGGCAGGGTAGCTTCTTGTGATTCAGACTGGGCCGGAGGTGTTCTGTGACTATTCCTCTTCATTTATATTATGTGTTTTTAAGTGTCGGATCATCCCAGAAGCATTTTACTTCTTTTGGATAAACAACACAGCGGGCTGTGCTATGTGACATCTCTTCAAAATAACCGACATCCACGACTACGTTGCATTTCGGACATCGTTTTCAAGTTGTCGCGTACAACTAGACACAATTACACATTGCACTGTCATATACCGAAGTACCGGTACCTAATTATTATTATTATTATTAACAAATACATCGCAAATGGGAAATATCCCGGTGGAAACGGTCACTTACAGTAGTGTAATAATAACCAGCATACTGATATGGGCAAGTTTTCCTTCGTAAACAGGACCATAAGGGATTGGAATAAATTACCTGCAGCAGTCTTTGATAGATTCTCTTCCGGTATCGTTTTTGCCTGCTGCCATTACTTGATGGATACAGTACTTTTGTATCCATCTCTTGGCACAGGCCAGAGTAAAGTGTAGCTTCCACCGAAGTCCCAGTCTCATCCATGGCTGTGACAATATGGAAGCTGCTGGGGTATGGGTGGTGCTGAATAATGACATTCAGAGAACGACTAGTGCATCTGAGTGTTATGAAAGGTGTTGCTCATAGGGTCAGTCGTGCTGCAATAGCACTTTCTGACCCAGTGAGGAAAGCAATGACAAACTACCTCACTCCTCGTCTTGCCTAGTACGCCCCTTTTTTGTGCTGCCATTGGTTTTTGCGGTTTCCTTATAACCGCATAACCTTTGGTGGTGCTATTTGAGGATCCAACCAGCCTCTGGGCTGATGACCTAACAGACAGACATCAAATCGTTTAAGATGATGATTAGTGCTAGTGCAAAGTAAAAGCTGTAAACGACGGACACTGAATTTGTGATTTTCTGCTGGATTTAGAATGTTAAACGAGTAGTATTTCTTCTAATATTTTCTCTTCATGGAATTGCTTGTTGTACTCGTGTTGTTGTAGGTGTTGGGTAGTTATGGTTTAACTTTAATATCACTTGTAGTGTTAAGCTAGTAATAAGTTCAACCTGTCTTATAGTTATTTTAAGCCATAGTGTTAAGTAATGGAAATACTTAAGTTGTGTGTGAATTTGTATATAATGATGCTGGATTTAGAAAGTTAAACTAGTAGCATTTCTTGTCACATTCTTTCGTTGTCGTCGTTATAGTTGTAGGGTAATGATGGTTTAACTTCACTTTATTATCACTTGTAATGTTGAGCCAGCAGAAAGCTGCACCTATAGTATTGTAAGCGGCAGTGTTAAGCACTGGAAATACTGAATTTGTTTATGATGCTGGAATTAGAATATTAAATTAGTAGTACTTGTAGTATTTCCTTTCCAGGGAATTGCTTGTTGTACTCCTGTTGTTTTTGGGTAATTATGCTAACTTTGCATATGGCGCGAATACTCTATAACATTGTAAGGAATTATTCCGTCACCAAAATATCAGTAAACACAAGCAGTGGTCATATGTTATTGAATATGGGTCTGATAACGATGTACACCTATCTGTCGAAAGAATTGGAGCAAACATTTTTAGATTACACATTCCACTCATGCGTAATGGTGGTTGCATACGCAGCAAGGTGCATCTTGCCTCGTCTCGAGTTCGAATAATGCAGGCCTCCAGTATCCGGGCACATGTACCTACAGTAGCCGTCAGGTTCTGTACCTAAACTACTCATTCGTGTACCTATCAGTTGTGATGGGCAGTCTGAGACGAGGTCTCGAGATTTCTCGAGACTAGCGCAGGCACTATTTCTCGCGAGAAATTTCGAGAGATCTCGAGAGCGTTGTGCGGTGAGCAGCGTGTCGTAGGCCTACAGGTAATCGGAGCTGAATGTTGTTTGTGCCGAGTACTCGAATAGCCAACCACGGACCTAATCCATTTCGTAAATACGTGTCAACAAGCGACTAGGGCGTTCATTTCTCTCATTTTTATCCAAGTCTATTTTGACGCAGTATAACATAAGTATAAAGCTTACACATTCTGGCATTGTATGCAGTGGTATTGTAAGTACACGAATGAATAGGCTAAGTACAGAAACTGACGGCTACTGTAGGTATACCGACCTGGATACTAGAGGCGTGCATTATTCGAACTCGAGACGAGGCAAGATGCGCCCTACTGTCTATGCAACCACCATTACGTATGAGTGGAATGTGTAGTCTAAAATGCTTGAGTTTGCTCCAATTCTTTCGAGAGGTTATCGTTATCAGATCCCACATTCAATATCATATTATGACCATTGCTTTTATTTACCGATATTTTGGTGACGAAGGAAATAATTCCTTAAAATGTTATGGAGTATTCGCGTCATATGTAAAGTTAGCATAATTACCCAACAACAACAAGAGTACAACAAGCAACTCCATGGAGAGAAAATATTAGAAGAGATACTACTAGTTTAACACTCTAAATCCAGCTGAAAATCACCAATTTAGTGTCCGTCGTTTACAGCTTTTACATTCCTCTTTACACCAGCGCTAATCATCTTCTTAAACGATATGATACCGGAAGAGAATCTATCAAAGACTGCTGCAGGCTATTTGTTCCAATCCCTTATGGTCCTGTTTACGAAGGAAAACTTGCCCACATCAGTATACTGGTTATTATTACATTACTGTAAGTGACCATTGCTACCGGGATATTTCCCATTTGCGATGTATTTGTTAATAATAATAATAATAATAATTAGGTGCTTCGGTATATGACAGTGCAATATGTAATTGTCTAGTTGTACGCGACAACTTGAGGACAAGGTCCGAAATGCAACGTAAGTCGTGGATGTCAGTTATTTTGATGAGATGCCACATAGCACAGCCCGCTGTGTTATTTTTTCAAAATAAGTAAAATACGTCGACAGAAATACTTCTGGGATGATCCGACACTTAAAAACACATACTATAAATGAAGAGGAATAGTCACAGAACACCTCCGGCCCGGCCTGCATCATAGGAAGCTACCCTGCCGACAAAGAATGCGAGGCACCCAGGTAGGTTTACATCCTAATAACAGTTACCGTATTAACAAATTATACGGGTAATTCAGCTAAGAAGTCCACCTGAAATAACTCGTGAACAGTTTAAGATACTGGCATTCTGTTTTCACTTTCGGTAATGCTATTAAGGAGCTCATAGTTCAACATGCAGTGCTTTCCTATGCTTTTGACAAAATTTGTCATCACACATGTTTCTATATGAGAACTGCTGATGATAACTATCAAGCTTACACTCGTAGTAACTGGGACGTCGCACAGCTCGCAGCACACGAGAATCGTTCCGAGAGCGTTACCCATCACATTTGCTGAAAGAATTGGAGCAAAGTCGGGCGTTTTAGATTACACGTTCCACCCATGTGTAATGGGGGTTGCATATGTAGCAAAGTACATCTTTCCCGTCTCAAGTTCGAATAATGCACGCCTCTAGTATCCAAATAGATGTTCATCCTATCTACAATTATTCACAAATTTTGCATTGTTTTTCAGCTAAGACGTCCACCCCAAATAAATCGTGAACAGTTTAAGATACTGACATTCTGTTTTCACTTTCGTTAATGGTATTACGGGGTTCATAGTTGAACATGCAGTACTTTTTCAGGCTTTTGACAAAATGTATTGGCTCACACGTTTTCATATGAGAACTGTTATTTCGCGCAATAACTGCCCATGATATACTATCAAGTTTACAGTCATAGTTACTGGTACGTCGCACAGCTTGCACTACAGGAGGATCGGTCTCGAGATCTGCGACGTCAGTCTCGAGCGAGAGCCCATCACTACCTACCAGTGCATACAACGCCAGAATGCGTATCCTTTATAATTATGTTATATTGCGTCAAAATAGACCTCTGTAGAAATGAACACCATAGTCGCTTCTTGACACGCATTTACGAAATGGAGAACGCCCGTGGTTGGCTATTCGCATACTCGGCACAAACAACATTCAGCTCCGACTATCTGTAAGCCTACGACACGCTGCTCGCCACACAATGCGGGGACAACGCTCTCGAGATCTCTCGAAATTTCTCGCGAGAAATAGTGCTTGCGCTAATCTCGACAGACCTAGTCTCAGACTGCCCATCACTACTTAATATTACAGTTGTGTTTCAATTACAAAAAATCCCACGAGACAAACTATTTGAAGCAGACAAATGGTTCTCATTTGTCTCCTACACACCTTTCCTGCTTTCTTTAAAACGATCTACATTTTTCCATACTTTCCCGATCTAAAGTTGCAAGCATGACAACTTTACAGATCTCTTATTGTATATTATCAGCACATCAAGGTGTATGTGTTCAGGCTATAGTAAATTTTACAGCAATGCTCTTGAAGGACAGCCATATACCTGGTAGTTACAATTAAACTTCCTTATTAAACAGTCCGAGAAAAAGTAACGATTGCATCATGTAAACATTGCCAAGAATATGGGAAGAGAAATGACTACACAACTCTAATGAAACTCTTTAACGAGTTGACATCCTACAATCTGCCTGGTTTTCGGCAACATTGTGTCGCTCGCAATAAAAAGTGCGCTCGAAATTGCACCCACCTGTATCTAGGATTCTAGGCCAATCTGAAAGTTTAGGATACCTTGCTGAAGCATTTCTATAGGTTTCCCCGATACTGTTAATTTGTTGTGCGCAGCGTTATATGCCGCAACAAGGTAGTCTAACTATCGCTGGTTGCCTGCAGGTATCTGCCAGAGCAACAGCTATTTCTTCCATCAGTGGCAAAACCGATTCGCAGCCTCTTCCTGCAGTGACACCCAACATTTCCCTTGCTTTGAACTACATTTCCTTTCATGCAGCAACGTTCTTGAAGTTCAGCTGCAGCATTGCCGCTACTTTGATAAAAAGTGATTCACCAGCAAGGCCATGCTCTTGCAGGGCAGCCATACACCAGGTGTTTACAATTAAACTTCCCTACTTAACCACCAAAGTATGGGGTTGGTAGTTTATACCCCACGGTACAACATGCAGCAGGCCAATCCATACTGGCCTGAGAGGTCAACATCAGTGTTTGATAATGACACCTGGCAGTCTTTCATATTGATGGATGTGGTAGACCATGTGAATGTATAGCCCATAATCTGGAGACATTACTCCTACCAATTTTGGTATGCATACAACAAAGTTTCCTGTCAATAGTGGTTTAATTAGGGAATTTTTAATTGTAACCACCCAGTTCATCCAAATATGAAAGGAAAATCTTTGACACTCCATGATGGTTGTACGAGTATCAACTTTTCAACAACTATCACATGAAGGCAAAGCAAGCTATGAAAATTGGAGGATATAATAGACAAGGAAATAAAAAGACAACTGTATTTGCAAATGTTATTTTAATGACTTGCAGGAACGTTTTTCATTTTTTTTTTTTATATATGAGCATGTAAATCAATGGTTCAACATATTAGTATTCTTCAGCTCCTTCACCTTCTCCTTCAACAGAATCCATTCCAACTTCTTCATAATCTTTCTCCAGGGCAGCCAAATCCTCACGAGCCTCTGAGAACTCTCCTTCTTCCATACCTTCTCCTACATACCAGTGAACAAAAGCTCGTTTGGCATACATCAAGTCAAACTTGTGATCCAGGCGAGCCCAAGCCTCGGCAATGGCAGTGGTATTTGATAACATGCATACAGCACGCTGTACCTTTGCCAAATCACCCCCTGGGACCACAGTAGGGGGTTGGTAGTTTATGCCCACCTTGAAACCTGTAGGACACCAGTCCACAAACTGAATGGTACGTTTAGTTTTGATGGTAGCAATAGCAGCATTCACATCCTTGGGGACAACATCTCCACGATACAACATGCAGCAGGCCATGTATTTTCCATGACGAGGATCACACTTTACCATTTGGTTTGCAGGCTCAAAGCAAGCATTTGTGATTTCTGCTACAGACAGTTGCTCGTGATAGGCTTTTTCTGCAGAGATTACAGGAGCATAAGTAACCAAGGGGAAATGAATCCTAGGATAGGGTACCAGATTGGTTTGGAATTCAGTCAAATCTACATTGAGTGCACCATCAAACCGGAGAGAAGCAGTTATAGAAGATACAATCTGACCAATAAGCCTATTCAAATTTGTGTAAGTGGGGCGTTCAATGTCCAAGTTACGTCGACAGATATCGTAAATAGCTTCATTGTCAACCATGAATGCACAGTCTGAATGCTCCAGTGTAGTGTGGGTGGTCAAGATGGAATTATATGGTTCAACAACAGCAGTAGATACTTGAGGAGCAGGATAGATGGCAAATTCCAGCTTGCTCTTTTTGCCATAATCCACAGATAGCCTCTCCATGAGAAGAGATGTGAAGCCAGAGCCAGTGCCACCTCCAAAAGAATGGAAAATCAGGAAACCCTGAAGACCCGTGCACTGATCAGCAAGCTTTCTGATGCGATCCAAGACCAGATCAACAATTTCTTTTCCAATAGTGTAATGACCCCTGGCATAATTATTGGCAGCATCCTCCTTGCCCGTGATAAGCTGTTCTGGATGAAACAGTTGACGGTAAGTCCCAGTGCGAACCTCATCTGCAACAAACAAAAATAAAAAATTATTACCCACACAAATGTTTTACTTTGTCACAGAAAATTCTGAACCTCTCCAATACAAAAGATTCCTAAAAATGCATCAAACAATCTGGAGTTTGAATATAACATTGCATGTGAATATTCAGTTGACCCAAAGAAAAATGAAGTCTCCCTTCAGTACAAACACACCATATAATAACAAAATGACAATCACTTCAGTTTTTTACATTCATATTTACAATACCTCACTTGCCAATAAATCATTTAGCTTCAGCAGAGCTGTGCCTCCAAGTCTTGTGAACATGCTCTGCTATAAAACGTTTAGTATAAACACAAATTTGCACGACCTTGATTTAGTGTAAACCTGCATTCAACGGAAGAAATTTCAAGTTCCGAAAATTATTCCAAAAGAGGAGGGTAATTTTACATTCGATTTAACGTAATTCACATAAGGGCAGAACCTGCATTTATTGTAAGAAAATGTTAAAATTCTCAAGTATTTCTTTGTATTAGTTATGGTTATGGGACATTAAGAACCTATGAAAAAGTTATAAGCTTGCTAAGGAAGATTCAAGGCAGAAGAGGAAATCAGAATGTGGGCGCTTAGTACTGAAGTGAGATGTCTGGCTCCAATACACATGCAACGGCAGCTGCTCTAGTACAGTACAAGAAAACCCTCTTGTAATGATAAATGTTTTCATGCCCTTCAGATATAACGAGAACCTGTTCACTGATTCACAAGTTGCTGCAAACAAATTTGGGCACGTTAGCTTTCCGTTACACACACTACTCCAGCGTGTATACTGAATGCGATCGATCATCTTCTGTATAGACACCTCACTACACCAACAAGAGAACTCTCCGACATTCAAACATGCTGTCAACGTTTAATAACGTATCACAACTCAGACTGGTGTAAACAAACATTAGAAGAAAATTTTTTCACTAAGCGCAAAAATGAATGCACTTACAGCAATTGTTAACTCCTTAGAAACAAAGGCTGAAGTAAACAATTGCTTAATTTTAATACTAGGTACTGAAATAAAAGAACATGATCATTCGAGATAGAGCAGTGTGCATAACTGATTCAGAAGTAAGGCTATATACTCTTGCATCTGGTTAAATTTAAAAACAGGTTGTTCCCATGTAAATTTATAATGAAGAGGTTATCAGTCTACGTGCACAGTAAACCTAGTTTAGTTCACTTTGTGGAGTACAAAAATGGAGAAGTGTGCCACAGAAGCCTCTGAAGCAATGCTATTACAGTTTTTAAAAATAAAATTTGAACATGCGTGTTCCCCAGAATTATCAAATACTGTACTAATCAATAAGCTGCTGTATGGAAAATATAAACAAAAAGTTTTGAACAAACCTGATTGTCGTTTCATACCGATTTTAATGTATTTTTGTACGAGTGTGGCATCTTTTCAGACATTTACCGAAAATCGTTCATAAGCCTATAAGAACCACCTTAAACCGAAACAGATTTGCATTCTCAGACAAAAATGTTGTCAAAAGGGAAGGTTAACCATTGGCTCACCAATATCAAGAACAATAGCAAACATATTCCTAAAAACACTGAAAACATTTTCTCGAGCAACTAAGATGTAGAGGGTGACCAAAGCGATCAGTTTTAAGAAGTGTGGAACTGAAAGATGTTACAGAGCCGGTTACAAAGAGGATTACGGAAGTACTTAGTTAATTCACAGAGGCTTGCAGACTAAATGCTAAAAGGCATAGCAGTGCACAATGAAGACGTATGTACAAGAATGTCCAACTATGAGCCACATTTCCCTATGTGTGTGCCCTGAGGATCACTGCATGAATGGACAACAAAACCTGTTCAAGTTTCATAAACATAAAAGATGACCCAAGATTAATTTCACTGTAAGAATCTTAAACGAGGTGAATGGCAAAACCTGCATCTAAAATTCACAAATTAAAAAAATATGTTCGGATCTGTCTACCTACGCCACCTGGCACAGGTACTAAGCCTCCTGTACACCAAACTACTGATCTTATAAACAGATAAACCTAATTAAATGCAATGTGTATTCCTTCATTTAATGTGAACTTTTAAGTCCTTACATTGCTTCATATCATTGCCAAATGTTAACCAGACAGCTAAACAGTTTTCAGGAGAGTTTGAACCATGCTCTATGGACTCCTGCATATGCAGATGTTCCTGCAGGGAATTTTTGCACTGTACAGATGAGCGAACAAGGTTCTGCCAAGCTGCTAGCTCTCATCCTGACTAAGCAAAAGCCAGATGTTTAGCAGGATGTTTTAAAAGGAGGTTTTATTGAATGACAAATTTAGGCAAACTATACCCTATCTCAGATAACCTGGAAGACAACACAAACATAGTGGGAAATAAGCTGGAACAGCCTGCCTCCATGTGTAGAGGCTATTTCTGCACAAATCGTGTATGTACATCATCTCACTGCATACAACTTTAACAAGCTGCTTTCAATTCTTAATTGAAACTTATGCATTAAACTACCTTCTGAAAGGGGGAGTGCCAACCGTGACAGCTATTTTAACTGTCGGTGCAGGCTTACATGGGGAATAGCTCTCCACGTAATGTATTGCCATGTACAATTTGCCACACTAGGAGTCTCTTATTATTGCAAGTTTTTTCTTATGTTTAGTAATATAGCATTATTAAGCTGGTAGTTAACTGTTGTAAGTGCAACGCTTCACAGACTCAAAAAAAAAAAAAAAAAAAAAAAAAAAAAAAAAAAAAAAAAAAAAATTAAAATTTCAAGTTAATACTGTGTAATCTTCCACCACAGCAAAACTGGTATTTGCTACCCTCACCACTTGCACGTTTTAACTACACAATCTCAACTTTCACTCACTGTTCGCTCAATCATACTGTGCAAAAAAAAAATCACAGACTACGAAGTGTAAATAATTAGGTCTACAACTATTGTCAACGCTTTATATTCTGTGTTATCATCACTGCTTGTATTACACCTCAATTTTAATTCATTATGACAATATTGTTATCCGAGTAGGATGAATGCTTGCAATTAGGCCTAGAACTAGTGTCATTACTTGAGAATTCCCACATTGTATACAGAATTCTGGGTTAGGTAATGTACATGTTGTGGGTACGATTGTATTAAACTGCTTAGCTCTTGCCGTTACCCCCAGAAACACAAGGTGGAAGTCACCAAACTTCTTTTTTCATGTAAAGACTGGGTTAGGGAATTTTCATTGTAATGGTACGCCCTCTTGCCTACCATCAGTCACAATCAAGTTGGGGAATTTTCATTTATAATGGCAGACTCTCTCCGCCTCCCTTTTTACATCCTCAGAAAGACTATCTTAGTGGTTTTCCCAACAAATCAACCTAGGTCATTACAATGACGTCAGTAGGAATGTCGCGCTTGAAAGCAATGCTATCATATGAAATACTTTGTCAAATGAAAAACCACACATTGCCTCACTTGACGAACAGTACTACGCTGCCAATCTAACAGTCCAATGTTCCAGAGCTGAAATGACCAGGTCGCCGACAGCTGTGCTGCAGTATTCCGTTAAGTTTCCATACTGCTCATTCAAATCAGAGTGTCAAAGTAGGGATCAAATTGCTGGAATATTATGAAGAACCAGTGTGTTATGTACCAGTAGAATCAGAAAATTTATGAGAGAGAGGAAAGGCACGCTAAAGAAGTTACCTAACTCCCCAGCAATTTCTCGCCAGTACTCAGGCAGGCTGTTTTGTTCGATACGCAGCAGTAATTCATTCTATCGGAGATGGGTGACAGCATAAGAGACAAAGAACATCACAACAATGGTCAATGTAATTTGATTGATTATCAGTTTTATGCGCTTTTGACACGGCAGGCCTTCAAAATGAGTTTTCTTCTGACTCGGAAATACCACTTTTATCATAGTTTGTACGGTAAAACTGAATAAAACAAATTATTGGAAATTGTATTCTCTGTAACTTTTGTTATGTAGTACTGTACTTTTTGGTAGGACCAATAACATATTTCTTCTTCTTCTTTTCCTGCCGCTTTTCCCACACCTGTGGGGTCGCGGGTGCGAACTGCGTCGCACATGTGGATTTGGCCCTGTTTTACGGCCGGATGCCCTTCCTGACGCCAACCCTCTATGGAGGGATGTAAGCACTATTGCGTGTTTCTGTGGTGGTTGGTAGTGTAGTATGTTGTCTGAATATGATGAGGAGAGTGTTGGGACGGACATATACACCCAGTCCCCGAGCCAGAAGAATTAATCAGAAGCGATTAAAATCCCCGACCCGGCCGGGAATCGAACCCGGGACCCTCTGAACCGAAGGCCAGTACGCTGACCATTCAGCCAATGAGTAGGACAGGACCAATAACATATTTAAAAATTAAATTTTAGGCACCTTTCCCTAAACTACCATTTCATCCAAGGTGAACAAATGTATGTATAATCTATAGTTTTTTTATTCCCTGACTACATACCGATTTTCATTAAATTCTGTTTACCCATTTGCTCGTTGCTCGGCGTTGATATGGACTTGGCAACAAAATTACAAATTTATGAACCATTACAGCCGGTACGTCAAAAATGTACTATAAGACGACAAATAATCAAAATGTAATTCTATATAACTTTAGTTATGTAGTATTTGAATGATAAGACGAAATTGAAATAAAAATATATTGTGGTTGCACCTATTAAATACAAGGAAACTTATTAATGCAAGGTTACATTATAAGTCAATCACAATTTATTGGGACCGGTTTCGACCTCTAGTCAGGACCATTTTCAGCATGTCGTTCAAAAGGTGCAAGGTAAACAATTCACTAGCAAATAAAAGATGGAGAAAAACTTCTTCACAAGATGAAAGTACAATAATCATCATCATCATCATCATCATCATCATCAGATTGCCTTTCCAGTGAGCTGGGTAGGGTGTTTGGAAACTAGAGTCTTCCAAAGTTACCTGTTCAAAAAGGTTTTGTTGTCCGTGACAGATTCCCAATTCCATCTTCTCTCCATGTCTTCCCTCAGTTGGTCCACCCATCTTCTTGGTCTTCTACCTGTTATTCTCTTTTCCAAATGGTAACCTTGTGCTATTCATTCATTTAACATGCCCAAACCATTTAAGTTTAGATGACCTAAGTCTTTCCTACATAGATTCATTTAGACCTAGGTTAGATCGGATTTCATCATTTTTCACGTGATCATGTCTTTTGGCAGACAGTTCTAAGAAATTTCATTTCACAGGCTTGAATCCTACCACAATCCTTTGTTAGTGTGCAGGTTTCAAGAGAATATGTAAAGATGGGAATGAAATATGACTTTGTACAGGGTCATTTCTGTTCTTTGTGGGACCTTCTCATACCATAGGTGTGTAACGATACTGTGAAAGTTAGAGCCTTTGGTTACTCTTGTTTTGTTATTTCTATCTCAGCTCTATTATTACTAGCGATTACGCTTCCTAAATATCTGAATTGATGTACTACTTCAACTTAGTGGTCCTGTATTTTTATGTTCCATTCTGTATTATGTATGATTTTCAATGCTACTGTTTTTGATGGGTTCAATTTCATTCCATAATCCTCAAACTTCCTACACCACGCATTCAGATTATTTTGCACTCCCTCTGTTTCATCCTATATTGCCACATTGTCGGCCAACACCAGAGCCTGAAGATCCTTATTACCTTTTCCTTTTAGTTCCTTTAAAATGGTATCCGTAACTGCTATGAATAGGTGATAAGGCACTTCCCTGTTTTACTCCTTTGGTTGTATTGAACCATTCAAAGTGACCATCTCCAATATTGACACAGCTTTTGTAATGAGTATATAGCATATGGATCTTCCTAATAAGGTACTCCGGTACACCAAGTTCTCTAAGACTTTTCCAAGTAGCTGATCTAGGAATATTATCATACGCCTTTTCAAGGTCCATAAACACAATTAGGTCTTTTCCTCTTTCCCAGTGTTTCTCTGCCAACAACCTTAATATCATGAAAATGATGCACTGGGTATTCAAAGGTCTTATAAATCTTGATAGGGAGATAATTATCTCGATGTTGGATCTTTTAGTCATGTTTTATAGATTGACAAACAAATAGCTGATTGTTATTGTTTTTATGCAGAAAAGTTGAAGTTAAGCACCAGTGAGAAGAGAAATAAGTGCAAAATTGGAAACAATTTAGTATCACAGAAGACGACTAAAGGTATCATTAAATGAATGCTGAAAGAGTTCATACGGCGGCGAAGTGGTCAATATAAAGGTAAAGTCGTTCTGAACCATATTTGAGAACAATTCTCAGTTCAATACGGAAATAAAGACATTTATAAAAAGTAAAAATCAATTTATGAGGTGGATAGGAGTAAAAAGGCACGAGGAAATATGTCATATTGTAACGTTTATGACATGCAGTGAGGGATAATATTTGGAAATGAGTAAGAAAAAGGAGGGGAAAAAGATAGATCTGAAAGAGATTTTAGAAAAGGAAGTATGAGGAGTGGGTCTGAGTTGGGTCAGGTAGTTGAGGTAATTGGGGCAAAAGACATGGATACGAACCATGTAAAGCGTGGAAAATTGTTATTTGGGTTTAAAGAAGTAGCCTTTTAAAAAATGAAAATAAAGTCGTAAAGAATATTTGGTTTTTCTGAAACGTAGTTTAAATTGAAATTGGGATTTGAAGAATTGGTCGAGGTGTTACGGAAAGAAGAGGGCCTTTATTTATTATTTCAATTATTTTGATGTCTTGTTTTATTTCAGTGAAAATGTGTTTAGAATCACGTATAATGCTGCACTACACAGAATCTATTATATTTTAAAGCGTTAAAATGTTCTTAAAAAAATCGGCAAGTCAACGTTTTCTTTTGATGGACCAAAAACTTGTATCGTACAAACCAAAACGGGGAAAGTCTTTCTGCTATCCACTACTCACGAGGACATAGAAATAAGGGATAACAGGGGCAAACCTGCAGCAGTTTAATTTTATAACAAAACAAAAGGTACAGACTTTTGTACAAATGTGTTGCAGCATGAACTGCAGTAGAAAGACCCAGCGCTGGCCTCTGTGTGTATTCTTCACTACAATCAGTATGTTCTTAGTGAATGGATATATATTTTTTTGCCACAACTTCCTCCGAAAGGGAGAAAAGCCTATCTCGAGAAGGGCATTCGTGCAACAGTTAAGCGGTGACCTGATTAGACCTCGCCTCCAGCTCCACCTTATGCAACCAACTTTGCAGCGGTCATTATGTGGTATGATATTCTCGATGAAAACCATATAGTACACAGGCCAGACCAAGCACAACTTGGCAAAAAGAAAATGATGTGCATTTTGCCTCCCAAAGCTACGAAGAATGACTTTTGTACTGTTTGCTATCGAGCCATGTGCGGTGACCACCGATCAACAACGTGTGCCGAGTGTTGAAATGACACGAGTCTGTCGAAAACGGAAAAAAAATTCTGTACACAGAATGTATTACGTGCTGGGTTAGTGTTAAGTTTTAAATAAAGTAATTGTGAGAGTTATGGAAGTTTTTCCTCTTTTCTTTTTAATAGTCTCATAGACGAATGCTTAGTGATAACATACTTCATAGAAGAGCTTAGTAATCTAGGGTTAATGGGTCTTAGAAAATTTTGTGACGTGGCAAGAGTTGGCACATCGATTACAAGAAGGGCCATGGCAGAAAATCTTATACTAGGATAGAGTCGCTTTACTGTGTCATAATGCAGACGGAAGCGAGAGATTTTCTCCCCTCGTCATAAAGTTTGATAACCCAAGATGTTTTTAAGGGCATAGGGTACTTCCTGTGCAAGTACAGGGCATCTAAAAATGCATACAGTACAGTAATCCAATGAATAATGCACTTGCGCAGGGAGCCAGCATACATTTCTCCTTGTCTTTTATTCATGCTTTCTTTTTTTTGTTGAGTGAGTATTCCAAGCGCAATATTTGAATACTGCAAATGCACCTTATTGGGTACATTTTGAAAATTTTAGAAGTTTAAACTGTGAATCAAGGTTAACTGCATGCAGTAACGGGTCTTAGAATATATATTTTTATGCGGCAAGAGTTTGCATTTCTGAATTGCGAGTTGGCGGTCTGTACCTGCATTCTGTTAACAGAGGGCTCATTATCCATCCTGCTCCCTCAACCGAGGTTTCCTCTTTGCCTGGTAGTGTTCATACTGGGTAGCCCCCTCCCTCAGGAGGAGAAATTTGGCCTTTACCCCATTATGGTAATGATGGTCAAGAACTCTCTCCTTTGTCAAGGCAGGATATCTTCAAGAGCCTTGTAACAATACGATCTATGCTAACATTTCATTAGAATGGAATAGCCTTTGTATAAATGAGGCATTCAATCCCTCATTGGTTTTCCAATTACTACCGTTTGGTTTCATTCTATTATCTACCATGATGCAAGTAGAATGGGATTATTTTCTTTATAAACGAGGTATGTTTAGATCCCAACTTCATTTTAACAGCCTACCCATTTGCCCTCAAATCTGAGGATGCTTGCCAACACTAGTTGTTAATAATAATAATAATAATAATAATAATAATAATAATAATAATAATATCAGTCACATTACTTATATAGGACAGCAGGCAGGTCATGACCGAAAAGTGATGCACACAGCTACTAGAAAGAGAGAGAGAGACAGAGACAGAGAGAGAGACAGAGAGAGACAGAGACAGAGAGAGAGACAGAGAGAGACAGAGACAGAGACAGAGAGAGAGAGAGAGAGAATACGGTTACATGCGTTTAGCCAGCAAGAACTCTTCCTCCTCCACACTGTCTCCTCTGACATTGGCAGATGAAGTTTTGCAATAGAGGGGAGGAATCTTCCTTGTCCTTTGCATGTTTGGTCATCTCTTGCCTGCTGACCATTACCTACATCAAACCAGTCTTTCTAGACTACTCTTTAATAGTTCTGGATTCTGTCCTGTTATTGGTAAAGCTTCCGTAACCAGTGGGCGAAAAGTTAGGTTAGAGGTCCAACATCTCGTGGCCTCTAACGGCATTGCAAAACATTGCAAACGTGCCAACATTATCATGCAAGCAAAGGAACGTAAGGCTGCAAAGCAACTTTCAGGCTTCATGTATCTTCAACAAAACCACTGGTCTGAATGTGGCAGCCCCATGATTATTATTATTATTATTATTATTATTATTATTATTATTATTATTATTATTATTAATTTATTTATTTTCTTTTTTGGCCTGTTATTGTATTTGGTCCCAGCCACAATATGAATGATATAAGCAACACACACCTATTTATTCAATTGAAATGAGCATTTTTACTATACAAGCTTACCCACTACTGTAGGTTCCAAGTCAACAAAGACAGCTCTGGGGACATGTTTGCCTGCTCCAGTTTCACTGAAGAAGGTGTTGAAGCTGTCATCTCCACCCCCAATTGTTTTATCGGAGGGCATTTGACCATCAGGCTGTATGCCATGTTCCAGACAGTACAGCTCCCAGCAGGCATTACCAATCTGCACTCCAGCTTGCCCAACATGGATAGAGATACACTCGCGCTGCAAAGACAAAAAATGTTGATGAGAAAGATTTCCAAAATAATTTATTATTCTTAGCTTTAATTAACTTCACTATACTTGAGCTGCAGTCAGGAACGTATTGGTGGTAGCGAGCAGATGGGGCACATCTCCTGGGAGGGGGGTACTAAACTGCAGAAATATTTGTTGACTATAGATACATATGATAAAAGAAAACTTAGTAAAATACAAAACCAAAAATTATAAAGGGAGCTAAATGCAGACCAAGTGAAGTCTTGCACGAGGCTGATGGAAGTAATGAAGGGGAAGATGGATAGGTGGAGCAGTAAACTGTGAGTGAATTCTAGTGACAAACACTACAGCACAACAAATTCCCTGGAAAATATTCAAACCAAGGTAAAGGTTTCAAGCCACTGAAAACACGAATAGTTTACTTTATTTCCTCAACTGAGCTCAGTTTGAAACAATGGAGAAGATTTGAAGAACCAGGTACTCGAGTTAGTTACCACATATAAAGATAGAAAAGGACAAGCTGGCAATAGGACTGGAGAGTTTTATGTATCATGCCTTGGATTTAGGCCCTAATATGAATACTGCTACACCATCAGGTCTTCGGATGTTCATATTCAAGAACAGAATTGAAGGTGTGAACCCCAACATAACGACAGTGTTGGGAAGTATCCTCACAATGCCAGTCTGTCGCCTCAAATGAAAGGAGTTTCAACAAACTTAAAGATAATAAAAATTTACCTCAGAAACTTACAAGACAACAAAAAGCATCATATCCATAGCACACAAGTCAGCTTTGAAGCAACCTTTTGAGGACAATGTAAAAACATTTATAGGGAGGGAAAAAAAAGCCAGGGAAGAATGGTTTTCATCCAGTGAAAAACCCTCTACCCATTTCAAGTCAACTGACGTGCAATGAACAAGAACCACATAACTTCCACCACACATTTTGGAACAAGACACTTATTTACTGCATACATTACATAAATATCCACCAATTAAACACTGGCTGGATGTGGAAGCTTGTCTCATCCCTACCTCAAACTTACTACGTACAGGAGTAGGCCTACAATTAACACTACTACAGTAACATACCTTAGTAGGCTATACTTTATAACAAGGGCCTAGATTCATTGAGGTCTCATTCTAGCAAGCCAGATGATCACAGGCAACAAGAGCATGCCGACACCTGCTACCATCAGACTTCGCCGAGATTCGATTCTGTAACGTTGCGAGTTAGGGAGACTTAACACCTTGACCAATTGTAATTTTTAATTAATTATGATAATCCTTATTGGCAGCAAACCAAATCACATAATATCAATCATTAATCAGATACCACCTAGTCCAATTAGTAGACTTGCAACTGATAACATCAAGAGAATATCACGACAAGTGGACAATAGTGCACTTTAAGATTTTAAATCACGGCCTTACGAAAACAAAACTTTTTCGTAATGAGAACATTTCAACATTCATAATATCATCCTCACTTCAGTTTTAAATGTTTTTAACTACAATACATAATGTCAATTTTAGCAATCTACTGAAGATGTTCCAATTAGGATCAGAACGTGTATAGTTGTCACAAATGTGAAATTTAAGTTTCTTAAAATTCACATTAACCATAAGGTATTGAATAAGGAGGATACTGTTCAAAAATAAATCATTGTTCTAGTTTAGTTGTCAATACAGAAACTTGAAATTTATACTTTGTGGTAAAGCAATTGTAGTTATACAGCCTATCTTTTATAAGCGACTGAACTAAACTGGAGAAGGCTGATAATATAAAATATTTAGCTGACAACTGAAAATGAGAAGTGTCTGAATTGTGTTCTTTTTATTTGCTTCACGTCGCACAAACACAGAGGTCTTATGGCGACAATCACTACTGATCTGCATTTAGGGCGGTCGCCCAGGTGGCAGATTCCCTATCTGTTTTCCTAGTCTTTTCTTAAATGATTGCAAAAAAAATTTGAAATTTATTGAACATCTCCCTTGTTTAAGTTATTCCAATCCCTCACTCCCCTTCCTATAGGCTAAACGAATATTTGCCCCAATTTGTCCTCGGAATTCCAGCATTATCTTCATATTGTGATCTTTCCTATTTTAAAGGCACCACACAAACATTCGTCTACTGATGTCATTCCACGCCATCTCTCCACCGACAGCTCGGAACATACCACTTACACATCAGAATTCTCATATTTTGGTCCGTATTGAATTGTACATTTAAGTCAAAGAAATATTAATGTTTATTAAATTCCACCTATTCAATACATACATTTTTGTCCGCCTCTGGTGTAGTGGTTAGTGCGATTCGCTGCCATCCCCGGAGGCCCGGGTTAGATTTCCAGCTCTGCCACAAAATTTTAAAAGTGGTACGAGGGCTGGAACGAGATACACCCAGCCTCAGGAGGTCAACTGAGTAGAGATGGGTTCCATTCCCACCTCAGCCATCCTGGAAGCAGTTTTCCGTGGTTTCCCACTTCTCCAGGCAAATGCCAGGATGGTACCTAACTTAAGGCCACGGCTGCTTCCTTCCCTCCCTCCCTCCTTCCTTGTCTATCCCTTCCAATCCCCCCCAGACCCCTGTTCAGCATAGCAGGCGAGGTGCTGGTCATCCTCCCAGTTTTATCCCCCAACCCAGAGTCTGAAGCTCCAGGACACTGCTCGAGGCAGTAGAGGTGGCATCTCTCGCTGCATCCGAGGGAAAAACCGAGCTTGGAGGGTAAACAGATAAAGAAGTGTAATTTTAATTAAGAATTCAAACTTATGAAGTTAAATTATAGGGACAAGTTTTGCCCTTTTTAAGGGCATCTTCATCCTTAATCTTAAACCTGAATGATAATAAATCAGGATCCTGCTTGCTCTTAACTTTTAAGAATAATTACACATAAATGTGAGGATGAGGTTGTAGGTATTATCCGCACACTTTATCTTGGTGCATTTACACCACCGCCGTCTCGATCCTCTTATACTGCCTGCTCTATGCCACTAGTTTAACACAGGAAGGCGCGACTACCAATATTTCTCCAAGTCGCCGTAAGAGTGCAGCAGTAGACGCACAATATTCGCTGTCAGTATGGGTGTAGCACTGTGTTATTGGTGCATGAATGTGTGTGAAAACCTGAGTTATTTCGTACAATGAGTAAACGTATGTGGTCACTTCCGTTCGTACAAGATATATTTTGTATAGAACTGTGAAATGAATTAATCATGCTATGCTTATAGATATTTAAAAAGTGATTTTAAGGTGTTGGTACTTGTTTCTTTCCGTTTGTGCAAGGTTTATTTTTTGTAGAAATGGAACTTTGGATTCTTTCCCCGAAATATTCAACTGCTGTGTACTATTTTGCCAATCTCGGCAAGGTGGTTCGCAGCCAGAAAAGATACGACTCCATGAAATACCATCTAGAAGGGAATTAAGAGAAAAGCGTCTGTCGGCTTTATCTAGGCAAGGACCTAATAAAGGAAGTAATTGGATATCCTCAGATTACTCTCGCATCTGTGCCTTTACACTTTATTACAGAAGCTGATGGAGCCTCCGCGGCTCAGGCGGCAGCACGCCGGCCTCTCACCGCTGGGTTCTGTGGTTCACATCCCGGTCACTCCATGTGAGATTTGTGCTGAACAATGCGGAGACGGGATAGGTTTTTCTCCGGATACTGCGGTTTTCCCTGTCATATTTCATTCCAGCAACACTCTCCAATATCATTTCATTTCATCTCGCATTCATTAATCATTGCCCCGGAGGAGTGCGACAGGCTTCGGCAGCCGGCACAAATCCTATCCTCGCTGCTAGATGGGGGCTTGATTAATTCCATTCCTGACCCGGTCGAATGACTGGAAACAGGCTGCGGATTTTTTTTCAGAAGGTGATTAAAGCCGTGGAGGATAGTGGATTCCTTGTGATAAGAATTGTGACGGACAATCACAAAACAAACGTCTTCATGTTTAGACATTTTGGACAACTTCAGATATCCAGACGATATTCCAATCAAACTAGAAACAGGAAATCAAATCCTAATTTGCGGGTATTAGGTTCGTGCTGTTGAAGAGAGGATGGAGTGTGGCATTTGTGTCAGCAACATCTCACTGCCGAGAGCTTCGGCACCGCTAAATGGCTGATTATGCATCAGGACAGAGGAGTTCGATACCGAAACCTTGTTTTGTTGCTCTGGTGAAACATCTGCAGGAGTTCGTTTAAGCTGCTGTGCCCTATTGTCGAAGTTCTTCAAACGTACGAGCGTAATACGAAGAATTGCGACGTCTTCCCTTTCAGAATACCGGGCGAGTTGGCCGTGCGGTTAGAAGTTCGCAACTGTGAGCTTGCCTACGGGAGATGGTGGGTTCGAACCCCCACTTTCGGCAGCCCTGAAGATGGTTTTCCGTGGTTTCTCATTTTCACACGCCGTCTTCTTCCCATTCCTAGGCCTTTCCTATCCCATCGTCGCCATAAGACCTATCTGTGTTGGTGCGATATAAAACAAATAGCAAGAAAAAATCCTTTCAGAATGTGTTTTGTTACAGTGTGAGGTCAAAGAACATCAGCAAACTGTTAGTGATATTATACTAATCAAGTTCGTAAGACCTCTATTATTTGATATTTCGTTGGCAAGAACACAAAAAGTACGGTACCACTCCAAGCCTTCGTCCGGGAAAATCCTTAAATTGTGCATGAACAGGTAATATTGTCGATATTTAATATTACTGATGTAATTTACGAGCTTAACTGAACATATGACCATACTGCATAGTGTTTTGTAGGCTATCGTCATTAGAATAAGTTTAGAGCATTGTGCGTCCATGTCTGCCATCTAGCGGAGAAATTTTGTCGCAGCGTAGTCGCAAAAAGGCTCGCATAGAGCAGGCAGTATAGGAGGATCGAGACGGCTGTGATTTACACCTTAGTGCTGAATCGATCGACCTCGGCGATCTTCGAGATTCGTACTGGCAACCTTTGAAACACAAACTATGAATCGCTTAAGCATCGTTGTGCGACAACTGGCGTACACTTTACGTACTAGTACTGTTGTTTACACAACAAAGCCAAAGTATAGAATTCATGCTAGGAACAAGATCCGCATCGAGAAATGTTTTATAATGTTATATAATGTGTATGTGACATAGTTGTTGGCGTAAGATGATAACGGTTTAGAAATTTCATATCGATCGATCATAATCTCGATTCAATTCAGATTTCATTTTCATTCAGTTGGCAGCACCAGGCAGCACTATCGATACCGGGACAGCTCCCTCCTTACTCCTCACCACGGTACACAAATGCACCAAGATAAAGTGTGCGGTTAATACATGAATTTAATAAACATTAATATTTCTGACGGTTATGTGAACGAATCTAATCCACGAAATATCACTATAATAATTGTCCAAATGGAAGAAAATTGCTTTTACTCAAAGTCTAAAATCTGAGGTAAATTAACAGATACCGTCGTTACCAGAGAAATCTCTAGAGAAATATGTATACATATATACTTATGGGCTGTAAACAGGACTCCATTATGTTGCATTTCGCTGCTCGCGCCGTCTTTTCTTTCTTGAGGTTCAGGGTTGGCACCGATGAATGGGAGTGCTATGTCTAAATTCTCATTATCTTTGTCCACATGTCTAAGGTAAATAGCATGATTCCTGGACCAATAAATCATTTAATGAAGTCAGGACACAAGTTCACAACTCGCTCTAACGAGATGTCATATGTTCGTTTCTTCAAAATATTCATCCTTTTTCTTCCACACATTTCTACAACCATTTCCAGATTCCTATGAATTTTGCTATTTTTTTTTTTAAATTATCACGTTAGACTCGTCTAAATTAAAAATGTCCATAGAAACAACATTTCCAAATTAACACTATGCGGTAACGTATCTCTGTATTTTAGTTCGCTAGTCCACAGAATTCTTCTAATGTACATAGGCCACAGCTTTTTATCGCCAATTCTTGCATACTGCGATATAATTTGAGGAAATGCCATTTTACTTCCTTTGCAGCACTACCGTGAAATGACAAATGGATTGACAGCCCTTCAAATTACATCGAATGATAAAAATCAATAAAACGATACCAAAGAACGTCAGTGAGGAAAGACATCACCACGACAGACAAAACACTTACGGAAGCGCTGCAACGTAGCAGAAATAGTGTACCTGCAAGCAAATACTGTATTTGCTGCAAGGCAGTAAAGCACGTAGCCTATTCTCTACAAATAAAATATTTCGTATTATTTATTAATTTACCTCAGATTTTAGACTGTTTGAGTAAATGCAATCTTCCACTTGGGACACACATAGTGACATTTCGTGGATCAGAGTCGTTCACATGACAAACACCCAGCTACTTACAGTGATCCCAAAAGGAACTTTCACCCCATCAACGCAGTAATTAAAACTGAGAGGACTTTTCCTAGTTGTGAAACTCACAACCTGACTTAACCCCGTTTATCACCATACCATTGCCTACACTGTCCATCTCGCAACATTATCGGATAGGAAAGGGCTAGGAATGGGGAAAGAAGCGACCGTGGCCTTAATTGAAGTGCAGCCCCAGCATTTGCCTGGTGTGAAAATGGGAAACCACGGAAAACAAACTTCTGGGCTGCCGACAGTAGGATTCGAACCCACTATTTCCCGGATGCAGGCTCACAGCTGCGCGCCCCTGACCGCACGGTCAACTCGCCCGGTAATTGTTCTGATATGGTTATTCCCGAGTTTCATTTTAAATATTCTTGGTAATATTACACATTTTTACACATCATGTAAAGAATTTAACATTTCTAGATAATTATTCAAAAATTTAAAAACGGTTTGCCAGCTCGTTTAATTTTTAAACTATAGTAAGTACATTGGGGCTAATTAGCGAATTTCACATGACTTTCTGCGATGTTTAACGGTCCTTCTCAGCCTACAAGAGAGGTTTATCGGATGAGCGTCAAAACATCACAATGGTAGACATGGGAGTGTTGAATGGGAACTGGGTATCAAGAAAAGGTTCGCGTACTATACCTACCTGGTGATACTGCGCATCACGATAAATGAGTTACCACCGTACTATTATTTGTGTTAATAGGGATTTAAAGGCAGGCTCTATATTAACTTTATTTAGTAACATCTGTTTCTTTCTTCAGGGCATGAGGGCAACAGAAAATTAGCTACCGGTACAATCATACTTTGCGTAATATACTCCGCGATTTACAATGCACAACATAGTGTTTAAATATTTGA